>NC_135721.1:96368441-96716359 GCF_964656455.1 Halichoerus grypus
ATAAACAACCTAACTTTACACCTCGAAGAACTAGAAGAACAAGAACAAACTAAGGCAAAGTTAGCAGATGGAAAGAGATAAAGATCAGAGCAGAAATAAATGAAACAGAGAATAGAAAAAGAATACAAAAGGTCATTGAAACTTTGAGTTGGTTTTTTGAAAACATAAACAATGGACAAAACATCAGCTAGAGTTACCAAGAAGAAAGAAGAGAGAGTAATCAATGAATGAAGTTATAAATGAGAGAAGAGACATTAAACAGATACCACAGAAATAAAAAAGGTCATAAGATACTCTTATGAACAATTATATGCCAACAAATTGGACAACCTAGAAGACACAGATATATTCTTAGAAGCATACAACCTACCAAGACTGAGTCATGAAGAAATAGAAAATCTAAACAGGCCAATAATGACTAAAGGAGATTGAACCAGTAATCAAAAGCCTCCAAAGAAAGAAAATCCCAAGGCCAGATGGCTTTACTGGTGAATTCTACCAAATATCTAAAGAAGAATTAATGCCAGTACTTCTCACACTTCCAAGAATTTAAAGAGCAGGGAATACTTTCACATTCATTT
Source organism: Halichoerus grypus (assembly GCF_964656455.1). NCBI lineage: Eukaryota > Metazoa > Chordata > Mammalia > Carnivora > Phocidae > Halichoerus > Halichoerus grypus. The sequence goes on from NC_135721.1 coordinate 96,369,023, forward strand.
TATGAGGCCAGCATTACCCTGATATCATAGCTGAATAAGGTCACTACAAGAAAACTGTAAGTCCATAGCCCTGATGAACATAGATGTAAAAATTCTCAACAACAACAAAACAAAAACAAAAACAAACAAACAAAAAAGGAAATGCTAGCAAACCAAATTCAACAGCACGTTGAAAGGATAATACACCATGATCAAATGGGATTTATCCCCAGGATACAAAGATAGTTCAACACTGGATCGTGTAGCAAGAATAGTGTACTTTTGGTGGGATGAAAACTGGTGCAGCCACTATGGAAAATGGTATGGTGGTTCCTCAAAAAGTTAAAAATAGAACTGCCATATGACCCAGCAATCTCACTTCTGGGTATATATCCAGAGGAAACGAAAACAAGATCTTGTAGAGATACCCGCACCCCCATGTTCACTGTAGCATTATTTACAATAGCCAAGAAATGGAAACACTCTAAATGTCCATCAACAAATGAGTGGAGAAAGAAAATATGGTATATACACACAATAGAATATAATTCAGCCATAAAAAAGAAGGAAACCCTGCCATTTGTGACAACATAGGTGGACCTCGAGGGCATTATGCTGTTTGGAAATAACTTTTAGATACAACACCAAAAGCACCATCTATGAAAGAAGAAAGAGGTAAGTTGGACTATATTAAAAGAAAAGACAAATCATGGAGTGGGAGAAAAACTTTGCAAAATACATATTTGATGAAGGGTCATTATCCAAAATATACAAAAAACTCTGAAAAGTCAATAAGAAAACAAAGAACCCGCTTTTTTAAATGGGCAAAAGAATTAAATAGATGTATCATCAAAGAAGTTATATACATGACAAGCATATGAACAAATGCTCAACACCATACATCACACAGGAATTATAAATTAAAACAACAGTGAGATACCGCTACAAACCTGGTAGAACAGCTAAAATCTAAAACAATGACAACACCCAATGCTGGTGAGGATGTGGAGCAACAGGAACTCTCGTCATTGCTGGTGGGAATGCAGAATGATACAGTCACTTTGGAAGACAGTCTGGCTGCTTCTACAGTCCTTGCCGTCACACTCCCAGGTATTTAAAAAAACAAGTTGAAAACTTATGTCCACACAAAAACCTGCGCATGAACGTTTATACCAGCTTTATTCGTATTCACCAAAAATTGGAAGCCATCAAGATGACCTTCAGTAGGTGACTGAATATACTTACCGTGGTACCTCCGCACAATGGCATGTTATTCAATAATGAAAGGAAATGAGCTATCAAGCCACAAAGAGCATGGAACCTTTAATGCATATTGCTACATGGAAGAAGCCATTCTGAGAAGGCTGCATACTGTATGATTCCACCTATATGACATTTGGAAAAGGCAAAACTACGGAGACAAGAAGATCAGTGGTCACCAGAGGTTTGGGGGTTGAGGGTGGGGATGAATAGTTAGAGCACAGGATATTTTCAGGGCTGCGAAACTATTCTCTTTGAAACTGTAATGGTGGATACATGGCAATATGCATTTATCAAAAACCTATAGTTCTGTACAACCAAAAAGTGAATCTTAATGTAAATTATGGACTTTTAGTTAACAATAATGTAATAACAGTGGTTCAATTATTACATAGGTGGTTCAATTACTACATAGGTTACTATGTAGTAACTTAATTACTCACTTAAGATGCTAAAATAAATATTGTATAAATAATAGATACAAAGAGTGTGTGAGTATGTGTGGTTATATAACATATAAAGATGTACTATTTAAGACAATAGTATCATAAGGAAGCAAAGGGAATGGATCTATACTGGCGAAAGATGGATATATTTTATCGGAATTCAGTCAATATTAACTTGAAGTGGGCTATCAGTTAAAAACACGTATTATAATACCTAGAACAATCCAAAAGAACGTAACAGAGAAAAGAGGAAACGGCAGGGTTCTTGAAAGTACTCGGTAGAGTCTCGTGTTGCTGTGGGCGTCGTCCATGGGAGTGTGGCGCCTTTCACCGATCACATTGATGGGAAAACTGAGAAACTACCAAAAGCCACAGGGAGAATTGGCAGCTGACCCCAGGAGCACATAAAAAGCAGGTTTCTCCAGACTCTGCCACACCTTTCTGGGGACTTATTAGGGAAAAAAAAAAAAAATCCTATAAGTCCTTGTGAGCCTTAATTTGTGATTTTCTTTGGGGCAGGGAGAAGACGAAACAAAAATTGTCACCAGAATTTAAGATGTCGACCTAATTAGCAGAGTTTCCAGGTCCTGAATCTAATGTATGTGTTTTAATTATTTGGTGATTTTTCCAAACCCACCTGACACTCTGGATAACAGCTGGATAAGTGCTCCATAACGTGCTTATGTTTGAATCAATAAGATGGAATCTTCTTGAATTTTTTTTTTTCAACTTGAAGATTTCCTGTACTTGAATCTTAAATGCTTGGTCTGAGAACAGGAACAAGACTTTTGAGCACTGATGTAGTATAATATGTGAGTAACACGGGATAATGAAAGCTGTGATTTGGACAGTCTTTTAATATAACATGTTGCTTGCTGGCTTCCCAATGGGCATTTCCTCTCTCACCAGCGCCAGAGCTGACCACCCTGCAGACACCTAACCCTACAGCCGTTCTGGGTATATCTTTGTCCTAGCAATCCTTGTCATGTCCTACAAACGTCCCTGTTACGCGTGGTGAGTGGAATGCAAGGTGAGCCCCACAGCACCCACTCACCTTCAGGCTGGCCACCCTGGGGAAGTGCTCATCCTGCACCTTACCCCGTGGGTCTGCTGGACCCCAGCAAGAGCTTGATTAATATAGGTTCATTCACTAACGTGGTCAGCACACATTTGCAGCCTCTTTTTTTTTTTAAGAGAGGGAGAGGGGGCAGTCAGAGGGAGAGGGAGAAAGGGAATCTTAAGCAGGCTCCATGCCCAGAGCGGAGCCTGACGCAGTGCTCAATCTCACGACCCTAAGATCATGACCTGAGCTGAAATCGAGAGTCTGCCGCTTAACCAACTAAGCCACCCAGGCGCCCCACATTTGCAGCCTTTTGATTGAGTGGGGCCAAATGGATTACATTTTCTACATTACAAACACTCCCCAAGGCTCTGCACCCCACACTCTTGGTCCCAGGTGGGGTCCTTGCCATCTCTTACCTGGACATTGCAGTAGCTCCCTAATCAGATTTGCTACCTCTGGTCTCATCCCCTCTGAACCCAGTCCACACACTGGCCAGAGTCATTGATTTAAAACTCGGACATGGCCAGCTCTCATCCCTGCTCAGTGCCCTCCAGGGGCTCCTGCCACTGTGACCCACACTGCTCAGTTAAAGGTACCAGACCTTTCATGGTCTCACTCCTCAAGCAGACCACCCCATTGCTGCAGCCTCCCCAAATCCTCCCGCAATGCTGATTCATGGTTCTTCAGGCACACCCCTTATGGGCATTGTTTTAATTACCTCTTGTTCATCCTGCTGGTGAGGAGGGATTTCCGTCTCAGGTTGGCCAAGGACACACGCGTGGCACTGGACAGATGGAGACGGAGGGCAGTTTATCAGTCGCATATACTCACAGCCCAGGGAGGAGGACCCCGCGTGCCACACCGGGGCTGCGCTGGAAACAGAGTGAACAACCTGTTTTCTGTGGAGGTTGGCTTCCTAGTATCAAGAGGATGGGGTGACCTCTGGCTCAGTGGGAGGATATGGTTGGCTTGCTTGAACAATTCCGTGGGCTCCCAGATAAGCCGGAGGTGCACCTGCTCCTCTTGACAAGGAAGGTTGTTTGGCTGGGGGACCTGATCCTCGGGAGCAGAATGGGGTGGGGAACTTGCGGTTGGGGCGTTTGGGGTTTTCCCTGTTCCACCAGATGTCACAGCAGCACTAATATTGGCCCTGATTTTAGACCCTATGTCACAGGCCCGAGGGTTTCCTCTCTGTGCTTCCCCACTGCCCTGCTCCCATTTGCTCACGAGGCTAACTCCTGCTTACTCCTTATCTGTCAGCTCAGGCACCCTCTCCAGCAGGACGCTCTCCTTGGCCTCTCTTCTCCAGCGGGCTCACTTCCCTATCCTAAGTAACCCGCCTTGCATCCTCTTGCCCAGAAGATAAAAAATTCCAGTTAATTTTCTGTCTTTCCTCTAGAATATAAACTCCTTGGAGGCAGGGGCCCTGCACAACTTACTTGTTTTTGAACCCTCAGTGCCTGTCCAAAAGAAAAAAAGGATGGTACATTTTAAAACTATAACTCAAAAATTTACTTTTACAAAAGAACAAATTCACTTTTACTAAATTTTATAGTGCCGGAAAAAGCAAGTCAGTTGGAGTCCCTCAGGGGAAACAGGCAACAATGAAAATGCTAAATGCTACAAGAAAACTGTGAGGGGAAATTGTTTAAGAACTGTTTTGCGAATACATCCTCTCCCTCTTCCTCTTCTTCCCAACGTTTAGTTTGACCCTCCCGGAACACCTGCCCTCCGGCTGGCTGGCCTTGGTGATTTTGCTGCCTTTCTTTTAAAGGCCGGGGGTAAGCCTGGGTCAGAGAGAATTTGTCATTCTAAAGCACCGTTCCCAAATCAGCACGCTGGTAACCAGTTCACACGGCCAGGAGTTGAGCTCATCGTCGGTATCATACAGGGTGTATTGGAATCAGCCGTGAATGTTAGCCCTGGGCTGAGCCATTTGGAGTTGGTCCCTCAGAGACTTTCAAGGGGGAAACAAACACAGGGAAAAGGCTGTCTGTAGAAGTATCCAACATCTCGTGCCTAGTCAGGGGCAGAGCCAGGATTAAAACCTAAGTGTGCGGGCGCCTGGGTGGCTCAGTTGGTTAAGCGACTGCCTTCAGCTCAGGTCATGATCCTGGAGTCCTGGGATCGAGTCCCGCATCGGGCTCCCTGCTCAGCAGGGTATCTGCTTCTCCCTCTGACCCTACCCCCTCTTGTGCTCTTTCTCTCTCACTCTCTCTCTCAAATAAATAAAATTTTTAGAAAATTAAAAAAAAAAAAACAAACCCTAAGTGTGCCCAGCTCTTGAGGCTGGCTTCCAGATCTGGGCTGTGCAGGAAAGTGGACAGAGTGAACAGGCTGATGTGGAGGGTCACAGAGAGCAGAGGGTACAAGCTAGCAGCCTCAGGCCCCACCGGGACAAGAAACAAGTTTTGTTTGGCCTGCACTGTACTTTAACCACTTTTTCCCCAGTGTTTTTAATTGTGGTAAAATACACATAACATAGAACTTACCATCTTAACCATTTTTCTTTAAAGATTTTATTTATTTGTCAGAGAGAGAGAGAGAGAGCACAAGCAGCGGGAGCAGCAGGCTCCCCACTGAGCAGGGAGCCCGATGTAGGACTCGATCCCAGCACCCTGGGATCATGACTTGAGCTGAAAGCAGATGCTTAACCGACTGAGACACCCAGGCGCCCCAACTTAACCATTTTAAAGTGTACGGTTCAATGGCATTAAGCACATTCACACTGTTGCACAACCATCTCCACCATCCGTCTTGTAAAACTGAAACTCTGTCCCCATTCAACAATTAACTGCCCACTCTTCCCTCCCCAGCCCCTGGGAAGCCATCCTATGCTCTAGAGAATTTCTATGAATTTGACGATGCTAAGTACCTCATGTGAGTGGAATCATACCGTGTTTGTCTTTCTGGGATTGGCTTATTTTGCTTCGCATGGAGTCCTCAAGGTTGTCCGTGTTGTAGCATGTGCCAGAATAGCCTTCTTTTTTAAGGCTGGATAATATTCCATTACGCTTATATCACATTTTGCGTGCCCATTTATCCGTCAATGGACACGCGGAGTGTTGCTCTGTTTTTACTAATGTGGAAAATTCTGCCATGAACATGGCTGTACAAAGATCTCTTCAAGACTCTGCTTCCAATTCTTCTGAGTCTAAACCCAGAAGTGGAATTGCTGGATCATATGGTTGTTCTATTTTTAATTTTTGGGTGAATAGCTGTGCTGCTTCCCACATCGGCTGTGATATGGTTTTCCCGACAACACTGCACAGGAGTTCCAATGTGTCTACATTTTTGCCAACACTTGTCATTTTCTGTTTTTCTCCTCTTTTTAATAATAGCCATCCTACTGGGTGTGAAGTGGTGTCTCAGTGTAGCTTGAGTTGCATTTCCCTAATGATTAGTCAAGTGGAGCACCTTTTCACGTGCTTATATAATGCTTTTTTTGATAGCTGCCAACAAGAAAAATTTGGAAATTTCACAGCTTCACTGACTGAGCCACCCAGGCACCCTTGGAAATTTCACAACTTCAGATTCCCGGCCTCTTTGGACAAATCAAAAGATCTGGCAAAGCTGCGCACTCATTCCCACGAGGCAACCGTCGGCTACAGGGGCAGGGCTGCTTTCTGGAAGGGGTAAGCATTCTCCCATTCACCAAATTTCTGCTGCTCCCTGTGGCCTCAGCTCGGGGACACAGGAGTTCGCGGGGATCCCTGTGGGGGTGTTCAGCATCGCCCTCAACTTGTCCATGTGTCCAGATCTTTAGGTGAATGACTCACCCCAAACCAGCCTCATGTGCCCCCTGCCAGGCCCCTCTGGAAAACTATTGGGGCAGTTTTGGGGAGCACATGTGACTTGGGCCTTCACTTCTTCCCCATAGGCTTCTTGTAATCATCTCCAAACTGGAGCCAAACAGTTATTTGCCAAGCAAATAATACAGAGGAACCTTTCCCCATAAAACTTAAATCAGTCAAGAATCTAGGTGTGACCAGGGAGTGACGTCCTAAGCCCGAATGATTTGGGGAGAAGCTGCCAGAGGGCTTTTTAAAATAAAGAACAGTCTGAGTGCGGCAGAGCCAAGCATGCAGCCCACGTTCCTGGCATTATGCTTTTATGGGCCCCGTACTTTTGAGTAAATGGCAATGGCTTGATGAGGCTTTCTTGAGCTGACAGAGCCTGGAATACCAAAGAAGTTGCCGGCGTGGAACCTGTCTGTTGCTACATCCACTAAACCAATGTGTGAGAGCTTTGCTAGGTGACTAATGCCCTGACTATGCCCCCTGGGAAGGAGTCCCTGGGTCCTCTACTCTCCCACGGCCGGCAGCCAGTACTCAGAACCCAGCTGAGGACACCAAGATGCCAGAGCAAGAAGTCAGGGATCCTTGCGTGGCTGGGAAGATAGGCAGGACCCTCCGTGCCGGCTCCCAGACTGAACCCGGTGAATCACCCAGCATCTCACGGTAAGGAAGGCAGAAGTGTCTCAGGCAAACCCAGCAAGGAGAGGAATTACCTGGGGCCCCCCTCTCTGGGACCTCCCAGTCTCACCATTATGCAAAGGCTTTTCCACCTTAATAGGAATGGCTTCTCCTTCCTGCCACCCTGAGGAGGTGTGCCCATTTCACAGGGGAGGAAAATGGAGGTTTGTGTCACAGTGGCATGTGACCCTGGACACGAACTATAAACACACTATTAAAGGTCTATCTGGCCATTTTGAAATTCCGAGTTCCTAGCTAAGTTGATTAGGTGCAGCCTTTATCAATTATTGTTTAAGCAAAAAAAATTGCTCAAGCTACTTACGGCAGAAATCTCACCATTTTGCAAATGTAGGCTGGCCCCAGACATACTTAAGGGGCAGGGGTATCAGAATAAACCTCAAGCTGCATTATTATTGTAGTAACAATAAGTACGTTTGCTGAGTACCTACACGAAGCACCTCCTACAGGCCAAGTGCTTGTCCATACAGCATTAACTCCTGGCAGGCCCTTGAGGTCATACTGAATTCAGACTGTGCTTCTCTAAAAGAATTGCCATTTGCTCACCCCGCCTGCTCAGAGCACCATTCCAGAAGCAAATCCGTCCCCCACGCCTGCACTGTGTTCCACAACACCGTGCAGGGAGTGCAGCTCTAGGACCTGGCGCGGGGTCGGCAGTAGCCACAGGGGTGTGGCAGGGGCAGGGCGCGCAGGGGGCCGTCCCTGGGGCCCGGGGCCCGACTGTCTACCCACAGTGGGTCGTCAGCAAATTTCAGATGGATGAATAAGCCCATTCAGGAGCTCTTCTACGTAGCCAACTTTAGATCACTCACGACTTTCCCTCTACTGCTCCACACAGCACGCAGCCTTCATATTTTGGATTAACATCTTTGTAAAATACATTACCGTTTTCCTGCCCCCCCTTTTTTTTGCTTCTTCAAGTGCCAATTTTTATTTTAGCAGTTTTGATGGAAATTTTTCTAAAATATACATTTCCTTATGTTTCACCCCCCGCCCCCGCAGAGCAGCTTAGAAAAACTTTTATTATGAATTTTGAAGGCACACAAACAGTTCAGAGTTGAACAGTATCCATCAGCCTCGCTTCAACCTCTACCAGTGGTGCTGTCTGCCCATACACCCTACCGCCCTACCCAGTGACCCTCAGCCCGCACCAATTCTGAAGCAAATCCCAGACATGCTATCATTTCACTTCTAGATATTTCTGCATCAGTCTCTAAAAGAGAAAGTTCTTTTTAAACATAATTGCCTTACTGTTATTACATGTAATAATTAATCATAATTTCTCAATATCATCATATATCTGGTTGTGTTTACATTTTCAGTTGCATAACACATTCAGACTTTAAGCAGAATTTTTTTTTTTTTTGAGGTGGGGGGGCAAGTTTATTTAGTAAATTCAGGACTGCTGATTTTTTTTTAAATCAAGATTCAAATAGGGGCTCACATTACAATTGTGATATGATTTTTCGTGTCCCAATCTAAAGATTTGCCCTCCATCTCTTTTTTCCTTGCAGTTGATGTGTTGAAGAACCCTACATTCCCTTTATCAGAAAAAAAAAAATTTTTTTTAAAGATTTTATTTATTTATTTGACAGAGAGAGACACAGCGAGAGAGGGAACACAAGCAGGGGGAGTGGGAGAGGGAGAAGCAGGCCTCCCGCGGAGCAGGGAGCCCGATGTGGGGCTCGATCCCAGGACCCTGGGATCATGACCTGAGCTGAAGGCAGACGCTTAACAACTGAGCCACCCAGGCGCCCCCAGAAAAAAATTTTTTTTTTTTTATTGCTCACTTTATAGACAGAGAGCAGAGAGAGTTATTTGTCTTTTTCTTGATGCCTTGAGATTATCACGTAAAAGATCAGTTACTGTTTGTTTTCTGCTGTGACGGGAGCCCTTTCATGGCTCAAGTGCATGGGAGTGCCTGAGGGCTTGTACACCTTTTTCTGTCCTACCTCTGCTGTTAGGGCCCCCAGTCACTCCACATGCTGGTGGCTGGGGCCTGCAACAGCCACCCTCCTTCTGCCTCCCCAACCAGCAGCAGGCTGCACACACGGCTCACCAGACTTGGGGCCCGCCCTACTCTGCCAGGGAGAACGAGCGAATGTGCTACTGGTCTTGAACTTGAGCCTTGGTGCGAGACTCTGAAACAGCCTTGGCTTCTTACCGCCTGCTGTGTTTACTCTCTCGGGTGGTATTTCTGACTAACCCGGCTCTGGCTGGGAGAGGTCTGTGTGGTAATAAGGAAAAGCAGCTAACAGCATTGTTTGTCTTAATACGTTTTGTCCAGAATCCTATTTTCAATGATTGCTACTCTTTTGAGGCTATCAAAACAATAGCTCGTGTTTAATTGAGCATGTATGATACGCCATGCCCTGTTTTGAGCATTCCACGTAGATCTCATTCAATCCCACAACCACCCTATGACGCAGGTACTTCTGGACTCCCATCTTACACATGAGGACACAGAGGCAAGGGGTCCACTCCCTTGTCCTGGGATGCCCAGCTAGCTGATGGGGCCGCCGGCACCCGCACTCGGGAGGCTGGCCTCCGAGCGCAAGATTCCGACTAGCACTCTGTTCATTAATTAACAGTCTAATACAGTGGGGAGAGATTCAAGAATGCTTGTTTCCCCCTTCCATCTCCCTAAAAAAGAATGCTTATTTCCATCATTCTCTGGGCCTTTAGATGAATAAATTACCTTCTCTCTTTTACTATCAGTAAATGGGAAGCAAATTATATTCCCTGAGCAGCATTTTACAATCTGTTGAAAATGAAGACAATTGGGATCACTTACAAGCCCTACCAGGCCTCATTCGAATTATTCAAATATAGGAATTATTTCATCATTAAAAAAAAAGCTTTCAGCTCTTCAAGTTCACTAACTTTGGGCAGGAGTGAGTTGGTGGAACCACCCGGGAGAGCTGCTTGACACAGTTTCCTAAGCTGATCACAGCCATAGCCCCTGAGCCAGCAAGTCCACCTGTATGTCCGTACACTCCAGACAGATGAGTGCCCAGAGCCACCCAAAGTCACGGGCAGGAATGTTCTCGGTAGTTCTGCTTGTACCATCCTCCACCTGGAAACAGCTCCAATGTCCACCAACAGGAGGATGGACAAATTGTGGTTTATGGACACAACAGAACCTTTTAAAGCAATCAAGATACTTGAAAGAAACATGCACACAACGAGAAGGAACACACTCCTGCTACACCCCGCGGTGTGAGTGGATCTCACACACGTCACGGGGAGCGTAAAAGGCTGAAGCTGGCAGAGGGCATGCGGCGGGATTCCGCTCACGGGAAGTGTGACGACACAACCGTGGGGTCGGCATCACTCACATGGCGATTACCTTGCAGCTGGGGAGTGACCGGGGGGAGTGATCGGGGGGGCTGCTCACGTTCTGTTTCTTGGTCTGGTGCTATCCACACGGTGTGTCGTTGTATATTGTACGCTCGCATTTCTATGTGTTTATGTCATAAAAAGGGTTTGTCACTGCTAAACATATATAACATTAAAAACAGAATGACTGGGGCACCTGGGTGGCTCAGTCGTTAAGCGTCTGCCTTCAGCTCAGGTCACGATCCCAGGGTCCTGGGATCGAGCCCCGCATCGGGCTCCCTGATCTGCAGGAAACCTGCTTCTCCCTCTCCCACTCCCCTGCTTGTGTTCCCTCTCTCACTGTGTCTCTCTCTCTGTCAAGTAAATAAATAAAATATTAAAAATAATAATAAAAATAAAAACAGAATGACTGCCAAAGACCTGATGGCTGTTAGTGGGAGAAGAAGCTGACAAAATGAGAATCATCACATGGCCTGCTTCCCCACAGGACAGAGACTGTCAAGGAGGGGTGAACTCTGGGTCTAACTGGTGCACAACGAGGAGGTGAGGACATGGGAGCACCCTAAGAATCATCTGGTTTTTGACCCAATCTCATCCTCAAATAAAACTGACCTTCTTCCTTAAAACTCAGAATATGTCCCATACAAAATTCTCTCCTCGTGGTAATTTACTTAAACACTTAAATAGCACTTACTCATATGTTAATGTTACTTCATTTAATCCTCATAACAACCCTTTGAAGGAGGCAGTTAGCATACCCATTTGACAGATGAGGTGACTGAGGCCCAGAGAGGTTTTAAATAACTTGACCAAGGTGTCCCAGCTGGTGAGTAGCGGAGTGGTCAGGTGGGGGCAGGGAGGAAGGTCAGTGTGGTGGAGGGACCGGCGCCCAGGGCATGTCGCAGGGGAAATGGCTGGTAGCGGAGAAGCGAGGCTCATACCAGCTGGAGGAATGATGACATGGGATCCTTAGGTTAGCCTTCCTCAGGGCTCCAGGAAGGATGTCTCAGGACCCAGCAGAGACCCCACTGCTGCGTGAGGGTTGTGAGGCAGGACTTAAGTCTCAATGTGTCTGTGAAATAGGACTCTTCCAAATCCCTGGCCTGGACCTGAGGAGTCATCTGCCTGTTGGACTTCCACTGGGCCTGCCCAGAGTGGAAATGTTCCTCCCTGGCTCCAGATCTCCTCCCCAGCTCCCGCTGGCTCTCTGGCCGAGTAGCAGCCTCCCAAAGCCTCAGCTCTCCAGGACTCCTTCTCGGGCCCTCCAGCACTCCACAGGGATTCAGCAGCCATATCCCAACATCAGCACTGCCACCACCTGCCTGGGAGACTGGGGCACCTTACTCTTTCATCTGTGAATGCTGAGCAAAGATGCTAGGACAACTGGGCTTCAAGTGCCCATATCGGGCATCTAGTAAATGCTCATTAAGTGTCAGCCAACTTTCCCTCCCGAATCACACCTGGTGGGGGGGGGGGGCTGCTGGGTGGTAGCTGGTTGCTCTTACCACGAGGGCTGGACTGGTCAGCTAACCCATCTCCTTCCCTTAGACGAGTTGTTCACTCTACGATCTGGCAGAGTGCATCCACGATCTTAACTCCAGATACAATCTTGTCTTTCCTTTGCTTAAAATAATTTTCTGTTAAGTTTTATGCTGGTGGGAAATCAGCCGCTGGGACCCAGAATAGAGAGCAGAGCCCATTGGAGCTGTAGACACAGACTTCCGGGAGAGAACCAGGCGCTCCTCGCATGGATCTGCAATGGATCCTGGAGGAAAAGTAAACGTGATTCACTTACACGAGAAAGTAGAATTATCAGTACTTGCAGGCGATGTGACTGCATATCTGGGAACCCAGGAGAATCAACTGAAAAATAAATAATAAGAAAGTTCAGTAATGTGGCCACTTACACACTTAGTATACAAAAAGCAATTGCTTTTTGATGTGCAAAAGACCTGATTAAAAAATACAATAGAAGAAAAATTCCACTTACAATACCCACTGAAGTCAGAATACCTGGGAAATAAAGTCGATTAAAATGAATCTAAATAAACCTAAACTTTAAAACTTTAGCAAAGAATCTTTTTTTAATTGGACAACTGGCGAGACACACCCTGTTTTCAGATAGGAAAAAATCGTATTGTAATTTTTCTCTCTGAATTTATCTAAAAACTTAATGCAATCTCAATGGAAATATCTACCTTTAAATTAGACGAGCTGATTCTAAAGTTCATAAGAAAAGTAAAATATGCAAGTATAGCCAAGAAAATTCTACAAAAGAAGGCTACCAAGGGAAACTATCCCTTCCAAATAATAAAAGGCATTATAAAACTATACTTAGGGGCGCCTGGGTGGCTCAGTCAGTTAAGCATCTGCCTTCGGCTCAGGTCATGATTCCAGCGTCCTGGGATGGAGCCCCACATCAGGCGCCCTGCCGAGCGGGGAGCCTGCTTCTCCCTCCCCCTCTGCCTGCCTGTCTGCCTACTTGTGATCTCTCTCTCTCTCTGTGTTATAAATAAACAAAATCTTAAAATAAATAAAACTATACTTAATAAAGAAGCTTGAGGGGCGCCTGGGTGGCTCAGTCGGTTAGGCATCTGCCTTAGGCACAGGTCATGATCCCAGGGTCCTGGGATTGAGCCCCTCATTGGGCTCTCTGCTCAGAGGGGAGTCTGCTTCTCCCTTTCCCTCTGCCCCTACTCCCCACTTGTGCTCTCTCTCTCGCACTCTCTCAAGTAAATAAAAAAATCTAAAAAAAAAGAAGAAGCTTGAAAGAGCATATGAATGTACAGATAGATCAATGGAACAAATTAGAGAACTCCAAAATAGACCCAAATACGTATGGAAAGATGGCATTTCAAAGCAGTGGGAAAAAGATGGATTATTCAATAAGTGGCTTCAGGACAGCTGAGTGCCAGCTGGAGCCATACCTTACTCCTTACACCAAAGTCAATTCCAGATGGATTGAAGTACTTTTAAAAACATAAAAGTACCAGAAGAAAAGTCGAGGGTTGTTTTTGATCATCTCTAAATACGGAAGATCTTCCTAAGTAAGACATAAAATACAGAAGCCATAAAGGAAAAGACTGCTACACTTATGTACATATAAAGTCTATTTAAGGAAAAATACTTACTTAAAAAGTTTTTGAAAATGAAAAATTTGGAAAAAATTTTGCTTCTCATACAACAAAAACCTGGTTGCCTTAATATATAAAGAACTGTTATTTAAAAACAAGAAGAGCTGGTAAATATCAATAATCCAACCACCTGAAAAAAAATGAGCAAAAGATAAGAACATGCAGTTTATAAATGAAAAGGTGCTCAGCCGGTTAAGCGTCTGGTTTCAACTCAGGTCATGATGCCAGGGTCCTGGGATCGAGCCCCTTGTTGGGCTTCCTGCTCAGCAGGGAGTCTGCTTCTCCCTCTCCCTCTTCCTCTGACCCTCCCCACCAGCTTGTGCTCAGTCTCTTGCTTTCTCTCTCTCTCAAATAAATAAAATCTTAAAAAAAAAAAAAGAAAGAGAAAAGAAAATGTACTCAACCTAACTTACAATGAAAGGAATGGAAATTCCAACAATGGGACAGCAAAATTTAGAAAGATCAGTAATTCACATTGGAGGCAGGTAGGGAAGAGGCACAGCTGATGAGAAGTCAATGGCTGTGATTTCTTTCCAAGGCCATTTTGCATTATTTGTCAAAAATAAAAATGCATCAACCTCTTGATCCAGCAGTTCTTTCTTGACTAGTGGTTTACCCTACAGATATACCTGAGGGCAAAACCCGCTAAATGAAAATGTTACAGAAACATTGTTTATAAAAGCATTGGATTGGAAACAGTTCAAATGGCCTTTCAATAGGCTGCTGGCCAACCTTAGAATTTTAGAATGAGGATTGACAAGCTTTTCTTAAAGGGCCAGATGGTATTTTAGGCTTTATGGGCCAAAAGGCAGAATAGAGGTTATTATGCAGGTACCACTTTAAAACTATTCTCAGCTCAGGTATGAAAACAGGCAGGGTTTGGTCTCTGGCCTAGAATATCCACACAATGAAAAGCTATCCAAGGTAAGATGAGATATGTCTAAATATTGATTGTGTGGAAAAGTCCCAATGCATACATTTGAAAAGCAAGGGATGGGGGCAGTGACTGGCTGTTTCCGTTGTTGGCTTCTCCCTGCAGGAGCTGTATTTTGAAGACAATGTCTGGAGGCTTCTACCTTGCAATTGTTGGGCACCATGATAATCCAGTTTTTGAAATGGAATTTTTGCCAGCTGGAAAAGCAGACTCCAAAGATGATCATCGTCATCTGAACTAGTTCATAACTCATGCTGCTCTCGACCTCGTAGATGAGAATATGTGACTGTCCAGCAACATGGACTTGAAACCTGTGGACAAGTTCAATGAGTGGTCTCTTTCAGTATTTTACTGCAGGTCATATGAGATTTATTATGCTTCGCGACATAAGGCAAGAAGATGGAATAAAAAACTTCTTTACTGATGTCTATGATTTATACATAAAGTTTGCAATGAATCCATTTTATGAACCCAATTCTCCTACTCGATCAAGCGCATTTGACAGAAAAGTTCAGTTTCTTGGGAAGAAACACCTTTTAAGTTGAATGCAGAAAAATTTGGAAATAAACAATGTCACTATAATCGGGTCTTCTCAGGAATGTGTACATTGTGAGTAACTTGATTAAATAGCCTGGAAAAGTGTTACTTGTAGTCTAAATTTATCTAAACCTAATGAAATTCCTTAAATATTTCAAAACAGTACATTCAATTTCTTACGATTGTCAACAGATCAATATTTGCTTGTGAAAAGTGTTATTTATAAACTCTTTACAACCTTGAAAATACCTTTATTCTAAAAATTAAGAATGAGCTTTTGACTTTACTCATTCAGATAGCTTGATCTTAATGTCCCAATCTAGAACCAAATGTCATTGTCAAGATTTGGGTAGACAGATTTAAAACTTTAGAACAAACTATTGTATGAGCTACATTACCCGAAGCAAGGAATTGCAATCATTTGTAATATGAGCTAGGGGTTCATTTGTACAAACCTGGGAAACCAAAACAACCTGTTAATACTAAGTCAGCAAGGAGCAAAGCAAGAAGGAAAGTCTCAGTTACCTTAACAGTTGGTTTTTGGTTCTTTCTCCATAGACCACAAGTCTGCTTCTCTCTACATACCGTAAGTCCATATGTGCCTTATGAAACCAGACCATTCTGAACCTTAAAGGTAAACTTTTTTTATGGAACCTAAAAGAGACCTGTTTTCAAATGTATTTTGTCTTTTTATAGAAGATTTTTTAAAAAGATTTATTTATTTATTTTAGGGAGAGAGTGTGCGCTCATGAGAGTGGGGGAAGAGACAGAGGGAGAGGGAGAGAGAATCTCAAGCAGACTTCTTGATGAGTGTGGAGCCGGGATGGGGCTTGATCTCACAAACCTGAGATCACGACCTGAGCCAACACCAAGAGTTGGACACTCAACCAACTGAAACACCCAGGTGACCCTTATTCTTTCCTTTTATAAAAAATTTTTAGATTTAGAGAAAAGTTGCAAAAATAACAGAGTTCCCATTTACATTCTCCCAGCTTCCCCTAATATTAAGACCTTGCATAACTCTATCAAATTTAAGAAATTGATATTGGTGGGGCGCCTGGGTGGCTCAGTCGTTAAGCGTCTGCCTTCGGCTCAGGTCATGATCCCAGGGTCCTGGGATCGAGCCCCGCATCGGGCTCCCTGCTCAGCGGGAAGCCTGCTTCTCCCTCTCCCACTCCCCCTGCTTGTGTTCCCTCTCTCGCTGTGTCTCTCTCTGTCAAATAAATAAAATATTAAAAAAAAAAAAAAAAAGAAATTGATATTGGTACAATACTATTAGCCAATCTGCAGACTTAAGTTGAACTTGAGCCATTTCCCCCACCTTTGCATTTACATGTCCCATATCCTCAACTCCTCCAATCTGAGAGAGTTCTTCAATTTCTCCTTGTCTTCCATGACTCTGACATTACTGAGAAGTACTGATCAGTTATTTAGTAACATATTCCTCAATTTGGGTTTGTCTCAGGATCAGATGTAGGTGATGCATTTTTGGCAGGCACACCCTGGTGACATCGTGCCCGGCCTGGTGCTTTCCCTTGGGGGTCATCATGCTGACATATCCTCTTACTGCTAAGGAACTTACTGTTCCTTTTGATCTCTTGGATAAGGGCATCTGCTGGATTTGTCCACTATAAAATTACTGTTTTTCTCTGCAATTAATGAACATCTTTGCAGAGATATTCAAGACTGCAAATACCCTGTTTCTCCTCAGAGTTTGCTGACTGCTTTTAGCATTCCCTGATCCATCAGACAGTTGTCAGGATGGTGACTTCAAGGTGGTTTTCTGTTTTCCTTGTGACTTCTACATTTATTAATTAGAATTCTTCTGTAAGAAGGGGCTGTTTTTTCTCCCTTATTTACTTATTTACTGATATTTTAAAAAGATTTTATTTATTTATTTGTCAGAGAGAGAGAGAGCGCAAGCAGTGGGAGTGGGAGGCAGAGGGAGAGGGAGAAGCAGGCTCCCCGTTGAGCAGGGAGTCTGATGTGGGCCTCAATCCCAGGACCCTGAGATCATGGCCTGAGCCGAAGGCAGATGCTTAACCGACTGAGCCACCCAGGTGTCCCAATTATTTACTGATTTTTAAAACTCAGTTACTTATATCAGTATGTACCCATGGATATTTACTGTTATTTATTTTGTTCTTATTGACCATTAGGAGCTCTTTTAGGTTGGTTCCTGTGCCTTTTGACATGTCCCCATCCTCTCCCAATTTTTCCTTACCTAATGGCCCCCATGATGCTTCAGGCTCATCTTGGTTTTCCCTGCCCCAGTCCTGGGATAGAAACACAAATAGTACTGCTATCTAATTAATCATGAATAAAACAAAACATAATTATTTATATCTGCATGAGAGAACTACAATAATAGCCCAGACCTCAATATCACCACCATTTAGAAACTCTGTAATTAGTTTAGATATTGTGGTTTTATTTTATTGTTTGGCCATTTAAGAAACATCTAGATCAGTGCGTGACACACCATGGGTCATAGCGTAACAGCTCTGAGAATGCATAGTCCACACCAGGATTTTTCTTTCTTTGCCTCAGAATAATTATCCATGAGTCCGAATTTATGTTTCTCTTTCTTTAGGATATGGAGAAAACAGTCGAATTACATTTCTGCTCATTTCAGGTCTTAAGCTCAGAACAGCCCTCAATTCTGGGCCTTCATTGTGGAAACCAGGCTGGGAAAGGTAAGGAAAGAGAAGGCAGGACTCAGGAAGGATGCACACGAGAATCAGAAAGTCACCACCTCTGGAGGGCCTCCCAGCCTGCAGGCCCAGCCAATGGGCCTCACCAACTCATTTTCCTGGTTGTTATTGCTGTTGGATTTGCTAATCTCAACCCTGACACTGTTCAAATCTTGTCTAGAAAGAACAAGAAAGCAAAGCAAGCAAACATAGGGATTTTTCTCTGTAAGTGTTTCTTGGGTATTTTAGCTCTGGCATTCAGCCAAGAAAAACATATATGATCCAAGAAGCATCACCCTCAGCCAGGACCTGCCACCTGTCAGTGCAGAGGTTTTCTTATTTTGCAGGCAGGGGTGAAGAAGATAGAGATTGGTTTAGTCTCAGTCCTTAGGCTCCTCAGCCTGCAGTTCTGCCTCCATGCATGGTAAATTTGTCAGAAGCTTAAGACAGGGCACTGCCAGGACACCTCCTATGGGAGCCAGCAGAAAAGCCAGAGAGTGTTCAACAAAAAGCAAAGAAATGAAAAAACTTGAAGACTGAGGTTTGAGAACCCTCCCACAGGTGATGCAAAGATACTACTCACTTTCTTGGTCCTTGAAACTAGTTTTTTTTTGGTTCTGTTAGCTGATAGGAAGCTGCATAGCAAGAATAGGATCTAGGAAAATGCCAAGCTTACTATGGACTTAAACCTGGAGCTTTGGATAGATCTTATTTTCCCAGTCAGTGAGAGAGTTTGCTACAAAGGAAGTATTGTTTCATTTTTTTTAAAAGAGTATAAAAGGAGTATAAGAGAACTCTTGTATTTCTTTATATCTCTATAATTTTTTATGTCTTCATTTCTGGGAAACTGGAAGCTAGATGAGAAAAATGTACTGAAACCAGGGCACCTGGGTGGCTCAGTTGGTTAAGCGTCTAACTCTTGATTTTGGCTCAGGTCATGATCTCAGGGTCATAGGATGGAGCCCTGCATTGGGCTCTTCACTCAGCATGGAGCCTGCTTGAAATTCTCTCTCTCCTTCTCTCTCTGTCCCTCCCCCTGTGCATGCTCTCCCTCTCTCTAAATAAATAAATAAAATCTTAATTAAAAAATGTACTGAAAGCATTGGAAGTGTAAACAGCTGTTATGAATTGCATTGTATCCCTACTGTAAAAGTGGTGTGTTACAGTCCTAACTTCCAGTACCTCAGTGACCTGTTTGGAAATACAGTCTTTACAGATTTAATTAAGTTAAGATAAGGTCACTGATGTTCTTATTAAAAGGGGAAATTTGAACACAGACACACAGACAGGATATAGTTGGGTCTTGCTTTTATATTTAGTTTGATAATCTCTGCCTTTTGATTGAAGTGTTTTGTTCATTTATATTTAATGGAATTATTAATATAGCTGGATTTTAGTCTACCATTTTGCTACTTGTTCTTTATTTGTCTTGTCTGGTTTTTGCTCCTTGGTTTCTCTTTTCTTACACTCTTTTGTTTTAATAATATATTTTATTCAAATTGCCATTTAGAATCTCAGATTTTCTAGGCAATTGCTCAAGCCAGTGAGCCTCAAACTTAGGGTTGTGAACTCTGATTTTTGAAATAGCATGTTTTCTTTCTATCCATGACAATGTTTATGAAGTCAGCATCAGGCTGGATTATATTCAAGTCTCAAACCGGGGAAGTGAAGTCTTCAGAGGTTATTCATTTGGGAGTTGACTGAAACAGTAATTTGTGAGTTGTTACTCTATAGAATACTTCCATATGATCCATATAAAGGAGAAGTTACATAGCTTAAGATAAAAAATTGAGTTTAGAGAACCAACTTAGAGAAGCCAGCTTGTAGGCAAGAAAAATTCAGCAAGAACAGCAATTATCATCTAGCTTATTGGCACTATATTTTAGGGGGTTTATTAGTGCTTTCCAAAATCAGATGGCACGTCTGTGATATATCTGGTTTTGGAAATGACTAGCAAAAATGTTTGCTGATATTTCTTTGACCTCGTTGACTTATATAAAATAAATCAGGGCGCCTGGGTGGCTCAGATGGTTAAGCGTCTGCCTTCGGCTCAGGTCATGATCTCAGGGTCCTGGGATCGAGTCCCGCATCGGGCTCCCTGCTCCTTGGGAGCCTGCTTCTCCCTCTGCTTCTCTCTCTCTGTCTCTAATGAATAATAAATAAAATCTTTAAAAAAAAAAATAAATAAAATAAAAAAAAATAAAATAAATCAAACTTTGTGGCTATGTCTCCCTCGATTTGCCCTCTTCTATGGTAGCTGAGGCATTGGCAGAAAGCCCATAAGTGTCTAACAAATATTAATTGATTGATATTTGCAGCTTTAGTTTCATTGAACAAAAAGTCAGAATAGGCAAAGATTAGTTAATGCAACTTGGTGATTGGGTAAGCATGGGAAAAAAGACCCCCCCTCCCAAAAAAGGAGGGCAATTAACATTTACTGAATCCTGACTATGCCCCTATCAAGGTACTGTGAGTGTTTAAGATCAGGATAGATCAATGGACCCTCACAGGAAGGTTGGGCATATCAGATGGAAAAATGCACATGAAAGCTCCTTGAAAACTATCAATGGGGTAAATGCTGTCTTCTGTTGGGTTGCTTAGAGCAGAGCCTGAGCCAGGGAATCAGGTGCACAGTATAGACTGAGGAGGTGGGCTTAGGAGAGGGAGAGAGAGGAAGATAAGTTCTGTGTCTTCATTTCCTCATTTGCATGTTGGGGATGAGTATTGGAAATTATTCACTGATTCAACAATTGTTTTTGAGCACACTATACATGAGGCACAGTTCTAGGTAGGGTGGATAATACAAACCAAAGAAACCAAGTGCCTCTCATGGGTGACATTCCTGTAGATTCCATTACTTCCTGGTTCCCTTTCACCCCTCCTGGGAGTATACTGATTAAAGTGCCTTGTTCCAAGGCATTTGCCCTGGAGTGAGGGGGACACAGAGCCTTGACTGGCATCTTCTGAGCAACCCTGAGTCCTTGCTTGATCCATGTCATCCTCATGTCTTCCCAGGGAGCAAGGAATAAGGTAAGTATTATTTCCACTTTGCAAGGAGGGGAATGGTGGTCCCATGACCACCCCATCATCACCCCTGAGAACAAGTGGCAGAAACATACTACAAGTTATATCTTTTGTGTTCTAGACTGCTTCCTTTAGTCTTCCAGCAACCAACATTTGAAGTGAAGATGTATTAGATTTAATATGAAGATGAGCTAATCAAAATCCTTCTGTGACACCTCTGATTCCTGAGGACACTGCCTCCATCCTGCCTCATCACTGCCCGTGGGGCCAGTCCAGGGCTAACTTATTACCTTGGGCATAGGATAAAACCTCTGATCCTTCACAGTTCTTGACACCCATGTACAAGAAAACTGTTTATCACTGTAAATCACTGAGTTTGGGAGTGGTTTGTTACACAGCAGAATTGTGGTGATAGCTGACTAATAGAGGGGTCTGTTCATTAGTATAATTGGGCAGACCTGGTCAAAGGCCACAGCTATTTCAAAGTTCCTGATGCATTTTGCCAATTTGCTTTCCAGAAAGATTGTTGTGATAGATGCTCCTGCCCTCACAGTGATATTTGACTGGATTTTTCCTACAGAAACACTAAGGTCTTCTATCCTTTTCCCCCTGCGTGCTCCCGTCAAGTAAGTTTTGGCTTCTTGCCATTTTGTTTTGTTTTGTTTTTCAGTTGGCAATAGGACCCAGGAAACAGGGCAAATTCATGAGTGAGTGTGTGAAGGCAGCAGTCTGTTAAGTGATCTTATGAACCACATGTGGGTGGATGGTTGCCAGGAATAACATCACAGTGACTCTCTGAAAGGCCCTGGGCGATGCCCTGGTAAACCCTGCTGGCCTGCTAACACCAGCCCCAGATTTATATAATAAATTGCATCTCATTATCTTCTCTCTGGTGCCTTCCTGAGTAATTGCTAATGCACGCTTGGTGGAAAGCGCTAGAAGAAATGGCAAGCTTGCCAGAGCTCAGCCCTGAGGCCAACACTTAATAACCTACTTCAAACAGGACTGTTTTGTGACTGTGCCCCTTGTGGTGGGGAGGGAGCCGGCTGTCTCTCTGTGTGGGCCTTTCATTCCCAGAGGATGTGTCTGCTCTCTCCGCCCCTGTTCCCACTCTGAGAGATTACAAGTTCAAACCCACCCCACCTCCCCAAACGAAAGGCCCCCAGAGGCTCAGCTCTTGAAGACCAGGATGAAGGCCAAGGAAAACCTTGGAAGTCAAGGGGCTTTCACACAGAGAGAATATTGAGGGCATTTAAACGTGCCACCACCACATCCACAGAAACCATTTCTCCCCCTACGTCAAAGCAGTTTGTTTGCATTAAAGCTACAGCATGGCCTTGTTGGTGGAGCATTTAGAAAACCCAGAGCAAGTATCGGTAAACTTCTTCTGGAAAAGGTGAGATAGTAAATGTTTTAGGCTTTGTGGGCCATATTGTCTCTGCTGCAACCCCTTGACTCTGTCATTGTAGGTGTGAAAGGAGCCATATGCAAACCAATGGGTGTGGCTGTATGCCAATAAAACTTTATTTACAAAATCTTGTGGTGCAAAGGCGTAGTTTGGTGACTTGTGACTCAGGCGACGGTGGTGAAAAAAGAGGCAGAGCCCTGCCTTTAGACATATTTTCACGTTTTCATTTAACAAACACTGAAATAGCCTCATTATGTTCCAGACATTTGGAAGAGCTTTATAAATACTGATGCACTTATTATCACCATAACCCTATAAGGCAAGTGCTATTGGTCTCCCTGGTTGGATACAGAGAGGCTAGGTAACTGTCCAAGGTCACACAGTGGTAAGTGAATGTCAGGATTTGAATGCAGGCAGCCTGTGTTCTTACCCTTCACCATGTGCTGTGGAGAGGCAGGTTGGCCTTCATGGAGGGAACGTCCACTGTGCACCTTGCTCGGCATTAGCCTAGGGGGAAGGGAATGGGCCATCGGTGAGTAAGACCTAGTCCTACCCTCAAGGAGCTCCAGCCCTGCAAATTAACAAGTACGAACATAGGAAAGCATGGGATTCAGGATGATTCCATTTCTATGACAGCCAGGAACCAGCCAAACTCACCTATGGGACAAAGGTGAGAAAAGAGGTGACCTTGGACCATGCCAAGAAGGAGAGGCACAAGTAACTTTCCACAGTGTTCTTCATCTAGGTGTCTGGTATACCTAGGTTAAAAAAAAAAAAATCATCAACCTGACTCAGTAAAACATACACATTTAAAAGAAAAATGGAGGGGCCCCAAGGTGGCTCAGTCTGTTGAACAGCTGGCTCTTGATTTTGGCTTAGATCATGATCTCAGGGTCATGGGATTGAGCCCTGAGTCGGGTTCCATGCTCAGTGGGGAGTCTGCTAGAGATTTTTTTCCTCTCTTTCTCTGCCCACGCCCCACCCCACCCCGCTCGCTCACGCGCTCTTTCTCTCAAAAATCAATCAATCAATCAATCTTAA
Source organism: Halichoerus grypus (assembly GCF_964656455.1). Lineage (NCBI taxonomy): Eukaryota > Metazoa > Chordata > Mammalia > Carnivora > Phocidae > Halichoerus > Halichoerus grypus. Next base: position 96,392,374 of record NC_135721.1, read on the forward strand.
AAAAAAAAAAAAAAAAAAAGACCTGGAAAATGATTATCCCAAGCCTTGGGTTTGAAAGAATACCTTCAAAAATTGGCCAGGCCCTCGCTCCTCCGAAGGAAGGCAGGCTCTGTACTCACTGTCCCCAGCTCAGAGGACCAAGTTGCTCATGTCTCCTTGATTGCAAAGGCTGTCTCATCCCAGTGTAGGCCCTCAGCTGGAGCTTCCAGGAAAGACCACCTGGAGGCTCTGATTTCTTTATTTCCTGCCCCTCAACTTTAGTAGAACCCAAGCAGAGATGAGGTTGCGGGGTCCTGAGCCCACCACATTACGTACTTGATGACAACCCATCCACCCAGCCATCCAATCGCATGCACACTGAGGCCCCTGACCATCTATGGAGTCACCCATCCACAAGCCCACTGGCACGTCACCTCCAACTTCTGTCTCTCCTTCAAGGAGCTAAGGATCTTTGGAGATGATTTTCTTCTTCTTTTTTCTTTTTTTTAAAGATTTTATTTATTTATTTGACAGAGAGAGACACAGCAAGAGAGGGAACACAAGCAGGGGGAGAGGGAGAAGCAGGCTTCCCGCCGAGCAGGGAGCCCGATGTGGGGCTCGATCCCAGGACCCTGGGACCATGACCTGAGCCGAAGGCAGACACTTAACAACTGAGCCACCCAGGTGCCCTGATTTTCTTCTTCTTGAGGTTGACTGCTGTGTTGGGGGATTTCGGAGAGGATGACATCCTTGAGGGCTGTCTTCACAGTCAGGAAGCCCTGACTTGGGCTTGGAGAGATGGGAGGGAGGTTGTCTACGTGCTCACTGGTGTCTGACTGCCTAAGTTCACATCTCCCACTTGCTGGCTTCGCGAGCTTTTAAGACACCTCTCCGTTCCTCACTCTTCTGACCTGCAGAAGCCAGTGAGGTAAGTTACCAAAATGCCCACGAGCCTCCACTCCCCCTTGTATCCACGCCCTTCGCAGTGTGACTTCACAGCTCTTCCCACGGACGGGTGGAGCCTGTTTTCCCACCCCTCCAATCTGTGACTTGCTTTGGACAGCAGAATGTGGCAAAAGTGATGTTGTGCCAGTTCTGAGCTAGACCTAACAAGCCTTGGCACCCCCTTGTCTTCCCCCCTCTTCTTCCCCACCTGTCTTCCCTCTCGGTCCTGCCCCCACAATGTAAACAAGCCCAGGCTAGCCTTATGGAGGATGGGGTGCCCCCCGGGTCAAACCCCCCCCATCGCTGCAGCCACCCACAGCCAGCCAACTCCTAGAAGCCGAGCCTCCTAGCTGACCTGTGGCTGACACATGATGGAGCCCAGGCAAAACCAGGAGGACTGCCCAACAGAAATGCTTCACTCACAGAATCACAAGCCAACGACGAGTGGTTGTTTTAAGTGGCTGTGTTTTGGGGTGGTCTTATGCAGAAGTATTGCAGCAGTAGGAAAGTGATGTAACAGGATTCTATGCCTCTGGTACCTCACAGAGTTGCAGGGAGAATGAAATGAGGTGGTCTGTGTAAAAGGGTTTAGTTCAGTGGCTGGCACCAGGCAACAGTCCATAAATGTTAACTGTTAGTCTCGGTGTGGGGCCTTGGGTCCCAAACCGGAATCTCCGCCAAACTAACTGTGCTAGAAGTGGACTCCACCTGAGCATCCAACAGGCCACTCGTGGACCATGTGTGGCCCCACCTACAGAAGCCTGGGCTCCGCTGACAATGTCCAGGCAAAACTTCTTACAGTTACATAATCCACAGGCACTCATGGACTAGCTGTGAAAGGATGTGTGAATTTGTGGGACTCACCTGCCATGCCAATATGGGGCACCTGCCGCGAGCCAGCACACGGGTTGCAACAGTCTCTTTGTGCCCCGCTTCCTCGCAGATATTCTGGCCCTCCTCTGGAAAAGGCGGGGACTGCATGCAGCCGGACGAGAGCAGATGGCCCCTGGAGACCAGCCTTGCCTCCCACTGCTGAACAGCTTTGAGCGTAAGTAGATCACGAAGAACTTGTGGTGCCGACTCTAATTCCAGTTTCAGAAGTGAGTCACAACCTCGGCACCCGTGCAGTGGGTTATATGCACAAGGATGCTTTTTGCTTCCTTGTGTGTAGCGGCAAAAAACTGCTGGAGTATCCATCGTTAGGGAGGCGGGCGAAGAAATTGTTGAATCATACACCTCTGGAATATTATGCAGCTGTGTTTAAACCTAGGTCTTTTGACCTGGAAGGAATCTCTATGATGTATTGTTAAGGGAGAAAATCAAGCTGCACGATAATTAATGCACGGAGAATGATACCATTTTTATAAAACAACAAAATCCCATCTAAGTGAATACATACTAGTATAAGTTTGTGTGTGGTATGGAGAAGGTATGGAAGGATACACACCTGGAGGAGTGGGGTGGGAGAAGTTTATTAGCTTATCCTTTCTTTTCATTTTATTTTTTATTTGCTAAATGATTCATGTATGTTCCCACCCCCATCCCTCATTTTCTCCCTCTCTTTCTCTCTCTTGCTTGGGATCTACACACACACACAGACACACACACACAGTTTTTTCCTAAACTATTTGAGAGTAAGTTACATATGTCATGGAAATTTACCCCTAACTAAGTACTTCAGTGTGTATTTGTGGCCCTAAGAATAGGACCACAGTGCAGTCATCAGCTTCAGAAATTTAACATTAATACTAAGCATGTTCTCCTATCCCAAGAGAATTAAACTAGAAATCAATAACAGAAAGATATATGGAAATTTTCTGCAAGATACGGAAATTAAATGACCCACTTCTAAAAAAACCCATGGGTCAAAGAGGAAATCATGGGGAAATGAGAAAATATTTTGAATATAACAATGTTAAAGAATAATACTTCTATCTGAGATACAGATTCATGTTTCCTTTATAGACTGTTCATAATTCATGTCCTTTACCATGTGACTTTATTTATTTATTTACTTTTGAGAGAGAGAGAGAGAGAGAGAGAGAGATCAAGCGTGCGTGAAGAAGGGGAAGGGCAGAGGGAGAGGGAGAGAGAGGATCTTAAGCAGATTCCACACCCAGTGCAGAGCCGGACACGGGGCCCCATCTCATGACCCTGAGATCGTGACCTGAGCCGAAACCAAGAATCGGATGCCTTAACCGAATGAGCCACCCAGGTGCCTCTGTCATGTGACTTTATACACCCACCCACTGGAATGGGTAGAGGTTAGTTTCCTTCCCTGCCAATATTGGGCTGGGACATGTAACTTGCTTTGGCCAAAGGAAAGGGGTCAGAGTGGTTCCCGACCAAGGCCTTGTGTTTTTCCAGTGTCTTCTGCCTCTGCCTTTGTCATGAGAAGAGCTTGCCCCTGGCACCTGATGCAGTGTTGCCTCAGGAACCAGAAGGAACATGTGTGGGGCAGACCCGAGCCTAACCCAGCTGCACACACAGACCTACAGTGGCCCAGCCAACCCCTAACAACCCATAGATGCATAAGAAATAAACACTTACGGGGCACCTGTGTGGCTCAGTCAGTTAAGCGTCTGCCTTTGGCTCAGGTCATGATCTCAGGGTCCTGGGATTGAGCCCCACATCGGTCTCTCTGCTCAGTGGGCAGCCTGCTTCTCCCTCTCCCTCTGCCTGCCACTCCCCCTGCTTGTGCTCTCTCTCTCTGTCAAATGATAAATAAAATCTTTAGAAAGAAAGAAAGAAAGATTTATTGCCGTAGACCACTGAGATTTTTCATTTGTTATACAGCAATGACTGACCAATGCAATAGGTAATGGTTATAATACAATTTAGGGAATGTTGTGAGACCTTTACTTATATTAAGTCATTATACACACAACAGTCCTTTTTCACAGATGAGGAAACTGAGTTTAAGTTACTTGCACAATGTCACCTAGTTAATAAGCTAAAAAGTTATGTGACCATGGGACATATTGCCTCTGGACTTCCGCTAGAATGACAATAATTGGTGGTGGTGGTGGTTTGAGCCACTTTGAGGTGGGGCTTATCTTACTTGCAGCCTAAAGCATCCTGCCTGATCCACCTGCACAGCTTTCCCCCTGCCTCACCTCCTGACCTCATCTTCAGCCCCAGGGAATCTCTGATGACCTTGGGGATAAAGCTTTGCTTTCCCCAAACATTAGTTTACACCTGGGATCCTCCAAGGTGCTCCAAGGGTTTAGACCTTTGGAGCACAAAAGCCAATGAGTCTGGTTTCCTGTCTATAGATGGGCAGAGAGGGTGAGAACAAACACCATTATGAGGCTAAAGAAAAGGCGGTTGTGAGCACAAGATGAAATTGAACAGCGTCAGCTTCTACCTAAAGAAGAGAAAGCGGGTCCTTCTCTGGCTTCTGTCAGAGGAGGTTGGTTACCAAATGCTCAGATGGACCAGCCTTCAGACTTGGAGAAGGTATGCATTTCAGAAAGAGAGATGAGGAAGCTCGTACCTGGGAGCCCTTCAAGGGCTGGGCCAAGCACAAGGGTGTTGTATCGGGGGGTACGGAGGGTGTGAGAGGAGGTGCACAGATTTCCATCCTTGGTTAGTCCCTCCAGCCTGGGGTTCTCCATCTTGGGCATCCATTGGAATCGCCAAAGCTGGGAAGCTTTTAACAATCCCTGCGCCTTGGCCATGCCCCAGACCTGCTACATCAAGTGCTCTGCGGAGGGGACCCAGGCCCTGGGGTTTGTGTGGGCAAGGCTGGGGTACGCACAGTACCGGCCCCATTTTAACGGGGGCTTCCTCCACTCCGCTGAGGGCAAACACCATTATTGTGTGCCCACCAGCTACCGGGCAGCATGCCAGAGAGCCCACATGGTATCACAGGTGTTTCCCACAACAAATGACATGTTGTTTTTTTTTTTAAAGATTTTATTTACTTATTTCACAGAGAGAGACACAGCGAGAAGGGAACACAAGCAGGGGGAGTGGGAGAGGAAGAAGCAGGCTCCCCGCAGAGCAGGGAGCTCGATGCGGGGCTCGATCCCAGGACCCTGGGACCATGACCTGAGCTGAAGGCAGACGCTTAACGACTGAGCCACCCAGGCGCCCCAACAAATGACGTTTTTAACAAATAGGGAAACCGAGGCACAGTTAGCAAGTGGCAGGTGCAGGAGTCAAGCCCAAACAGTCCAGAGGCCAAGCTCTTTTTTAAAAAAATTTATTATTTAAAAATTTTTTAAAAGTAGGCTCCACAGCCAATGTGGGGCTTGAACTCAGGACCCTGAGATCAAGAGTCTCATGCTGTACCACTGAGCCGGCCAGCTGCCAAGTTTTTTACAGCCACACCACATACCTCTGTGTTTCAAATGACCTGAGAATTAGGATAGGGGACAGAAATTTCCACAAGGTTCAAAACAGAGCCCGGTCTGGGTGGGCAGAAAGAGCAGTCCACCGTGACTGACTGGAGGAGCCCAGAGAAGGAAGCCAGGCTCCTGGTGTGGCCAGGATTTCAAAGCCTAACCGGAGCAGAGAGATGGGAATCAGGCTAAGCAGCCCAGTTTTTCCTGACAGTCTTTGTTCCCAGGACTCAGAACTAAGTAGTGCAGTTGGTTGAGGACCAGCTGAGGGTCTGGAAAAAAATGCTACAAGACCTGCCTATGGGTTGTTTTGGTTTTGCTTTGGTCCCTCCCTACTCTTGCCCTCCCTCCTCTCAGCACTTCCCTCTTTAATATGAAAGAAACTTTCAAGGGACCCTCCCCACAAATTCCCGAGATGGGACCAGTCTGGTTAGACTCAGAAAAATCACTATTTTGACTACAGAAAGAACGGATATAAATAAATAAGGAGAAGCACCAAATTCCCCTATTGCCTTGAGATTAACAAAGGCCACGAAGAGTTTGTTTATTTTTTTAAAAGATTTTATTTATCTGAGAGAGAGAGAGAGCACAAGCAGGGGAAGCAGCAGATGGAGAAGCAGGCTCCCCACTGAGCAGGGAGCCCAATGTGAGGCTCCATCCCAGGACCCCGCGATCATGACCTGAGCTGAAGGCAGACACTTAACTGACTGAGCCATCCACGTGCCCTTTATAAAAGAAGTGCTACTAGGAAACAAACAAGAGAAAATGTTCAAGCACACTAATAATTTAAGTGACAAATTATTGCTTATTTGAAAATTAGCCAAAAGTGCTTTGAGTGATAATACCCAATCCTGGTAGTTTGGGGGCAAGACTGACACCTTAGTCCATTAAGAACCATACTGATGAGGAGAAAGTGGCAATAAAATGTTCACATCCTAAAACAAACAAAAAATGTTCACATCCTTTGACTTAAGGATTCCACTTCTGGGAATCTATCTGGAAGTTAAACAAATCCAATCCATGGCAAAAATCCTTAAGCACAAATATGTCCCGGCAATGTTATTGACAAAAGCAGACATCTTAATGAGGATCAACAGAAGAATACTTAGGAAAATGGAGCCACTAAAAATTGGTCATGAAAACCATTTAGCAATTGGAAAAAATGATGAGGATATAAACATTAAGTGATACTCTCAGGGCACAAAACTTCATGTGTATCATGATTACACTGTGCTGAAAAAATAAATGGACTCCCCAAAATGAAGGCAATTGTAGAGCGCAAAACTGTTTTTTCCTTTTTTAAAAAAAATGTTCTCTATTGTGTTTATAAAAATTGACATACAAAACATCCAATTTTTTTAAAAGAAGTCCAACCACGTGGCGGCAGGATGGAAGGTGGACGGGAGTAGTGGGACATGGAGAAGGCTCACACGGCAAGTCAGGCAAGAGATGCCGAGAGAAGGTGATGGAAAGTGGGGAGGGGAGAGTAAGGTGGGTCAGAGTGGAGAGACATTTAGAAAGCTGAATGGCAGAACTTGATCCTGATTGGCCAGGAGGAAGTGGGATGGGGTACACTGAGGCTCAAGGTTTAATTTGGGCAATGCACTGAGTGCAGTGCTGCTCTTGGGTGGAAAACACAGCAAGGGGAGCAGACTGCAAGCAAAGGGACCTGGGGTTTCTTCTTCCTTCTGCTCCTCCTCTTCTTTCTCTTCTCCTTAAAAAAAAAATAAATAACAGCTTTATTGTGCTATAATTTACATACGGTAACATTGACCCATTATAAGTGTAGGAGTCAATGACTTTGTAGCCTATTTACAAAGTTGTGTGACCACCACCAGAATCCCATTCTAGACCATTTTCTTTTCTTTTTTTTTTTTAGAAATATAGTACCTTTTTTTTTTTAAAGATTTTATTTATTTATTTTAGAGAGAGAATGAGATAGAGAGAGAGAGCATGAGAGGGGGGAAGGTCAGAGGGTGAAGCAGGCTCCCCGCCGAGCAGGGAACCCGATGTGGGACTCGATCCCGGGACTCCAGGACCATGACCCGAGCCGAAGGCAGTGGCCCAACCAACTGAGCCACCCAGGCGCCCCTAGACCATTTTCAAAAAGAAACGTTGTACTCATTTACAGCTACTTCTCATTCCTATCTCTGCACTGAGTAACCCTTAATCTTTCTGTCTCTATAGATTTGCCTTTTCTGGATATTTCATCCAGAAATATGGATCATGCAATAAGTATTCTTTTGTGTGTGGTTTCTTTCAGTGAACATATTGTTTTGAAATGCTTTCATGCAGGCTGTTTCATCCATGTTGGAATATTTATCAGTGCTTTGCTCCTTTTTATTGTTGGGTAGTATTCCATTGTATGCATACACCATATTTGTACACCATATTTGTTTATCCATTTATCAGCTGATGGACACTGGAGTTGCTTCCATTTGGGGGCTATTCTGAGTAATGCTGCAATTAACATTCATGTACAAGTCTTTGTGTGAGCATATGTTTTCATTTCTCTGGAGAAGATTGCTGAGTCATATGGCAATTCCATGTTTAACATTTTGAAAAACTGCCAAACTGTTTTCCAATGTGACTGCACCATTTTACATTCTCACCAGCAATGTATGAGGGCTCCAATTTCTGCACAGCCTTGCCAACATGGATTATGTCTCTTTGATTAAAGCCACGCTGGTGAGCATCATTTGAATTTCCCTAATGACTAATGACGCTGAGCATCTTTTCATGTGCTTATTGGCCATTTGTACATCTTCTTCAGAGAACTGTCTCTTCAAATCATTTGCCCTTTTTTTAAAAAGAATGTGTTTATTTGAGGGGCACCTGGGTGGCTCAGTCGTTAAGCGTCTGCCTTCGGCTCAGGTCATGATCCCAGGGTCCTGGGATCGAGCCCAGCATCGGGCTCCCTGCACACAGGAAACATGCTTCTCCCTCTCCCACTCCCCCTGCTTGTGTTCCCTCTATCACTGTGTCTCTCTCTGTCAAATAAATAAATGAAATCTTAAAAAAAAAAAATTTTTTTCTCCCAGAGTGGGGGAGGGGCAGAGGGAGAGGGATAAGCAGACTCCCTGCAGAGTGGGGAGACCAATGTTGATCCCAGGACCCCAGGATCATGACCTGAGCTGAAGGCAGATGCTTTACCAACTGAGTCACCCAGGCGCCCCCATTTGCCCAGTTTGCCCAGTTTTAAATTGGATTGTTTGTTTTTTTTAAAATGGATTTGAATTTTTTATGGATTTTGAATTTGAATTAACCAGAAAGTACAGAGGTTTCCATATAACCCTGCCCCCATATACACACAGCCTCTCCCTCATTATCAACATCACATATCACAGTGGTATGTCTGTTACAGGATGACCTACACTGACACATCATTATCACCCAAACTCTGTAGTTTACATTAGGGTTCACTTTTGATGTGCATTCCATGGGTTTGGACAAATACATAATGAACTTATATCCATCATTATATTACCATACAGAGAATTTTCTCTATCCTAAAAATCCTCCGTGCTCTTCTTATTAATCCCTCCCTTCCCCCACTAGCCCCCAGAAACCACTGATCCATTTACTGTTTCCACAGTTTTATCTTTTCCAGAATGTCATATAGTTGGACTCATACACTATCCAGCCTTTTCAGATTGGCTTATTTCACTTATTAATATGTGTTTATGTTTCCTCCATGACTTTTCATGCTTGATGGTTCGTGTCTTTTTAGTGCTGAAAAATATTCCATTGTCCGGATGTACCACAGTATTTTCTCCATTTACCTACTGAAGGACATCTTGGTTACTTCCAAGTTTTGGCAATTATGAATAAATGTTGGTGTGGATAGAAATTGTCACCTCACTTGGGTGAATATGAAGGAGTATGACTGCTGGATTATATGGTTAAGACTATGTCTAGTTTTGGGATGCCTGGGTGGCTCAGTCAGTTAAGTGTCTACCTTTGGCTCAGGTCATGATCCCAGGGTCCTAGGATCGAGTCTCACATCAGGCTTCTTGCTCAGCGGGGAGTCTGCTTCTCCTTCTTCCTCTGCCTGCCACTCCCCCTGCTTGTGCGCTCTCTCTCGCTGTCAAGTAAATAAACAAAATCTTAAAAAAAAAAAAAACTATGTCTAGTTTTGTTAGAAACTGCCAAACTGTCTTCCAAAGTGGCTATACCATTCTGCATTCCCACCAGCAGTGAGAGAAAGTTCCTGTTGCTCCATGTCCTCACCAGCATTGGGTGTTGTGAGTGTTCTGGATTTGAGTCTAATTTTTAATGGATGTGTATTGGTATTTCATTGTTGTTTTAATTTGCATTTCCTTGATGTCATAATGTGGAGCATCTTTTCATATGTGTATTTGTTCTTCATATATCTTCTTTGGTAAGGTGTCCTGATCTTTCACAAATTTTATTTTTTATTTATTTTTTAAAAAGATTTTATTTATTTATTTGAGAGAGAGAGGAGAGGGAGAGAACGCGTGTGCATGAGCAGGGGGAAGGGGCAGAGGGAGAAGGAGAAGCAGACTCCCTGCTGAGCAGGGAGCCCAATGCGGGACTCCATCCCAGGATGCTGGGATCATGACCTGAGCCGAAGGATCAGAGTTCACTTTGCCAGAAATGGGACTAATGGACAGCAAGGGTTTCCTCAGCTGTGCACTAAGAAGACCTCAGCATCGCATCCAGGGCGTTCCTGCCAAAGCCACATAGGACTCTGAACAGGAGGGAACAGCAACTGCCCCCGGACTCAGGGACACCCTGCAAATCAACTAGCCAGTGCTCTGCAGAAGTGACTAGTCTCCATCTAGAGCCTGTAGATCAGGGAACAGAATGGTGTCCATATTAACTTTCCCAATTTGGGTCATTGTGCTGCGGGTGGGTAGAACATTTCTTGCTTTTAGAAACGCATATATTAAAAGGGGCATGATATATGCAACTTTTATTTTTTTTAGAGATTTTATTTTATTTTTTAAGATCTATTTATTTATTTATTTGACAGAGAGAGAGAGACAGACAGAGCAGAAGGAGGGGGAGCAGGAGAGGGAGAAGCAGGCTCCCAGCTGGGCAGGGAGCCCAATTCGGAACTCGATCCCAGGACCTTGGCATCATGACCTGAGCCAAAGGCAGACGTTTAACCGACTGAGCCACCCAAGCACCCCTAGAGATTTTATTTTTAAGGAATCTCTACACCCAGTGTGGGGCTCAGAGTCACATGTTCTATTGACTGAGCCAGCCAGACACCCCTGCAACTTACTTTTAAATCGTTCAGAAAAAAGTGTATGTACACACGTGTGTGTGCATGTGGAGGGGGAGTAAGTGTGTAAAATATTAACATTTGTACTGTTTTGCAACTTTACGTCAAGGCTGGAATTATGTCAAAAGTAAAAATAAAACACTTGAAAGGAAATGTTTGGTGAGTCGTTTCTTTTGAACTTCTGTCCCAACCACCCAGCCGGCTCTAGAAAGTTCCTTCCTCCAGTCCGAACGGGGCTTGTTACTTCTTTGTGGCTCACACACCTCTGTGAACACTTGAAGCTTCAGGCCCCTCCCCAGAAAAACACTCAGATGCACGCGCTCACATCACATGCACCTGCCTTTGCAAACCACCGCCGCCAGGCTTTCTCTCCGGCCTGGGAGACCAGCAAAGGAGTGTCAGCATGCACGGAAGCCTAAGGAGGCACCAGCCGCGGAGTGAGTGTGGAAGTGAATGGCGTGGCTCCGAACCACAGGACGCCATTCAGGGTCCAAGGAGCCTTTGGCCCAAGCGAGGGCCCCTCCTCCGTTTCTCACGCCTCTGCGGACACAGAGGGGCAGGGGCAAGGCCATGCTGTTGCTGTAGTGACAAACTGCTCAGACACGAGCCCACCGCCTAAGGCCCAGGCCCCAGACGCCCTAGTCGCCCATAGATCTTGCTTTTCATGCTACCTGGAGCCCGATGCCTTTTGTTGGACAGACTTTTTCATTTAATTTAGCCTTTATCCATATTCAGTTTAACTAGAGTCCTAGACATTTTGGCCAAATGTAAACCTACTAGCAGCATGTTTGCTTTTCAACTGCTGCTCATCTTCACTTCGAAACTCTCTCAAAATGACATGAATTCCAGGGGCGCCTGGGTGGCTCAGTCGTTAAGCATCTGCCTTCAGCTCAGGTCATGATCCCAGGGTCCTGGGATCGAGCCCCACATCAGGCTCCCTGCTCTGTGGGAGGCCTGTTTCTCCCTCTCCTGCTCCCCCTGCTTGTGTTCCCTCTCTCGCTGTGTCTCTCTCTGTCAAATAAATAAAATCTTAAAAAAAAAAAATGTCATAAATTCTAAGGTGTCGTTCGAGGTGAAGACAGGTCTGTCTTGAAGCCCTGGAGTCTTCTCTGCGGAGGAAGAGAACAAGAGTGCAGATGTTTGGTGCACAAGCAAACCCTCTCAAACTGCCCATCTGCCCAGACTGCCAACTCCACCTAAGGCTCTGGGTGAAAAACAAAACAAAACCCCAAAACCGTTATTTTAACATTAAAACAGATCTACTTCAAGAGTAAATATAAAACACCTGTAATTCTAAAATCCTAAACCTTAAAGGACCCCCACTCTGTTGGGGTCCTTGCAGGACCAGGCTAGGAAGTACCGGTGTCGTTCTCTGGGGAAGGGAGGAAGGTGATTAAGAGTCCAGAGGACTCGTTTCCTGGAGGGAAGCCGTCATGGTTTGGGGGGACTTGGCAACTGAGTGACTCCCTGAGCCCAGCCCTGGGCCAGGCGCTGGGGCGAACAAACAGGGCGCCGGGCAGCCTCTGCTCCCGGGGCCCCGCGCCTGGTTAGTAGAGACGGCCGCGCGCACCCCTGCGCCGAAGCGTCCGGCGGGACTGACGCGAGCGAACATTTTATGCAGTCTGTTCGCGTTTCCCAAGTGAAAATACAATGTGGGGAGGCATCAGCAAGTGGCCTCTCCATTGTTCCTTACGTTCACTTTTTTCCCTCACATTTTAATAGTTTCAAAATTCCGTGATGTAACTTTGATCAAGTTGCTTCCGTTTTTAAAGAGCGATTGGTTAAAAACAGACAGCTCCTAAAGACCGCAAACCGCACGGAACACGCACCGTTCCCTCTGCGGCCGTTGCCGCGCCCCGGTGACTGGCCGACCACTGGCCCGCGCGGCCGGCGGACACGACGGGGTCTGAGACTGTTGTCCCGTCGTGACGGGAAGGCAGAGGCGGCCCAGCACGGCTCCCCGCCCGTCCTGGCGCCCGAGCCAAAGCACATCTGCACGGCCGCTGGGTGCAGGGGGGGCAGGGGGCACATCTGCCCGGGGCTTAGTGAAGAAAATGACCTTTACATCAGTAGGAGAAAGATAAAGGAATATGGCACTGAAGATTGAAATTGTATACCATTTCCCCCCAAAAAATCTCTTCAAATGTTTCCAGGAGAAAGTTGGTCTGGCTTCCATGAAGATAATTTTTTAAAAATATGATGTTAGGTTTGAAATCATTATACCCAATTCTTGACCACAGGTGTTCACTAATTCTCTTGTAGTTCTTGACTGTCACCCACGAGAAAAGTAGTTGATGAAAGTAGGTGACATTGAAACTTCTCTTTTTTTAATTCAAAAATTTCTAACAGTTGAAATGATAGTCTAGCAGCCCATGATGTATTTCTCCTGGACACACGTAATGTTGATAATTGTGAAAATGTGAACGGAATTTGAATCCAGAACAATTCTAGCGAAGTCTTTTTAAGTGCCGGAGAAGCTCCAGAGAGGTCTCCCTGCGGCAGCTCAGAGGCCACAGTGGCCGTGGACAGAGAGATGGATCAACACGTAAGGCTGGAACAGAGGGCTCCTTGGGCCTCCAGGAGCCTCCCTGACCTCCCCGGCCCAGCCTCCCCGGCAGCTCGGGCCTCACCTGGGCTCACAGGGCCATGTGTCTGCAGCTCGGAGGACTGTAGGGCGAGCAGCCAGCCCTGCTCTCTGAGAGCCCAGGGCAAGCTGCATGCAGGAGCTGACAGTTAGATTTCCAGTGATCTTGTGAACCATTATTAAATGTTGAATTACATATGAATCACGTTCAAAATCAAGGTAATAAATTCTCAAAACTCACCACAGGCTGATTTTACCATGTGACGGTTAGCTCTGCTCTCGAGATGGTTTCCCTTCATTCTATCTATACGACAGCAATGCTGTGTGATGGTGTGCTACGTGCGTGACTTTGCAGCTCTGGGTTCAGCGACATCACATTGGTAGCTTTGGATCCGCCATGGTGAGAGTGTTTACGCCATGGAAATCAGCAAATGCAGCAGATCGGTCCTTGACTTACTGCTCATGTCTCCCTGACCCTCGCCCCACCAGTGGTCAAACATTTATCAGCACACCTCTGGCGGCAGGACACCGGAGACAAACGCCTAGGGGCTCCAGCTGCCCCGAGGGCTGAGGGCATTCCACTGGAACCATGCTTGGACCGGTGGCCTTCATGACACTGACACATGCTATAACGTCACCCACAGTAAGGAACCATCTAACGAAGCTAGAAGGGGAGGCTGAGCTGCCCTCTACATCCGTGGGCTTGCCCGAAGCACACCAGCCATGACAGTACAACCATGGGCCCCTTCCAGCTCTTAACCTGAGCAACCTTCAGTCTTCTCCTTTAGCTCATTGAATCCAAATCTGGTTACGGACTCTGGTTACTCTGGTAGGATTCCCGTAGCCCAGTGGAACCTGTGTAGAGTATTGTAAGGTTCTAAGAGGCACCTAAGAGGTAGGAGCCGCCTTCATCCATCCAGGCAGAGAGAAGGGGCCTGTGCTCATGCAGACTCCAAGAAGTGAGAAACTTTTAATTTGTGATAAACAGAAAGAGTCTGTGCATGTGAGATTTGGGAAGTGGGGGAAAAAAAAGAGAGAGAGAGAGCCACTACTGAGATCTGTCCCCGCACTGAGCCCAGATGCACACAGTAAGACATTTCATTTTCTCCTCACTCACCCCAGCCTTCGCGGGTCCCAGCCCTGCGCCGGGCGGTTCTAGGCACTGCGGAGAGTGGTGAGCCAACCACACGCTGACCCGTCCGACAGCCTGGGGCGGGGCCCGAGCCGGGAAGGCCGCAGGCTAACACCAGACTGCCTGGCTTGGAGTTCAGCGTCCTTCGTTAGTGATTTTCTGGGCCTTGTTGTGCCTATTGCGGCAAACCTGCCAGGCAGGTATCATCAACCCTCTTACAAGCTGAGGTAAGATACTGTCTGAGTTAACTTAGCATGTTTCCCAGAGTCCAGCACATGCTAGTGAACGCACAAGTATGAGGTAAGTGTGTACCAGTGAAGTCTTACAACCACTGGCCATCCCCAATACGGAGATATACTTTTTTATCCCAATCTCCTGCTAGTAAAGAGCAAACGCACATCCTTAACCAAAAAGTGTGCCATGCAACCCAGCCCTGGTGGAGTGGGCCCGGGATGCTTCCCCCTAGGGTTTAGTGGGGACACCGAGCCCACTCGCAGGAGACAGTTCCACGGAAGGCCCCTAGGAAGTGTGGCTTTTAGGTGATGAGCATTTTGCATAAAGTATGTTAACTAAATTTTAGAAAATTCAAAATTATGGTTTTGGTTCTCAAACATCCTGCTGCAAAGAGCTCAACCTCCCTAGAAAGACTCTGGGTAAATAAGGACCTGGTTAATTCTGGTCTCACTCCTATCTGCATGGGGGCCCTGAAGGCCCACTCGGCTACCACAGGCCACCTCCCCAGGGGCAGGGGGGCCTGACTACAGGTCAAGGACCATCCGGACTCCTCAGGGACACACAGCTGAAGATGGGGTTCCTCAGCTTTTTAAAACTCACACCCGCTTTTGTAAAACAAAAAACAAGCCCTCCTCCTTACTTGGGAATTTTGAAATTTCGAAATAAATTATAACTGAAAGTCCACCAAAACACAGTAATTTGAAAATGCTCTTCCACGCCTCAGCCCCCACCCTATGCATCAGTAAGTATCACTTCTGGAGGGTGCTTCAAGGTTTCTGCAGTGTCAGCCTGGGGGAAGACCAACGGCAGATCAACACTAGCAGCTGCTTGCTGTATCGGGGTCACCAGGCCTGCCTCTGGAGGTAGCCCAGCCTGGACGCTGAAGCAGGACCACACGGACAGACTGTGGAGACAGGGCCATCAGTCACCTGTGGGACCCCCACTTGGACGCTGACCCAAACAAATCACTGTAAAGGCACTTTTGAGGCAATCCCTAAGTGTGACTACATACTGACTACTAGCTAATTCCGAAAATGTGTTCACCTTGTGAGTGGTAATAGGCATTAAGGTTATGTAAGAAAATACCCCTATTTTTTAGAAATATCTACCAAAGTAGGTATGAAATTATATGATATCTGGGATTACCTTAAAATATTTAGCAAAGGGCAGATGAAGCAAATGTGGCAAAAATCTTGATAATCACTGAATCTGAGTGGGAGGGGGTTGCTGCAGCATAATTTAAAAACATGGGGTGCCCGGCTGGCTCCGTCAGTGGAACATGGGACTCTTAATCTCAGGGTTGAAGTTCGAGCCCCACATGGGGCGTAGAGATCACTTAAAAATAAAATCCTTCAATAAATAAAAATAAAAATGTAAAACAAAGAGTCAGTTAAGGCAATCACAGAATCCCTCAGCTCTTTGAAGTTACGGAGATAGCTGCTTCTGCCACGTTTTGCAGCAAATGTTCACGTACAACAATCACAAGCTGGTTTCCAAGTTTGGAAAATGTCACTTCCTCCATTTTACTTGTTGGGGTCATAATCCCCAAATCTTTAACAGGTAGAGAACCCTCAGGAAGAAGGGCAGGAGGGAGGGAGGAAATGCCGCTCCCGGCCCTCACGCGGCAGACCCCCTCACGCGGCAGACCGGAGCCCGGGCTGCTCTCCGGGGACAGACCCAGGCGGCCCTCAGGCAGACGTGCCGTGCGTTCCCTGAGAACAAAGGGACGCGGGGCTAGCTCTCCGTGCGGCCCTAGAACAGAAGCTCCTGACTGAGGGCCACAGATCTCGGAATCAAGATTTTAAATGTGCACGCAGAGTTTTCTAGAGAGTATTCAGCTTTCTTTGGATTCTCACAGGGATCCATGTCCCCCAAAGTTAAGAACCACTGCTCTTCATTAAAGAGAGTTTGAAAGCAACTTGGTTAGACTGAAGCTCTGGCCATAGATTGTCACAAGGAAAGATTTTTATTTGAGAACATCTGATACTTTTGGAAAAGCTCCTGCTGGATCCAAAACACCCCGCCTGACAGTCCATCTCCAACACGTCCCCCAAACCCACCAGCCTAGTCCTGTAGGCACCACAGGCTCTGTCCCCCGCTGGTTCTGCTTCTGCCACCCACAGCCCCAGCCACCCGCGCAGACCCTGTGACCCCAAACCAGCTGCACGGCCACAGGGAGGAGGGGTCCGCCGGCGGGAGAGATGCTAACAGCAGAGCAGGTGACACGCATGTGCACACAAACACTGTTTATTCCGACTGTGGCCAAAGTCAGGGAGAGACGGCAGAAGCTCAGTGCCCTAGAAGTCCTCCCAGGTTCAAGGGTTCAACGACGGCTCGGTGTGGGCCGGGAGAGTGCTGGCCTCCCTGCGTGCTGGACCTCCCACAGTCTGAGACGGGCTAGCGCCCCGCAGGCACGGCCTCCATCGTCCGCAGCTACCGCACTGCCTCAGCCTTTATGTTAGGCCGGAGTCTCTGCGGAGCACGTCAGTTTAGCTACTCCTTTATTCCTGCAGGCTGCCGGGTGGGAGGGCAGCAGCATGGCGCAGGTCTAGCGGAGTCCCGAGGTGGGGGCCGAGGCCTCAGCAGATGGGACAGGACAGCGCCTTTGCTGAAGGGCTGCTCGCTCCTCAATGCCACCGCCCACCGCCTGTCTAGCCTCCAGGGAGAGGTCTGAGATTAGGGCCCACGGGGACAGGAGCACCTGCCCGCGGGCCTACGTGAGGACCCACATCGAACAGCTCACGCGTCTCTGTGGAGCGCCGCGTTCACCTCAGCGCCGGAGCCTCAGGAAGAATGCGTGTTTACACTCTGTACTCTCCAGGGGGTAATACTTATCATAGAAATCTAAGACGTATTCTTCAGTCTTGAATCCAAACTTCTGGTAGAGCAGCATAGCGGGGTTGCTTGCTGAGACGTGAAGGGTCACATCCTTGCCCATGCAGGTCTGCCAAAAGGGTGGAAAAGTACCAGATGAGAATCAAAGAGCCTGAGGGAAATGAGTAGGTGAGGGAAGTCTGTGAAGTGTAGGTAGGTGGTTATGGCAACCGGGGACAGCAGGGCCAGCAGCTGGGACGCCCAACACCCAGCAACAGCTGAGAGCCCCAGTCACTCTGCGGCCGAGCCACACGCTCACGGAAACGTTCGAGACTGAGGAAAGGGATGGCGTGCTGGTTGTTTTTGCTCTGAAGCAAGGGGCCCAGGGGGATAGTTTATTGTCAACTGGATTATTTTATTTATAATTCAATTACACTTCCAAATATCACACATATCAATACCTGGCACTCTGACAATCTTGAAGAAGTCGAGAACAAGATGAGAAGTTCTGCTTTTTAAAACTAGATGTTATCTTATACTCAAACTTGTAAAAATGCCCTTCCTACACCTACTAGAAAAGATGCTGTTATGAGGCTGGATACAAGGTATTAGGACTTTCGTTTAGTTATGAAACCTAAAGACCCAGTACAGACCTTCGGAATCCCACAGGCCCCCTGCCATCCCTCCCAAACTGGCAGAACTAGCTTGTGGTTACTGTATTCAGCACTGCCCTAATCCTGGGGGGATGGGGGGGGAAATAATCTTCATTCTGTTAATACGAGGCAAGTTCTTAAGATTCTTTAATTAGCTACACAAGAAAAAAACCAAAAGTCATATAAACTAAGACCTTGTTTTCTAATGAGGAAGGCACCGAAATACTGAGGTTGACAGGGTCCTTGAGATTTTGTAACCCCTGGTTCTCCCCCCCCCCCCCCAGGCCTAGATTTAAGAGGCCTCTCAGGTGGACAGCTCTCCTCTTTTCTCTGTTCACTCACGTTCTGGGCCCAACAGCACTACTATGAGTGTATGAAATGAATTTCATGGAGTAACGCTAGTGTTCCGTGCATGGTCCAACCATGGCACCTTTGAGTACTACTGCCCGGCTGAGCAGTACTGTCGGGGCCTGGGGCTTACAGTCTGGCTGAGGGCTGGGCCCTAGGCACAAGGATAAACACTCCTGCACCCACCTGCTGAGCGCTCAGTAAGGACTGACCCTGCACCAGGCCTTCTCTGAGGCGCACACGGGAGTGTCAGCCCTGCACTGCCCGCGGGCCCTGCCGCTGAAGAGAAAGGCAGCAGTGCTCCTGGCAGGATGGATGGGGCGGCGGGGGGGGGGGGCCGTGGCGTGAATCGTGGCTGTGAGTGGTGGGGGATGGGGTGTGGTACAAAGAACTCAGAGTCTCAACACAACACCAGGGAGCACGTGTTAAGTGCCCAGTGGGGAGGGAAGAAAGCAATTTCTAGAAAACAATTCCAGGTTCCTGGCGACATCTGGGAAGTATTGAGCACGTTTCATTAAAAACTGGAAAAATGGGGCGCCTGGGTGGCTCAGTAGGTTAAGCGTCTGCCTTCGGTTCAGGTCATGCGTTGGGCTCCCTGCTCAGTAGGGAGCCTGCTTCTGTCTCTCCCTCTACCCTTCTCCCCTACTCGTGCCCTCTCTCGCTCCCGCTCTCTCAAATAAAATCTTTAAAATTGGAAAAATGACATTTTATCTTCTCCTTCCTCTATTTAAAAGGAATCTTGCCCGTGTAACACACAATCCTCCATGCCAAATGGTTTCTTTTTTTTAAGATTTATTTATTTGAGAGAGAGAGAGCGAGCGAGCACACAGAGGGAGAGGGAGAAGCAGGCTCCCCACTTAGCAGGGAGCCCGATGCGGGCCTCCATCCCAGGATTCTGGGATCATGACCTGAGTTGAAGGCAGACACTTAACACACTGAGCCTCCCAGGCGCCCCCAGCCAAATGGTTTTGAGATAAAAGTTTACCAGAAAGACTCTGGGGGGAGGGGCGCCTGGGTGGTTCAGTCGTTAAGCGTCTGCCTTCAGCTCAGGTCATGATCCCAGGGTCCTGGGATCGAGCCTCATATCAGGCTCCCTGCTCAGCGGGAAGCCTGCTTCTCCCTCTCCCACTCCCCCTGCTTGTGTTCCCTCTCTCGCTGTGTCTCTCTCTGTCAAATAAATAAATAAAATCTTTAAAAAAAAAAAAAAAAAGATTCTGGGGGGGAAACTCCTTACATGTTTTTCTGATGTTAGTTTATAAATATATGGTATATTTTCTTCAACAGTGGTACAGATATATCAAAGGATGAATTATAATTCAATATTCAAATCAAGTCTCAAAAGCTTATACAGCTCATACAGTGATAATAGAGTGAAGAATAATCAGCGATAATAGAATACGTAGTCCTGGTTGATACAGTTTTGCTAAAATGTTTAAAAATACTTAAAAACTTTTGCAACAGCATAGGTGGCATTACGCTCAGTGAAAGAAGTCAGACAGAGACAGGTACTGTATGATCTCATTTATACGTGGAATCTGAGAAACACACAGTGAAAGCTGAACTCCCAGATACAGACAACAGGCTGGCGCTTGCCAGCGGCGGGGTTGGGGGGGGGCGGTGAACTGGCCGCAGGGGCGTCCAAAGGAACAGCCTTGTAGGTTATAAAACCAGTCAGTCCAGGGGCTGTCCCCCACAGCATGGAGACTAGAGCTCTCAACACTGTACTGCATATCTGAAAGCTGCTGAGAGTAGATCTTAAAAGTTCTCATCCCAAGAAAACAAATGTTTGTAGCGATGTATGTGTGGTGACGGATGGTCACCAGACTCACTGTGTTGGTTCGCAACATACATCGTTACACTGTGCGGCTGAGAGGAGTATGTTTCGTATGTCCGTTACACGCCAGTACGGAAAAGCCCCCAAAGACCACAGTTCCACTTCCGCTCCTCAGAGTCGTGCTGGCGGGCTAAGAGCAGCAGGAGGTACCAATAGGGGTCGGTCCTCTGAGTGCTCCGGGCTCTCACTTCTGGTATTTTTCTCATTTTGTTTACTATACGTGTTTACAAACTGGTTTCTTTGAAGCCTGGGCCGGAATGGTGATCTTATTTCAGAGGGGCGAAGATTTCTATCTGTACGTTAAGAGCCTCAGGAGGGATAGTGACTGGTGTTTTCTCACTGGGTTTCCGAGACCACCCATTCTGTTGGGCCGTGCTGGGAAGGCTCAGCCCAGTGTCATCCCTCCATGCCTCCACGTCTTCCAGGGGAGCCCAGAGGCAAGCTGGTAGCACAGACAGCTTACCTGAATCAGATGATAAATCATGAATGTTGCAATCCCTGCTCTTCTCCATTCAGGATGGACAAACAGAAATGAAATGTAAGCTTCATTGTACTTTACGTCGGGAACCATGAAGCCAAAGGCAATGATGACTTTTTTATAAAGGACAACAACACTGAAGTCTGGATACTGCAGGCACTCAGACAGGTCAATGCCTAAAGAAAAGAGATAATTGGAGATTCAAACTCTGTGCCTTCTGGAATTAACGAACACCAAGCTGTTCAGTCTGGACTTACAACTACACCTGCATGCTAAAAAAAAACCCCAAAAAACCAAAACCAAAACTGAAGACAAAGATATTAGCATAGACATCATACATTCAGATCACACAAATAAAGTGAATTTTAGAAAATATCAAAACTAACACCGTCTTTTCTAGGTACACATGTTAAAAGAGAAGCAGGATAGGGCTGGTAGTAGAGAGCGCACAGGTCTAGAACTGGACATATCTGGCTTTGAACTTAGCCTTCTCTACAATGTGTGTCAGCTGACACCTTTCTAGACGTGGGCCTCAGCAAGTGCACACCCAGACCTCACAGGGTGGGAGCAAAGACCCCAAGAGCCCATACTGTTGTGTTCTTCACCTCATACGTGTACAGTTTACAAGCTCTTTTGTACAAAGGCTACATTTTACAGTAAAGGGGATAAGCAAACAATGATTGCATGCATAAGGTATGGAGGCACCCAGAGTAAGGTGAGGAAGTAGTAGATGCTCCCAGAATGTTCCTTTTGGCCCCCATACCACTCCTAAAAGATGAGCACAACTCTGCCACCACATGTGCACTATTACATGATTATCAGACAACAAAGATGACACAGCTCTACTCCCGATGAAATCTTATCTAACATCTGGAAGACATGTAATATTTCCTTTATGTTTCAAAGCAGCACGGTAAGACAGATCCACAAAGAACGTGTTTATATTTAGCAATGAAAATGCGTTCACTCTTTACTTGGTGGCTTTGGTCTACAGAGAGAAATATATTGAGGCTGGTAAAATGACAAATCATATTGGGTTTACTCTTATTTTCAAATTGGGGTATTTGGGGGCACCTGGGTGGTTTAGTCAGTAGGCGTCTGCCTTCGGCTCGGGTCGTGATCCCAGGGTCCTGGGATCGAGCCCCGCATTGGGTTCCCTGCTCTGCGGGAAGCCTGCTTCTCCCTCTCCCACTCCCCCTGCTTGTGTTCCCTCTTTCGCTGTCTCTGTCAAATAAATAAATAAAATCTTTTAAAAAAAAAAAGTTCAAATTGGGGTAGTTGGCTTTTTAAAAATGCCTTTTGGCTTTATTTACACTCTCCCCAAGGAATAGCTAAATAAACAAAATTACAGAATTATTAAGCAAAAAACCAAAAGTGTCCCAACATGCCCAAGCTACCACTCAGTGTATCACTGGTAGATACTACCTGGTATCTAAACATATGTAGAAGCAAAACAGGATGAATCTTTTATTCTGGAAGCAGAGACAGACAGGGAAGAGAAACATACAAAAATACTGTTTATTACTTTTAATTGCTGGCTTCTTCTTGATCTTAGGAAGAAAGAGGTGTTCATATTTTACTATTTCTATGTTAGCAGAGACAGACTAAATGAAATCATGAGTAAAGGTTTTAGAGTCACATGACGTACACTAATTTAAAAATATCACTAAAGTGAACTACACAGAAAACTGATCTGCCTAGTTTGGGAGGGGAACATACCAGGCCAGAAAAACTCCTGACACATGGAGTTGATCGTTGGGATGTGATTTGGCCGGACGTAGCAGTAATCAAGAGGTGCCTCGGCTTCCGGCGTCCAGTGAGGGTCACTCCTGTGCAGGTGGGAACGAATCTGTGACAGGAGCTGCAGTTTGGGTGGCTTTGTTTCATAATCACGTCTCCAGGATCGCAGAAAAAAACAAACTCAAGTCAAGAAAAATACTCCATATCATTCCTAGCCAAGTGATTCACATAAACTCTTTACTCTGCTTGAAATTTTAAGCTAACTTGTGCTACTTTCTATGGCAGATCGCTTGACAACTTGAAAGCCTGCTACTTTTCTGGTATGAAATTTAAAATTTGCCCTCTGCACCTGCCAGGAACCCTACTTGTGGTGGCGGCGAGCCTTCATGAACAGAGTGAGGGACCAAACAGCAGCCTGACTCAAGCCTGCGTGCTCTGGCCCAGGACAGAGCCCAGGGAGGGAGGGTCCAGCTCTGCCGGGGCCTCGGAGGGCAGGCTCGCACACTGCCTCTCACAGGCCCAAGGGACTGCGGTGCTGGGCAAGGAGGATCACATGACTCTGAAGCAAGTACCGTCAACAAGACAACACACTTTCTCAAGACAGCACCAGGGGCCTCTAGTCAGCTCAGCTTCCACAGCACTGCCTAGACAACAAGACTCATCATCCCCAGATGTAAGCCCAACTGAGACGTCTCTCCAATTTTTTTCATTTTACAGATTACTAAATATATACAACTTTAAAACTTAAAAGAGGGAGCCTGGGTGGCTCAGTCGGTTGAGCATCTGCCTTCAGCTCAGGTCATGATCCCAGAGTCCTGGGATCAAGTCCCGCATCGGGCTCCCTGATCAGTGGGGATTCTGCTTCTCTGCCCCTCCCCTTGCTGATGCTTTCTTTCTCTATCTCTCTCTTTCTCTCTCTTGCTCACTCTCTCTCTCTCAAATAAATAAAATATTAAAAGAAAAACTGAAAAGAAACACAATGAGTATAATACTCATAATGAAATCTAATGGAGTTAACTTATTCTTGCTTTTTACATTTCTTTCAAAGGACTGTCCTTTCTGCAAAAAAAAAAAAAAAAAAAAAAAAAACTACAGTCGAAACAAGCCAAGGATAAGACTGGACACAGAGCACAGACTCAGTCCATGTTGATGCCTGCTCCCAGGGGAGGGTCTGGACTCACTCCAGTGGGGGACCATGGTGCAGAAGCCACCAACACCCTTCCTCACAACACACTCAACATCACAGCTCTTCTGCGTGTACCTGATGTAAGGCTTCAGGATCCGAGAAGTGTAAGGGCTGACAATACTCTGGTCCACGGCCAGATCTTCCGATCCCACCAAACGATACAGAAACCTAGTGGTCTGGTGCCGAAACCCTTTCCTGGATGGCAAGGCAGTCTAGGAGAAAGAAATGCTGGTTATGTAGAAATAAAGTCACTCAAAGGATTGGTTTAATTTCACAGGGATAATTAGTACGTAGGACATTTTTATGTGTCGGAAAGTAGGTCTTTTTGTATTACTTACCTGGAACGCTCAAATTTCAATACAAACCTCATAGGTACCTCTGCATAAAATCAGATACGAAAAACCAATGCTGGTTGTAACAGTTTATAAAATTGAAATAATTTAAAAAATTTTAAAGTTACTTAAAAAGTTTAAGTCATTTAAGTGAGTGGAATGCAGGACTGAGCACCGGATTTACAGCTTCTGTAGGTTGCATCCTGCCTAATAACACCTCCAATCCAGTCATCAGATATTAACCCACTCAACACGTGGGTCACGCTGCGGGAGTCTGTTATCCACAGAGCGGGAGGGGCCAACTACTGCTGCCCCTGCGTATTGGTTTAGTAAAACAGGCCTCTATTCCACTGGGTATATTTGACAGGAGCAGGACTGATGTAGACCGTTGTCCCTATGACAAATCACGAGAGCGGAGAGGCCCTCCCAGGGGTCGAACGAGGAGGTGCTCTGGGTTCCTCAGGTGGGTGTCCAAACAGAACAGGTAGGTTTCACCCTGGGAGCCCGAACAGAGATGTCTGTTTCTGGGAGTGCTGCTCCAGGGCCCTCAGTCGTGTAGGAACAGAACATGTGCAATTAGGGTTTTACAGCAAAGAGCCCAGATGGAAGATTAAAAGGCACATTTATAAAGTGGTTTGCCAAGCGCTGGATGAAGTTTAGAAACCTGAGTTGTTTTTGGAGAGTCCGTTTGCTCTTTAGCCTAGAAAATAACTTTGCTGGAAGGAGAGCAAGAATTCCTTCTTTTATAATTTGCTCTCATTACTTTCCCCAACTGGACACCAAAATTTTCAAAGGATGACTTTGAAATTCTTCCAGGATTTTCAAATAGGTTTCAGAGGGAAATTCAGAGCAATGGCATATAGTTTCCAAACATAGCCTCAACACTTCCTCCCGCGCCCGTGGGGACGTGTGGCTCCTCCTGTCAAGCGGCAGAGTCTGTTCCCTCCCCTTGGATCTGGGTGGGCCCTGGGACAGGCCTTGACCAATGACAGAGCGTCAGAAGTAACATTCTGGGACCTTGAGCCCAGTTCTTAAGAGGACCAGCAGCTCCCACTCTCTCTTCCAGTCCAGCTGCCATGGTGTCTAGGCTGGACCCCGGAATGTCTAGAGGCCACATGGAGATGGGCTCTGGAGGAAGAGAAGCCATCCTGATCATTCCGATCCTGACTGAACTCCCTGCTAAAGGCAGCCACGGGCATGACCTCAGCCTTCAGCACATGGGGTAGGACTGCCACCCAGTTGAGCCTAGTAAACCCACAGAATCAGAAGAAAGATTAAACATTGCTTTAAGCCTCTAAGTTTTGGAGTGGTTTGCAATGCAGCAACAGATCACTGAACCACTGGCCCATGATGGACGATCTGGTTCATGACTTGAGGTGAGTTGTGTGGAACTCCACAGATGTCATCCAGTACCCTAACTTCTTTCCACCTAGCCCACCCGCAACGTCTGCCTGGATCACTGCCACCCATTCTCCATACAGAGCCGGATGCATCTTTTAAAAACAAATACATTCACTTCCCTTGGTCAAAACTCCTATGTGGCTTCCCTTACAATTCAAAGTCCTTACCTGTGACTGCAGGATCTACCTGTTATCTCTGTGGCCTCATCTCCCACCCACTTCCTCCACCACCACTATGCTCCAGCCTCACACATCAAACTGTGCTGCCTTGGGGCCTGCACCCGGGCCTTTTGCCCTGAACCTTCTTCAGCCCGGCTCCTCCTTGTGGAGAGGATGGGGTCGAGTGCTACCTCGGGGGACACTGTTCCAAGTGGTACTGCTGCCGTCTGCTCTCCCACCCACTACAGCACCCACCCTGCAGGAAATGATCCCGTTCAGTGAGTTAGTCCTGTCACCGCACTGCTCCATCAGGCGGGCACCTTCTGCCCTACTTCACTGCAGCATCCCCAGCTAGAGGGGTGCTTGGCACACATGAAGTACTCAGCTTAGGTCTGCTGAATGACAAAATGGTGGCAGGATGGGGGGGTAGCATCCCAAAGTCAAACAAGTTTGGAAAATATTAAATGAGTTTCTTCTAACTTCTAGTTCTAAACAAAATGGAGCACTAGGTGGGCTGCTGGGTCCCTTCCCCAAACCCATTCTGAGAGATGCCACAAAAGTGAGAGGGAAGATGGAACACAAAGGCTATGAGAAACCTCGGGAGAGACCAAAGGTGGCCAGGTACAGGGGAGGCAGCAAAGGGCAGCCTAGAGCAGAGAAAGGCTTTCCACCACGGGCTCTAGTGGATCTCTGCCAATCAACTCTGCCTGCAAGCGTCGGCTGGAGGGGTCACAGCAGGACATGTGGAGTGCTGGAGACTTCAATTTGCCAAGAGGATGACAAGCTAGGAACCAGACTTTTGCCCCTCCCTCAGGTGTATACACCAGCAAAGGCACCTGGTTAGACCAAGAGAATATTCATTCACGAGGAAAAAAACTCAAGATATGTCAACAAAGAGTATAAAATAAAACAAAGTAAACAAACTGTACTGGAAAAGGCAGAATTAACTTACCAGAGAGCCAAGCATTTTTAAAAAGCAAATAAACAGTCATCAGGGAAATGCAAACCAAAACGACAATGAGATACCACTTGACACCCACTAAGATGGCTATAATCAAAAAGAGATAACAACAAATATTGGTAAGGATGTGTGGAAAAGTCAGGGTCTTCATAAGTGCTGGTGCAAATGTAAGATTGTGCAGCTAATGTGGAGAAGTTTGGCAGTTCTTCAAAATGTTAAACATGTTACCATTTAACTGAGCAATCCCACTCCAAGGTATATACTCAAGAGAAATAAAAATCTATGTCCACACAGAGACATCTACACCAATGTTCAAGGAGCATTATTCACAAGAGTCAAGAAGTGGAAACAACCCAAATGTCCATCAACTGATGTGTAAACAAAATGCATCCATACAATGGGGTATTATGTAGCCATAAAAAGGAATGAAGTGCTAATATATACTACAACATGGATGAATCTTGAAAACATGCTAAGTGAAAGAATGCAGTCAGAAAAGACCACATATTATATGATTCCATTTATGTGAAATGTCCAACAAAATAGGTAAATCCATAGAGGCAGAATGTAGACTAATATGGGCTGGGTGTGGGGGGCTGGCCAGTAACAACTAAACCATTTAGGGTGACGAAAATGTTCTAAAATTGATTATGATGATGGTTATACAATTCGGTGAAAACAGTAAAACCATCAAATTGTACACTTTAAATGGGGGAATTGTATGGTATGTGAATTGTATCTCAATAAGCCTGTTTTTTAAAAAAAGCATAATGAATAGGTTCCAAGGTAATAAAGGAACCTGGAAACAGAAATGACTGTAGTTATGAAGAATCTCTTATTCATTACTAGATATTAAATACATGATCACTGAAATAAAGCACTCAGTGAATGAGTTAGGGACAGATTGAGGATCTCTTCAAACAGGCAAAGGAAGAGATAAAGGAAAAAATTAATGGTGTCAGCACCCATATTAGAAGTCCACAAAAGAGGGGAAAAAATAAAAGAGGAATATATTTAAAGAAGCAATGATGAAGAATTTCCCATATTAAAGAGCAAGTGAGAGGACTTCCAGTTTCCCGTGCAGCATATAAGGAGAATGTAAGTTGTCGCTGCATCCTAACAAGTAAAATGTTGAACAAACTGGAAATCAGCAACTCTTTGTAGATCCATCAGAGAATTGAGATCACAGAGCAAACTACTCCCCCCCCCAAATTGTAAAGACAAACAGGTGGATACAGAGAAGCATTACTTCGCAGAGTAGAAACCGCCAGGAATTAAGCGCTGTGAATTGTGCAAGACTGTTGAATCTCAGATCTGTACCTCTGAAACAAATAATGCAATATATGTTAAGAAAGAAAAAAAGAAGAAGAAGAATGTAGCAGGAGGGGAAGAATGAAGGGGGGGAAATCGGAGGGGGAGAAGAACCATGAGAGACAATGGACTCTGAAAAACAAACTGAGGGTTCTAGAGGGGAGGGGGGTGGGAGGATGGGTTAGCCTGGTGATGGGTATTGAGGAGGGCACGTTCTGCATGGAGCACTGGGTGTTATGCACAAACAATGAATCATGGAACACTATATCTAAAACTAATGATGTAATGTATGGGGATTAACATAACAATAAAAAAATTAAAAAAAAAAAAAAAAAAGAAACCGCCAGGAATAAACTGACAAATTGATGGAGGCACAGTGTGGACAAAGGGGAGACAAAAACTCCAGGGGGTGTGGGGGGGCACATTTTTGTGACTTTTACCTCCAGGAGCTCTACCAGTTTCTCACGGTAAAGATCAAAAAAAAATCTCCTCAGGCTTCCAGCTGGGAAAAGGTAGCTGTTTTGAAAATACGTCAGGAGTCCTTTGTTCTTAACAAGGTCTGCCCTCAAGAGAAACTATTATACCAGAACCTAACCCATTAGGTTTTATCAGAACCTAACCAACTCGTGGAAAAGGAACTAGCCACCTCCAGCTCCCTCCAGCCATTCCACGCCACCTAACTGGGGAGGCAAATCTGAGAAGCACTGTGATAGTCACCAGCCCATGGACACATGTTCACTAAAAGACTGAGAACTAATCAAAGGTCCACAGAACGTTTCTCACCCTACATCTCACCACTATACCACTAAAGGCCTATTTTCCACAGTTCCTTTTACCTAGGATATCATATTTGGCTTTCAACAAAAAATTACAAGGCATACTAAAAGGCAAAAGACACCGTCTGAAGAAACAGAGCAAGCATCAGAACCAGACTCAGACATGGCAGAGATGTTGGAATTATTAGACTGGGAATTTAAGACAACACCCAAGAACAGATGGGCAATTTAAGCAGCGAGATGGAAATGCTAACCAAGAATCAAGAAGAAATGCTAGGGATCAAAAACAGTGTAACAGAAATGAAGAACCGCCTTTGGTGGGCTCATTAGTAGACTGGGTAGGGCTGAAGAAAGAACCTCTGACCTGACAAGAGGAACTTCCAAAATTGAAAAGCAAAGAGGAAAAAAAGACTAAAAAAACCAGAACGGAACAGAATATCCAAAACTGTGTTACAACTACAAAAGGTGTAAAATACACATAATAGGGATACCAGAACAAGAGAGAAAGGAACAGAAGAAATATTTGAAGCAGTAATGACTGAGAATTTTGCCAAATTAATCAGACACCACACCAAAACCACAAATATGGGAAGCTCAGAGAACAAAGGCAGGATAAATGTCAAGATGAAACCGCTTAAAAGCATAAAGCTGAACAAAAATCAAAATGGTTGCACTAATGCTTCAGTGAAGCTCAATTTTTTTATTTTTCAAAGATTTTTATTTATTTATTTGACACAGAGAGAGAGAGACAGAGAGAGAGGGAACACAAGCAGGAGGAGTGGGAGAGGGAGAAGCAGGCTTCCCGCTGAGCAGGGAGCCCGATGCGGGGCTCCATCCCAGGACCCTGGGATCATGACCTGAGCCCAAGGCAGATGTTTAACCAACTGAGCCACCCAGGCGCCCTGAAGTTCGATTTTAAAGTCACCTTGTTCCTCTCTTGCACAACCACTCCTCTTCCCTTTCTAGCCTTTTGTTTCAGGAACCCGGTACTATCCTGAAGACATGTCCAATGAGGCTGGCAGCACATACACAATTCTGTCAAAACCAGCTAGATCCTGTATTTCCCCATAAAACCCCCACCCCCTCCTCGGGACCGGCTTGCAGTTTTGAAGGCCTTAGCCTGCAGCAGCCTCCTCTGCCTGGCAAAGCAATAAGCTATTGTTCCTTTTTATCCCAACTCTGTCTTTGTGTTGTACTTGGCTCTGAAGCACAGAGGTTAGTGGTTTTTGACAACAACTCGGCATATAAGACACCTGTGACCGAAGGAGAAGCTCTGTCAAACGAGATAAATGAGATAAAAAAAAAAAACTTTTAAATGCACAAATAGAATTAAAGATTGGAAACGAAGACAAAATTCTGAAAGCTTCCAGGGTGTGGGAGAATAAAACAGGAGACTACTTAGAAAGAAACAAGAATAAGACCAACAGTGAGGCTCTCAGCAGCAACACTATATGCAAGATGATAATGGAGTAATAATTTCAAAATGTGGAAGGAAAAAATAAAACTACAATTTTATATCCAGCTATGCAATCATTTAAATGCAAGAGTGAAATGAAGATAATCTTAGGCATACAGGTATTCAAAATTAATCTCAAAAAGACCGTATTTTAAAAAACTGTTGGGGCGCCTGGTTGGCTCAGTCGTTAAGCGTCTGCCTTCGGCTCAGGTCATGATCCCAGGGTCCTGGGATCGAGCCCGGCATCGGGCTCCCTGCTCAGCGGGAAGCCTCCTTCTCCCTCTCCCTCTCCCCCTGCTTGTGTTCCCTCTCTCACTGTGTCTCTTGCTGTCAAATAAAAAAATAAATTCTTAAAAAATAAATAAAAATAAAAAACTGTTAAAGGAAGTAGTCTAACAAAAAATTAATCTAGGAAGAAATGATGGGAAATAAGAGTAAACAATTTAGTGAGGTTTACTGTTATCTAAATAAACAGTACAAAAGAAAAAAGACAGATAAGAGCATGCAAAAATATTCTGTTTGGAAGAAAGACCACATGATAATATTAAAAAATTAACAGAGAAAAAGAAATATATGTCGTAAGTTAGGACCTACAAAAAGAATAAAAATAGAGCATGTAACTTTCTTTATAGCAAAGAATCAACTTCATATACACTATTTTCTCTGACCACAACACAATCTGATTAGAAATTAAATCAATTACTAAAAGAGACCTTAAAAGTTCCTACATATCTAAAAACCAAAAAAAAAAAAAAAAAAAGCAAAAAGCACTAAGTCAGTCGGATTACAGAGGAAATAATGAGAAAAATTACAAACTGCTAAGTACTGATTGATAATAAGCTCTCATCATTTCAAAAGTCCTAATTCATAGCTAAAGCAGTATTACAGGGACATTTATAGCTATGACTGTATTTATCAGAAAACAGTAAGGAGTATGGATTGAACAGGTGCACTGATAGCTGCTCCCCTGTGTAACTGCATTAAAATGATACTAAAATTCCAGGTGAGGATGGGGGATTAATCACACAATTTTATCCCCTCCCAAACCCATTAAAACTATAGAATCAGACTTAAAAAAAAAAAAAGAGAGAGAAGCATACAAAAATAGCAAGATCAGGGGAAGAAACATCTGGGAAGCAGATGGACAAATACTAACTGCTTTAAAGCCAAAATTCCAAGCTGGCTTTGGGTAAGGTGAGAACCAGGCCAATCTGTACTGCAGCATCCTCCTAAAACCTGGGGGCAGCACCAGACTCCTCTGGAGCTGGGAAAAAACGAGGCAGTAGAATAAGGAGCAGGTAAAAGCTGTGTGCACTGCAGTTCGATCCCCAAACCCTCATCCCCCTGCTGCCGGGTGGCTGCCTCCCCACAGATGTCTGGATGTCCCATCTCTAGAGAAGGTGTAACCGGCTCTCCGGAGGGGCAGCTCCCGTGGCACGGAGGTATGAGTCCCACAAGTTGAAAGCTAGGGTCCCCCTGCCCCTAGGAGGTAACCAGGGTTCCAAGACTGGAAGACTGACTGGCCCGGGGGAAAGACCCTCAAGGAAGAGACAGTGGGGGTCTACATCAAAGGATGCTCCCAGATAATGGGTCTGGACATAGAGATCCAGGTTGAGCCTCGTTTTCCCTCAGAATAGGAAAGCACCACTCCAGTACTGCTCAGATGTCTCTCAGCTTTACCCAACGCTGGCTTGGGATTTTGGCTTAAGTTCAAGGCCTTTCGGACATGTAAGGTCTCCCAAGTTTACTTCCCAGGCAGCTTTCCTCCAGAAGCCACTAAGAATGCGCTCCATGAAAGCAAGGGGGTAAACCTACAAAAAGGTGAAGCTGCGGCACAGGAAACTAAAGATTCAATACAGAGGAAGGGCGAGTGAGTCTCCAGTGAAGGGAGGTCCCTGGACCACTACTGAGTGACAAGTGTCACTCGAGGGGCAGGCACACTGAGGCCATCATCTTAAGTCCCTGCTGCAGCACATCATCTTTTATTTAGTTTTGTCATTTTATTTTTTTCATCGTAAGTGCCCTCCTTAATCCCCATCCCCTGTTTCCGCCTTCCCTCCACCTCCTTCCCCTCTGGCAACCAGCAGCTTGTTCTCTATAATTAAGAGTCTGTTTCTTGATTTATCTTTTTTTTTCCCCCTTCATTTGTTTCTTAAATTCCATGTATGAGTGAAATTGTATGGTATTTGTCTTTCTCTGACTTATTTTGCTTAGCATTATACTCTCTGGCTCCATCCATATTGTTGCAAATGGCAAGATGTCATTCTTTTTTACAGCTGAGTAATATTCCGTTGTGTATGTGTATTTATATACATATATATGTATATACATATATATATATAAAACCCATCTTCTTTACCCACTCATCTATTGATGGACACCTGGGCTGCTTCTGTAGTTTGGCTATTGTAAGTAATGCTGCAATAAACACAGGGGTACATATATCCCTCTGAGTTCATGTATTTGTATTTTTTGGGTAAATACTGGACCATCTATTAAACCCAGGGAGTTGTAGCCCAGAATCTCATCAGTGCTCAGATGGGTATCACCATGTACTCTCAGACTCCTCTACTCCCTCCATGCCCACTCCCTGGATCAGCAGAGGACACTCTGACCTCCTACAAGCCAGAGGGAAGCACATCAGTTGGGAGGCAGGAAATAGAGGGCCCCACTGCCCCTGCCTAGATTTCTGCCACTCTGTGTGATATACACTGCAGCCCTGCCTGATGCTCAGACTGTGGTAAGCCTTACGTTTCCTAGGACTGCCTAATGACCTTGAACACTGACTTCTCCAGAAAGGGGTCATAGAAGCTGCAGCCAGAACATGACTGTGTGAGTTTCCTGGGGCTGCCATATCTATGGCCCACAAACCTGGTGGCTTAAATAACAAACTTATTCTTCCACAGCTCTAGAGGCCAGAAGTCAGAAATCAAGGGGTCAAGCAGGGCCATGCTCTCTCTGAATATTCTAAGGAAGAATCTGCTCCATGTTTTTTCTTACTTCTTGGTGATGCCAGCAATTCTTGGTGTCCCTTAGCTTATAGACACATTGCTCTGCCCCAGCCATCACATGGTAGTCTCCCTGGGTCTGTGTCTCTTCTCCTCTTCTTATAAGGACACCAGTCATATTGGATTAAGTGCCCACCCTGCTCCAGTGTGACCTCATCCTAACTAATTACATCTGCAAAGGCCCTATTTCCAAACAAGGTCACACTCACAGGTACCAGGGACGAAAATGTCAATACATCCTTTGGGGGGGCACAATTCACTCTGTAACAATGACCCAGAGAGACTGCTCAGCTTACCCTCTCCTGGAAGTCTCCCTCTAATAGTGGCAAAGTCCTTACAGAGCTAGATGGGTGCCTCCTACTTAGCTTTTTTAAAACTAAAAGTGACATAAAAAAACTCAGAGTGGCTCCCTCTGGCGGGGGGGGGGGAGTGGAGGGGGGAGGAAGCAGTACACAGAATTTCCATTGTGCTTGTAATGTTCTGTTTCTTTCTTTCTTTTTTAAGATTTTATTTATTTGACACAGAGAGAGAGATAGAGAGCACAAGCAGGGGGAGCAGCAGGCAGAGGGAGAGGGAGAAGCAGGTTCCCCGCCTCTTAACCCAAGAGATAGATACAAAAGCATTTATTTTATTAATCTATAAACTATACTGATATGTTCTACGTATTCTTCTATAGTTATAGGACACATTTCGCAATTTAAAAAGTTAAGTATAGGGATTAAAAAGACAAACCCAAAAGAACAAAGAAAAGGTGAGGAGAGATGACTGCAACGAAAGTGGATGAGTAAGGACAAATGGCTGAGACCAGAGAGCCAGAGCCTAAGGCAGCAGTGAAGACAGGCCAGGAGCAGAATGATTTACAGGCAGAGCCTCAGAAAAGACAGCAAAGCAACGGGTCCTGCTAATACTGAGAGTGGGCAAGAGGACTATGGACTGAGAGTCTCTTTACTTAAGAGGCTAAAGCCTCCAATTACCTCTCCACTGCCCACATCCAAAAACAATCTTTCCCTCCATGGGCAGAAGGCTAGACTGTCTGGAGAAGCTCGGCAGAGATTCTGGACTATCGGACCTCGTGGCACAGCCAAGGGTGGGACTGAAAACAGGGAGCCTCAGGGAAGTTTGCCAGCTGAATGGTAGGCTCCCGGCCCTCCCTACTCACCCCTAGGGTGCAGGCCGGCAGGTCACTACCTCCCAGGACAGATAGAATATAGGAGGAAAAAAAAATTAAGGGATCCATCTAGAGTAGGGGTTGTCGGCAAACTATACCCCACAGGCCAGATCGGGCCTGTTGTAGTAAATGATGTGTCATTGGGACACAGCCACGCCCATCCATTATATCTTGCTCTCACACAACAGCGGAGTAGAGTAGCTGCAACTCAGACTGTGTGGCTGCAAAGCCAGAACCATCTACTGTCTGCCCCTTTACAGAAAGCCTGCCAACCCCTGGTCTAGAGGGTCCAATATCCAAATAATAGGTGTGTTCTAAAAAGACAGAAGAGAGAAAATAGAAGACAGGAAATGAAGAAGATGTTCCAGAATTCCAGGAGAGTGTCAAACTGAAAGGGCCCACACACCACATGGCCAACACAATGGAAGAAAAAGCCCCACACATGGTACATTACAGAATAAGATCAGAACACTGGCAGTATCAGCCCACTAGTTTCCAAAGAAGACAGAAAAATGTGCAAATAATCCAAATAGGCAATTCACCGGCAGAGAAACAACTAGGAAACATGAAAAATGTTTTAAACTCACCTGTAAACAAAGACATATAAATAAAAAATAAGACTTCACTTCACAGCCATCAGATTAGCAAAAGTAGTTAAAAGCTGCTTAGGACCAAGAGCTAGCAAAGATTCAGGAAAATAAGACCTCTCATTCCTGCTGTGGAAAGGTGTATTCTTTAAGTTCTGAGTGGAATTAATCATTCCCGGGAGCACTCACAGACCTGGATTCCTCTGGGTATTCTTGAGCAGCGATGACACGCACTCATCTACTCTTATGTGTGGTCTCCTACCTACACGGATGTTTACGTGTCCTCGGAGCCTGCTCAGCACATGGTCTGGCACATCCTATGCCCTCCACAAAAGTGTCACTCAGAGCTATGACACAAACCATGTGCAAACTCAGTACCCATCAAGGACTAGGAGAGACAAAGAAAATGTCAAGGCTCTGTCTTGAACACCCAAAAGGCAACAAACAAACCCAGATGTATTAAGGGGTATTCATAATGAACAGTTTCAAAACATAAAGCCCAGCAATTTTTGTATCTTTCTCCCTTGCTGTTTTCTCTCTCCCCCAGAATCACTCAGGAGTTTAAGCCCCAGCACAGCTGTGCCCACTCCGTGGTGCTCCCTGCCCCACCTCCACTGCCCGCCCGAGTCTCACCTGGTATCGGTCAAGGATTCTGAAGTCCTGGCAGGTTGTTCTGTATGTGGCTTGTCCAGCTGGAAGCCTAGAAACTCCTCCTTCTTTGGCTCCATAAATCCCATCAACTAACAGAAGAGCAGCATTAACAACTTGATCCAAGTCAAAAAGTGGTAATCCTCTATCCCTTTTCGCTTGCCTGACAATCAATTTCCGCTTCAGTCTGCGAGCTTCCGGCGTCATGGCTACCGCACTGGGGCAAGCTTCCAGCCGCTTCAGGAGCAGCTTCTCCTCGTAGATGCTCACAGGGGTGTACTTGGGCCCTTTAGGCTTCCTGTCCTTCTCCAGCTGAGGCTTCCTCTTCTCTCGAGCCCTGGTTTGCAAAGATGTGTTGGAATCTGTGTCTTCACTGTCAATGTCCATCCTGTCGGGCTTCTCCTCCTCACTCTCTACCTCCTGCTTTATCTGCTCTGGTGCTCTGACCTTCTTTCTGCCCCCGACTACTGCCCCGGATGCTGCTGCCCCAGCGGGGGGTGGAACGTACTCCATCCCTGGGTCTATGACCCCATCGCCTTCCATCTCATCATCATCTGTGCAGAGCACAAGACAGTGTGATCAAGACTGAGGAAAGAAGAAATGTAGGGCACACTGCCCACGAGGTGAAAACACATGCATTATATCATGGCCCACACATAAAACCAAAGATGCAAGAAAGGCAGGTCTTACCATGAAACAAGGCTTGTGGTGGCATCACATCTGGAATCAGATCTGCTTCTGAAAGCAAGCTGGGTGTGGCCGAGTGAGAGGCGGGGGTCCCAGGGGCAGAGAAATCCAGAGATGGAGAAGGAGATGGGCTGGTCAGAGGGGTCCGGTCAGAGGAGCTCAAGGATGAGAAGTCGATCACTTCTCCTTTTTCTAGAATCACGTCTGGCCTGCGGCCACGGCTTATGAACTTCACCGGAGTCGAAGAAGTACTCCTGTCAAGAAAACCAGCCGCTTCCTTCTGGGCTCTCCTAATGTCCTTTGCTTCCTGAGTACGAGACCTTTTCTCTTTTAATTCCATGGCAGATTCCACAGGATTCCGACTCGCCCGTTTTCGAAGGCCCTCAACAGTAATGATGGGATCTAAAGTTGGTTTTGAGGCTGCCAGGAAAGAATAAATACCTAAATTTTAAAGAATAAATACCTCAGCTTTAGCTTCTTTTGCTAATTTATTATTGTGAACTTACCACCATGTTCAAAATAGAGAAATGTTCAATGAATGCCCTAAACTAAGACTTAGAGCTTTCTTAAGAAAAAAGGGATTATAACACAAATTTAAATGATTAAATGTTATCTTTTCCTTATTGAAATTGGTAAACATTAAAAGTTTAGTAATGCTCAGCAAGAATATGGGGAATGGGTATTTTCATGCCTTTCTAGTAAGGCACACATTTTATTACAACTTTTTGGAGGGTAATTTGGCAACACCAATTAAAATTCTGAATAAATAATGCCCTTCAATACAGCAACCTGTTTCCAGGAATTTATCACAAATAATTTACACACAAATGCGTACAACTGTAATATTGTTCAAAATAACAACAACGAGGTAGAAGTAACCAAAACATCCATCAACAGGGGAATGGCCTATTATATATCACCATATTAAGGCCACTCACTGGGATACAATGAAAAAAAGAAAAGAAGGTAGATCTACATGTACTGCTACGGAAAGATATCCAAGGTATCCTCGTAAGGGGAAGAGGGAATAAAGAACAGGTATTACAGTATGACTTTACTTATTTTTTCAATAAAAATGCTGAAATATGCAGAAATAACTTCCAAAAGCATTCACAAGAGATAGCAGTGGTTACTCTGGGGAGTGAAAAAGCGTAGGTGTAGGTGTGGGGGAGAGGGACTGTCAGGCTTTCTACTTTTCAATACTATTTGATTTTTTTCTCAATTATATTTTTAAAATTTTAAAGCTCACTAAAACTTTTTAGATTAAAAAAATCTGATCAATGTGTGACTGTAAGGAGTTAATTTTTTTTTTTTCAGTGTGAGAATGGCATCATAGTTAGGCTACAGAAGAGTTCTTATCTCCCAAAATTAACACACTGAGATGTTTTTTGTTTGTTTTAAGATTTTATTTATTTATTTATGAGAGAGAGAGAGCTCGCAAGAGAGCCCACGAGTGGGGGGAGGGGCAGAGGGAGAAGCAGGCTCCCAGCTGAGCAGGGAGCCTGATGTCGGACTCAATCCCAGGACCCTGGGATCATGACCTGAGTCAAAGGCAGATGCTTAACCGACTGAGCCACCCAGGTGCCCAGCATACTAAGATGTTTAAGAATTAAATGTTGATGCCTGGGATTTCCTTCTAAATAATCCAAGGGGTGGGATGGGTGGAGGGTTGGGGGAAAGCACCCAGGGATCTAAATAAAATGAGACTGCTAGCAGTTAACTGCTAAAGCGAGATGAAAGGTACATAAGGATTCATTACATTACTCTATTCATATTGGTGTATGTTTAAAAATTTCCATATTAAAAAGGTGTAAAACTAAATGAGATTGGAACTAGAGAACCTTTCAGATACCAAAGGAAATTTACACAACTCATAACTTGAATGCTCACCTTGGGAGCACACATACAACTGGCCACTTGATTAGGAAATGATCAAATATTTTTTGTATGGTATTTATTTATAGCACACACAAAATGTGTCATAATGAAATTGCCAGACGGAGTCACTCCAGAGAGGCAGATGGGCTATGCCCGGTACAAGCAGGATGTCTCACAAGCTCACGCTTGCTTGGCTTCAGCCTGGTCAGCATGTCCTGCAGCACTCTCACAAGAGTACCTTTTACTTTCAGAGTCGAGGCAGACAGCTTCTCTCCTTCAGGCTTCATTGTTGGGGGCTTGTTGTGAACAAGCTTCCACCATCCTGGTTCTCCGAACTCCTGAGCACCCGAACGGAAGAACATCGGGCTTCCCACGCTGAGGCAACCTGCTACTGTGCTCCACCAAGTCGAAGTCTTTTTCCTGGACAGTCCAAGAATTTAAAAATTATTGGCTTTTCAATTCTCTCATTATGTAGAAAATATACTCTGTATACTCTAGGACTCAAAGCCTATGACACACTAGGGAACCTCCAATCTTGGAAGGAACAGAGCCTAATAGTCAAGAGAGAGGCTCTGGGGGCACCTGGGTGGCTCAGTCAGTTGAGCCTCTGACTCTTGGTTTCGGCTCAGGTCATGATCTGGGGGTCATGAGATTGTGCCCCACATGGGCTCTGTGCTCAGCAGGGAGTCTGCTTGAGATTCTCTTTCTCCCTCTTCCTCTACCCTTCTCCCTGCTCATGTGTGTTCTCTCTCTCTCTCTGAAAATAAATAAATAAATCTTTAAAAAAAAAAAAAAAAAAAGAGAGGCTCTGGAGCCTGTCTGGCTCTACCACCTTCTGGCTGCCTCAGTTTCTTCTTTAAAATCAGGATAACAGAGAACTTAGCTCATAAGGCTGCTATGGGGATTAAATGAAATAATTCACACAAAGCTCATAATAAAACACTTATCACAATCATCATGATTATGGAGTTCCACAGGCTAACTGAAGTGAACTTAAGTTGCTTTTATATGTGAATTAAACACAGCTCTCAGGAAAGCAAGCAAGAGAATCATTAGCCCTGGTAAACAGTTCATTTTACCCCAGGAGTCAGATGCACCTCTCAGTCTGCTCCTATTTGCCTGTACATAGAGTGGAATAAAACTATACAATATGTTCCACAAATAGAGTTGAACTCTGGGGGAATAACCAGCTTTGAAAAAAAAAGAAGTATATAACAAAAACTTTAGATGATACGTAAAACGTCAACTATTCAGATTCCCATTGAAAATGCTTTTAAAGGCAACTATTGTATTTCCACCTTGAAAACATAATTACCAGAAATCCTGAAACACAGTCTCTCATAAGAAGACCAGCCTTAACAGTTGGAAAATATTGTTAGGGAGGCAAAAAGAAAAAAGCATTCTTATGGACAAAGATGTGCTAGAAAACAAAAACCACAAATATAAACTTTAATAGGCATGGGCACTCTCTGATGGGGATGATGACACCTTAGCTTCCGCCCCAGTGTTTTGGTCCCAGAGCATCTCTCCCACATTCACACCTTTTCCTAACCTTTCCAAACCCCACTCTTGCCCAAAGGATATTGTGGGGTGGGGAGACACGTTCCACTTGCTTTCTCACACAGCAGGTATGTTGGTCCAGCTGATGGTGTCCCTTCCCCAGGTCCCTCAGGCTCTGCTCACAGTAACTCCCACTCTCCTATTCTCAGATTCGCTTACTCTTTCTTCAGCCTGCTCAAACCTGCTTCTGAATCCCTGCAAGGAATTTTTCATTTCAGCTGCTGTACTTTTCAGCTCCAAAATTTCTTTTTGGTTTCTTTTTAGGTTTTTAATCTCTCTGCTGATATTTCTATTTTGTTTAGACTTCATTTTCTTGACTTTCTCCACATCACTTCTTTGGGCATCTTTAACACAGTTGCTTAAAAGTC
This sequence comes from Halichoerus grypus, assembly GCF_964656455.1. NCBI lineage: Eukaryota > Metazoa > Chordata > Mammalia > Carnivora > Phocidae > Halichoerus > Halichoerus grypus. The sequence goes on from NC_135721.1 coordinate 96,432,197, forward strand.
TTTGTCTGGGGGTGCCTGGGTGGCTCAGTTGGTTAAGCATCTGCCTTCCGCTGGAGTCATGATCCCGGGGTCCTGGGATCGAGCCCCGTGTCACGCTCCCTGCTCAGCAGGGAGCCTGCTTCTCTCTCGCCCTCTGCCTGCCGCTCCCCCTGCTTGTGCTCTTTCTCTGTCAAATGAATCAATAAAATCTTAAACATAAATAAATTAAAAAAATAAAAATAATAAATAAATAAATAAATAAATGTCTTTGGTAGATCTATCGGTACGTCGTTTTCAGGGACAGTTTCTGTTGGTTTATTGTTTTTTCCTTTGAATGGGCCATACTCTCCGGTTTCTTTGTATTCCTTGTAATTTTTTGTTGAAAACTGGATATTTGAATTTAAAACGTAGTAACTCTGGAAATCAGATTATTTTCCTTCCCTGAGGTTTAAGGGTTTTTGTTTTTCTGATTGTTGTAGCGTGTCTCTGTCTCAAAGATCAGTCCGAGGTAAAAAAAAAATTTAAGTTCTTCTCTGGTCATTCCCCTGGGCATACACGGTGACTTTCTAATTTCCTCTGTGTATGTGGTTACTTTTGATTGTCTCAGTTTTCGATGTCTGGCTCCAAAAAGGGGACAAAGGGAAAAATGAAGGCAGGGAGGAAAGTGCCGGCCTTTTAAGTCCCCTTGAAGTCATTGCAGCCAGAGGGAAAAAGGTCTACAACAATTCAGGGCAGGTGTAACCCACCTCTTCATATTCATTTCTGTGATCAGAAGCAGCAATCAGTGATCAGAGCAGATTCCTGATATTTGGAGGACAGGGTCCTTTTTGTCTACCCTGACTCCCACAAGCTGTGTATGAGCTGCTTTGGGAACAAGTGCACTGCTGGCTGCCACAGGGCTGAAAGGTGTGGAATGGGGAAATGTCACTGTGCTAAGAGCTGAAATCCACCAAAATCAATGCAATTTACCTTCCAAGCCTCCCCCTGGAAGTTGCAAGCCTTCAAAATAGACCCAGTGACCCAAAATAGTTACATCAGACAGATTCTGCCATTTCAACTGTTTTCTAGGTGGGGAGATACTTCTGGTGCTTCCTACTCTGCCCTCCCCCTAGAATCCTTGTCTTATCATTTAAAAATTTTTTAAATACTATGAATGTGTTTTATCATATTTCATCAAATGTAAGATTCATTGACTTTAAGATACACCATTTTATGTACAACAAAAAAAAGAAAACTAGCCATCAGTTATGACACACTAGCCCTTACAAGATTGTATCCAGCTTGTATCCAGTTGTCAGAGATGTGAAAATTTAAAAATGTGTGCATCGTAAAAATCAATGAAATATGGTAATAGAGAAAAGTATTCAAAGTATTCTTCACTGGGGCGCCTGGGTGGCTCAGTCGTTGGGCGTCTGCCTTCAGCTCGGGTCGTGATCCCAGGGTCCTGGGATCAAGCCCCACATCAGGCTGGCTCCCTGCTCCGCGGGAAGCCTGCTTCTCCCTCCCCCACTCCCCCTGCTTGTGTTCCCTCTCTGGCTGTGTCTCTCTGTCTAAATAAATAAATAAAATCTTTAAAAAACAAACAAAAAAAACCCAAAGTATTCTTCACTAATCAAAGATATACCTCCTATATACTAAAATTAATAGAACACTCTGTTAAACTACACTGGAATTAAAAAAAAAAAGTTACACCTAGAAAAATTCAAGGCCAGGATTATAAAAGCAGATTAAATGATCACACATACAAAGGCAATTAAGCTGCAGCAATTAATTAAAGCTTTTGTATCCGTTTAAACTTGTTTCCACAATAGGTACATAAAGTCATTTGAATAAACCTTTACCTATTTCAACTTTAGTAAAACATTAAAGGTATAAAAAGCAAAGCCTGTAAACATCCGAAAGAAAATGTATTCAAATCTTATACTTCATTACACAGTATACTATACTCTTAGATTCTATGACAAATGAGAAATGCCTATTGTTAAGAATTTAAAGAATGTTCTATGGATAGCAGAATTAAAATCTTCAGTAGCTATGAAAAAACTCTAAATGTGCATGTCCTCTGCAGGCCGCTTCCCTGGGGCATAGTGATTCCGTGTATGTTCAGACACAGAGATGTGAGTATGTGGTGACTGCCTCTGGACAGGGGTTTCAGGTAGGTGGCTTTTCCAATCACGGATACTGACAGCAGAGTTCCCAAAGTGAAGGACAGCACTGAGGCAGGAAACTGAGTGACAAGGAATCACAGAGTGATTTTTTTTTAGAGAGAGAGAGCGCACATGTGAGCTCGCAGGCGCAAGCAGGCAGGGGAGGAGCAGAGAGAGAATCCACCCCCAGCACGGAGCAGGCAGGGCTCAATCTCACGACCTTGAGATCATGACCTGAGCCAAAACCAAGAGTCAGAAGCTTAACCAACTGAACCATCCAGGCGCCCCACACAGTAATTTTAATGATCTTTCATTCCTTCTGGTGAGATCAAGGAGAAAGTTCATTGCTTTAAGTTCTCCCCAACACATGCTACTACCCTTTTTAATCAAGACAGAGGGCCTTGATTGCCTTTACAGGCCTTGGGATCCAGCTATAATTTAATAGCACTGTTTTATTTTTAGCACACCTATTTTTATAGTGTCATTCTACGTATGGCAAATGATACGGGTTTTCTACTTATCATGGTGGTTTGAAGTTTCTTTTTAAAATGAATGTATTTATTTAAAAAAAAAGTGACTGGATCTAAATAAGTAAATGGTAATTCAAGTGATACACTAACATGGCCAAAAACCACTAGTTTAATGGTTAAACTACACAGAAACTGGAGAGTAATTAATGCCTTTCAGTAAAGTATTAAAAAGAAAAAAAGTCTTGGCTGATTCCTCTCAGAACATGCTATACAAATGAACAAATGAAACAACTGAACAACTTATGTTAAAATATGGCAAAATCCTTAAAAACAGGCAATTTAAATCCAATTTCTTCCAGAAGACAATCTACTAAGCAGAATGGCACTGAGAGATCAGGAAAACGTTCCAAGATCTAATTTTATCAGTTTTTTCCCTTTCTTGCGCCTTATAAATGGGGTATATTAAGTTCCATAAATAGTGCTAAATCATTAAACTAAGACAACAGATTTCCTTTCCTTAAGAAAAGAACCAGTTATACTGTCAATTCTTTTCTTAGTAGCACTAAATAACTCAAGAACAAAAATAACTCCTTTTGTACAACCATACTGAATCTCTTCTATTTTCTCCCCGCAGCCGAGCCTTCAGAAAGCCGCCGCTCCTGTCGGCTGCCCGCCCTGAGCTCCGGGCCGTGCTGGTGGAGCTGACTTCTCAGCGCCCCAGGAAACAGAGGCTGCAGTGCCTTCAGAGTGAGGGCAGGCACAAACTCCCTGTTCTGATTGTGATCAGAGCCTGTGGCACATCTACACTGACCCAATTAGGCAAGATTTATGAACCTCACATGGGACTTCAGACGGCAACTAACAATCAGCATCTCACACAATTTGCCAATGCAGTTGCAAACTCGCTAATCCCTAATAGCAATAAAAATCTTGTTGATCTGCAGGGACCTTTAGTTAAAACATGTGGTCTCAATATCTGTGCACTGGCATACCCAGGTCTGCCGAGCCAAAGCAGAGCACCAAGGAGGCATGCTCAGCAGTAAAGTCAATGCACTATCATGGAGAGGAATGAATGAACAAGCCGTATGTGTATTAACATGCCTAGACTTTGCTAAGCGCTATAATACCAAAACTTTATCAACAGGTTCTACCTGCTAGTTAATAAAAACAAATACCGAACGGGTAAGAGTCTATTAATGAGGAGCAATTTAAATAGGTACAGCCCATCACTGCCACTGTTTTTCTTCCTCTGACCTTCTGTAAGATATTGATTTCAAAAGGACATAATGATCCTATATCCTCACGTTACAGAGTTACTCATCCAACTGTTAAACAGCCTCATGCAATCCAATGCTCTATTTTTTAACTTTCTAAGAATCTCTTCAAATCTCTTCATGCTCAGTAGAAACTAAGAGTTTCCTCTAAAGTAGGATGAGAAAAGTCTAGAAACCTATACTTGTTTTTAAAGATATTATTTATTTATTTGAGAGAGAGACACACACACACAGAGCACAAGCAGAAGGGAGAGGCAGAGAGAGAAGCAGACTCCCTGCTGAGCAGGGAGCCCGATGCGGGACTCGATCCCAGGACCTTGGGATCATGATCTGGGCCGAAGGCAGACACTTAGCCGACTAAGCCACCCAGGCGTCCCTGGAAACCTATACTTTTAATAGTATATACTTCCACTTTAGTTTCCGTAAATAAGTTTTTTAACTTAAAAAAGTAACAATATCTTCTGGAATTAAAATATTCTTTGTAATTGCCACAAGTACTAATTCCTAAGGGGCTTCGTTAGGCTGTCTCAAACCTCATGTATTTTGTTCTTTACTTCTTCATGGAAGTGTAAGTTTTTCAAAAATCACATTACCTATTCCCTAGTAAGAAGGTCCAATGTTTCTCAATAAAGGCGCAGATATCTTCTTTCCACCGGAAATAACCTTGCCGGCCACTTCCTTCCAGAGACAAGTTGTACATTGCCAGCATGACAACCTGGAACACAAACACAACAAGGGCTGGGAGAAAAGCATGACTAGGGATGTTAACCTTCCAGGGGAAATGTTCGTTGTTTTATAATCTGAGCAGGAATGGTGGGGAACAGAGGGGTTAAAGAAAGGATAATACCTTGGAATAGTCTCAGTAGAGAATTTTATTTCCTGTTTTGCTTTCATTAGATGAATAGCACTAATCCACCTAAGTATGTACAGTTGTTCCTTACACGCTGCATATGCAGGGCTGAGGTGTGGCTGAACTGATTATGATAAACAACTGCCATCCTAAGCAACTAAGCAATCTACCTGTTGTACACCCCCCACCCCCAGCCCCGTCCCTGCATCTCTCCACCTTACACAACGCGGCACTAGATAAGGTGATAACCTCTGGCCGTGAGGCCTCCAGGTACCTGCTACAGCCCACATTTTCTGACTGCTGGGGCTGATCTTTATTAAATATTTTGAAAGTCACCCCTGCCTATATGTTTTTCTAAGCTCTGTAAGGAGCAGAAACAAAAGACTCTCAGAATTTCAAAGCTGAAAATAATGTAGTCACCATCTACTCAGTGTTTGGCCATTTTCATACATGGAAATCTTTCTTTGGATGACATTAGCATTAGACAGGGGCCCAGAGCCGAGAGGCCTGGCTGCTCAGCCCACTCTCAGAGGCTCCAAGACACCCCCGGAGCTCCACGTGAAAACTCCTCATCTGGTCCAGCTTCCTCGTTTACAGGTAATGCATTCATGGCCCCGAACTGGGAAGTGTTTTCCAGAAATATAAGTAACACATGTTCACTGTAGAAGATTTCAATAATAGAAGAGCAAGGGAGGAGGTAAAAATCACTAAATCTACCATCAAGAAACAATCACTTCTGACACATTCAATGACTATGCTTTCAGCCATTTCTTCTTACATCTATATGCAATTTTGAATTATGTAATTTTGTGTAAATGGACAAAATGATACCAGCTATTCAAAACTATGTTTTCAACCTAATAGAAACAGTGATTGATTTGGGGCCATTGAAATTGAAAAGGGGACAGAGAATCCATGAAAAGAATCTAACTTGATTCTTCTTTCCAGAAAGCGCATCCTGAAAATGTAAGGGGGCTAGTAAACTGCGTCTCAGGCTCCCCAGCACCTGTGCTCACAGCTTGAGACCCCCGATGGTCCACGGGAAAACCTCTGACTCCAAGGGCCTGGTAATGCTGACACTTCTCATACTGCTGACGCTTCCATTACCCGAGCTCTCCCCTCCTTAGACTCGTGAAACCTATAGATAGCCCACCAAACAATTAACCCCATCAACAGAGTTTTCAAGTTCTTCCACGCATTTTTGCAACAGGTCCACATCAGCCAACAAACATCTTCCTTAAAACAGTTAAACTGTCCACGGGGACTTACTATTTAATGGATATGGAATTTCAGCTTGGGAAGATAAAAATGTTCTGGAGATGGATAGCGGCAATGGTTGCAAAACAGTGTAAATGTACTTAAGGCCGCTGAATTATATGCTTAAAAATGGATGAAATGGTAAACTTTCATGTTATATATATTTTACCACAATTTAAAAAAGTTATTGTTCAAGAAATACTTTAAGGAGAGACTGAAATGAGCTGCTTCTGCCTACTCCCAGACCCCTAGAGTACCTCAGACACATGTATTCACTGTTAATCTCAGTGGTAGAGACATTGTCTGCTACTTTATTTCTGGTGTATATATATACATATTTTTTTTGGTATGTGTGAAATATTTCATGACTTTCAAAAGTTAAAATTCATATATTTACTTGAAAATAACTTTTTCTATAATCACTTAATATTTACTGCGCAAACTACAAACTCAGTATATGAAGGACGTGGTTTTCCTCCTCTCCTGGAATCTGTAATCTGAAGAAAAGGAATCCCAGGTGGGTTTTCTGCTCTCCCACTAGCAGCCCAAGCCCATCAGTAACAGTGTGTCCCCAGAGAGGAGCTCAGGGCTGGCTGAGCCACAGTAGGCACTTCACAAGCACCTGCTGGAAAACACCTAGAAAAATAATGAGTACAGATCATGGTACATTCTTTACCTGCCACGGAAGAGTAAGTGTCCAGGATGAGAATGTAACAAGTACCCTACCCTTCCCAAACACATGATAGAGTTTCTCCTGCATTTCCAACTGTGGTTCACAAATCACTAAGGAGGAGAGGACACAAGAAAGGGCATGGAAGAAAGGTCAGGAGACCAGACTGCTTTACTAATGGTATTTTGTGATCAAACAAGCATTTCTACTTATTACTTGGAAAAATCAACAAAGTTTAAGATTTAAAAGGATAGAAAACCCACCTATTTGGTGACATCAATAGAATCTATCCAAAACCATCTGATTCTCTTTCAGCTCTTTCTTGAGAGTCTCGGTTTTTTAGGTGCAACTAGAAATACTGGTCAGTAGTTTACCAAGACCAGATCTACCAAGTGTCTGATCTGCCACTTCATCATACCAGGGTATTATCTCCCATCAATCTGTCTTCTGGCAGTGAAAACATAATTTTCAAGTGATGTTAGTCTAATTAAAAGTGCAAACTGAACCAATACATCTTCTAAGCAATATAACCAAAAGCCAGTTGTTCTTTTCAAGAGAACCTCCACAGAAAACTCGTATTCTTGCAAATAAACTCTACATACTTGCTATTTCTTCCACTTTACAGCTTTTTGAGAAGCTACTTGCAGATCAAACACAAATCTGTCATGGGTATATGCATCAGAATAATCTATTAATATTAATCTGACCTTGCCTAGATGCAATATCCCATGTACATGTTGAGAAAAACATCACAATTACATTTATGAGGCTATATCCTCAGTACAAACTTCCCTTCATTTTCTACTTGCATATTTTTGGCTAGTCAAAAAAGGCTCCCTAAATTCACCACTGACAGATTTCATTAGTACATTTCCTAGGGAAGCACTGATAATTAAGATAACAGTCTAAGCTGCTAAAGCAACTGCAGTTTATAAGGAATACCTTAAGTGGCTAAGATCATTTCATCTAAACTCTTTCTCATTACCCTGCTTATTTCCTAGCAAAAAAAGTGCTATGGGTAATTAACTTATTTGTTTGTCTGCTTACTGTTGAAAATAAATGCCTAGAATGCCACCTCCCCAGCTGTCTCACTCAGCACAGCAGTCTCCAGGTCTACGACAGCACCGGGTTTGTCCGAGGCACTCAGTATGTATACTCCAGTCATTTTTAGAACTTACTGTTATCGTTGGTACCCTGTTATAGACATATTAATATAAGAACAAAACCAAAAAAATTTATTGCAAGCTGGAGGTCAGTAAAAAGCTATTGTTCATGCTATAATTGGCTTGGACTAGGGTGCTGGTACTAAAGATGGTTAAAAGGTGGCCATAGGCATTCATTGAAAAAAAATTTTCAAGCATGTCTGTGTTCAAATACAGAAAAGCCAGATTTATGTTGGCTTTTGCCACATTATACCTTTCAACTATTTCTAATGTGGCCATCTTTACATTTTTAAAAATAGTTTTATTGTTCTAAACATGGCTGCCAGAAAAAATGTGAACCTTTTAATTCCAGTAAAATCAGAGTTTGGTATTATGTATAAATGAAATTCTGTGTGTATCTGAGGTTTTCAAGTATCTCAAACCTAATTCACTAAGTTAGCGTTGAGTATTTTTACAAAGAACTCCTTCTCCATATAGTTGGAATATGATTTTCATTGTGATATAGAAAGTGACTCTCAAAACCGCTCAATAGCCTAGAAGTAAGCTCCTCATTCTCTGAATATTCATTCCACTAAATTCTTTGGAGGATCGACCTCATGAATTCGAGGGGGAGAGCTTTTTACTCACTTGCTGCCACGTGAGCTTCAGCCTTTCATACTGCTCCTTGCCATCTTCCGAGCAATCGGAACAAGTGAACCTAAAAAAATTATCACCCTTAAGGTAACTGAGCTGTTCCCTCAGCTGACCTAGGAGAAAAACAAAAAGGCACATCATAGGTTTATTTACAGCGGCGTTTATCGTTTATCAACCAGATTTTCCATGCTTCCCATGTTTTTCCTCTTTTTTAGCCAACCCATGACAGCAGGATGGGAATGGGGAAGGCAGAAGAAAAGATTTTTATTTTTCTAACATAGCATATACCTGTTGAGATCTGTGGTTCCCTAACTTTTAGGAGAAAGATACTGAAAAACCAAGTTAATTTATTGCTGTCATTGAATTTTCCAACTGTTGACATTCCTGACTCCTATGGGTCTCTTGACACATTCTTTCAAGAAATATCTGAGTTCCTGCTGCATGCCAGGTACTGGTGTAGGAACTGGAATACACAGTACCCAAGGCAGGTGTGCTCTTGGCATTTTACAAATTTTGAGGGCCACAGATGAGGAAATAGGTCATCACAACAGCACAGTGTTCTCCATCTTCCTGGGATGAATCAATCTCTGAAAGTGGGGTCTGGGTCTCTGCCTTGAATCACCAGAATCAGGTGATGCTGATGCTCTGAGAGACAAGACAACCACTGGAGTGGAACGCAGTGTGTGCCATAGGGCAATGTGAGGGCACAGAGAAGGGAAGCCCAACCCATATTAGGAAGATGGGAGGGCTAGAAAAAGTGGGGTCTGCGGGGGGCCGGAAGGATGACTAGAATTGGCCAGGTGAAAAGGGGTGCCTGTGTGTTTGGCAGGGAGGCCATGGGGGCTAGAGAGACACATATTCCAGAGAGGAAATGAAAATGTGTGAAGACCTTGGGGTAAGAAAGAAATGTTTGTGGAGAAGAAAAGCTCACCCTAACTGCAAAGTGCTGGTTGTGTGGCAACAGGATACTGAAGAGAGAAGCTGAAGTTAGTAGGGACCCTATCGTGAAAGACAGCTTAAAACACATCCTGAGAGGACAAGGGGAATGCCACTGAGATTTTCAGGCAGGTGCGTGAATCAATAAGCAGAAACTGCTGAGAAGCAAACACTAGCTAAGGCACAGAAAGTTCTAGATTGTTTCCTATGAAAATGTTAATTTATTAATAGTATCTATTATTCTGAATAGTTAAATCCATCTTAAACACATTTCCACATACCAGAAAATGACCCATTTCACATGTATGTATGTGTATACACACACACACACACACACACACACACAAATTTCTCTGACCTAGTTACAAACTCTATTACACAAAGAATTCCTTTACTAGTCTCTGCCTAATGGGAAAATCCTGTTTTGGTTAAGACTCATGATGGCTGGCAGAGCATGCTCCTTGAGAGCTGGCAGATGCAAAGATTAAGTTGAAAGAGTGAGGTATCAGGAGAGCACATGTGTGTGTATCTCTTGCCAGCAGATCTAGGAGGCCAGCAAGCAGAAAACAAGAATGGTCCCAGAAAAAGAGCACAAAATACTCTTAATCTGCTAATTCTGACTTACTTCAGCATACAACAGCAGTTTTCCACGGGAGTTAAATATTACCCAAGTAACTTGAACTTTAATTCTATACTGGGCCTATTATTTGGCCCCAAATCCGTAACATGATCTTGTTAGAACAATGTGGCTAATTCTTTAAATAACGCAGAATTTCCAATTTTCTGATTTTTATTGGGTTGCCATCAAGAACGTTAATTTAACAACGTGAGAGGTTGACAGTAATTTTTATTAATACAAATGTGTCTATGTTTTATATAAATCTGTCATTAACCAACTAAACTAATAATAAATATAATAATTATCTTTTTATTTAGGTCCATTTTACATTCATGTTTGGCTCACAGGTTAGAAAAACAACCTTCACGCAGGAATTGACAAATCAAAGGAATTGAGAAGCTCCTTACTGGCCGGGATCCATTTTTGGCACTTGTCACAGAAGTAGGACAGCTGCTCCTCCATCCACGACACATCTCCTTCATCACTGTTGAGGGAATCCCCACTCTGATCATGAGATAAGTCCACTGATGCCTGGTCCTCCGATTCCACGATCAGGAGAGTCTCCCCCTCCACCTCCCCCTCCTCCAGCCCTTCTGAGGTAGATGTTCTCGTGGCTTCATCATCGTGCCGGCTTATCAAACTACTCAGGTGCATGTTACTATCCATCCCTTCCTCTCACAGTTCCAAAGTGCTTTTCACTAACAATCCTAAGCTCTGGACACCAAGCTTACCGGGGCTTCTACCAGGACCACACAGACAGAAATTCTTCAGAAGAGTGTCTGCCTGCTTCTTGACTCAGCAGGGACTTTTAAAGCAGTAATTTAGAATATATGGTCCACTGCCCTTTTCTTTGGTCAAGCTGGAAAGGACAGTGACCAAAAAAAGGTTAAAGACCTCACTAAGCTATTCTCCATCCACACTCGCACACCCACACTTGACACTGTCCCATCAATATTTGACATCCATTTCAAGTCATGTTTTTTGAGATCCTTTTGCCAATAACATCTTCTCTCTTTCTGCTTCAAGTTGCTCAGTCAAAATAATCTGTTCTCCCAAAAGACGAATGTTTTCTTTTTTCCGATTTTGTCTCTCAATGTCTCTGATCACTCCATCATGAAGCCTCTAAAAACGTAAGAAACAGATTTCAGTAACACCTTAAACAGGTGGTTCCCATCCTTGTGCCATTCAATCCGAGTAACAGTGCTACTAAAATACACTGAAAACTTTCAGACTCCAAATACCCAATTACTATTTCAACTTTCTGCATAAATGTAAAATGTAATAAACCATCAGATTAATTTGGTAGTGTGCTCCACTAGTGTTATCACTAAAATGACTTACCATTATTTTAAGAAATTCCTGAACATTCAGTATAGAAACTTAATAGGAAATAACATTAACTTAAAAAGGAAAAAACTGCTCCTGTGTTGAACTTTAAAAGCTTAATTGATATTCAATGCTTTAAAAGACTTGGTGAGATTTACTACAGTAACTCTATGAACTACACTCATGTTAGCAATTATCCTCACTGAATAATAAACATCAAAGAAAGCAAAAAAAAGGTTACTGAAATTTAAATAGGATGCAAGAAAGGAAAGAACTTGGTTTTTTCTAGTGTGTAAAGAGAAGAAGTAAAAATTATAAAGAATTACCAACCAGTTACATAACCGAGACTCTGCTACTACCAGACGAAAAAATAAAGGCCCATCAGTGGTATACTTTGATAAGCACTAAAGACAGGCAGAAAATTCCAGAACATGGACCTAGCACTTAAGGTGAGACTTTTTAAAGCAAAAATCCAGTCATTACTAATAATTACCATTTTACAGTTTTTAGGTCACAAAATACTCTAATTTTTTTTAACAGTGGCCTTGTGAGGTAGAATTAATGGGGGTGGGGCCCAGGCTTGGGGTTGTTTTTTTGTTTTAAATTATCAGGTCTATTTTAAAAACTCACAAAGTACCTACTTGCTGGACCTCCTCCAAGCCTAGAGTGTCATTCGCTCTTACCAAGGAGTCTGGGGAATTTAAGAGTCCTGGAACAGACAATACAACTGAAAACCAACTTTTTGGAACACTGCTCCTTGACCACATCTCCAGAGACATTTGACTCCTCCCTCTCCAGGTATTTGGTCCTGTGCTCCATGAACCATGACACACCCACCCACACTCCCACCCCACCTCCCAAAGCGCACACCATTGGCTGGAATCATTCTTCCCACACCTGCCTCTGAGATCCCACCTTTCCTTTCTCAGACTTCAGCATATGGCTTAGGAGCTTGCTCTCTGGCCACCATTTGCTACCTTCCTCCAAGTTTCAATATATGCTGATTGCCTGTGACTTCCACTTAACTATCTTCCTAACCACCAAGACCTCTTGACCATTACTCATATAGCACTACTCTTTTTGCTGGGTTCCTGTAAGGATGAATGTCAGTACCTGGTATGTGGCAGACAGTCAAAAATGATAGTAAACTACAGTCATTATTTTATTTCTTGCTTCCTTGAAACTTCCAACACACCCACAGTGTCAATCATCTGTTTTACTCCCTCCCAGGCGAGAAAGAAAGTCCACGGTGAATGACTGGATGTAAAATAAACACAGGTTATTCTGGTCAATCTTCTCTTCACCTAACTTCCAAATATCTAGCTCTTTCTGTTCTTCCATTCTCTAGCACAGTGATATTCAACCCAGCCTGCATGTTAGAATTCCCTGGGTAGCTTTTAAAACATACCTAAGCTGGATCCCCCACCTCCAAGATCCAAGAGATTCTGATTTAAGAAGTCTGGAGTAGGTTAGGTTGTAAAAAACTTCCCAGGAACATGAGATGTGTGGCTAGTTCAGAACCAAGTTCTTACCCATCCTACCCCATACTCTTTGAAAATCCCTGCCTTCACTGACCTCAGAGCTAAATCCTCTACTCCATCTCAAATTTCTTTTGATCACCCTCATTTCCTTTCACTTCTTAGAAGAGGAACTCTCCTGCCTGTGTTCCAAAAGCTACCCCCTTCAGAAGCCATACTTTATTCCCAAATCTCTAACCTTTCACACCCTGTCATGATTCATCCCAATACCCCCTCCCCAAAATTCTTACACCATCACACCTTTCTCTGATTTCCACAAACTGTGAACAACAAGGACAAAGACCTCATCTGCTTCATCTCTGTATACCAAGCACACTGCTCAGCCCAATGCAAGAAAAGACTGTTTACTAGTTCATCCAGTTCATTATTTCCACCCTTAGCAAACTAGGCTCAACCCTAACACACGCGCTGACCTAGTTGCTTGTTCTCACACTCAACGTTCCGCATTGCTGTGAATCAGTTACAGACTCAGGGACGCCTGTCCTTCCTTATCTTTGTTTCTCAACGTGCCTAGTGTGGTGCCTAACACACAGAGATCGGTCATTAAACATGCGCCAACTAGAGTAAAGAGAATAGGAACTGAGAGACACAGAATGGACGGCCAGTCTACCCATCAGTAAGTCACGGTTATTTCCAGAAATACAAGTACCGAAAAAAAGAAAACATGGAGGCTGGTATCTCTAGTTCCCGGAATCTGGTTTCCATAGCAAACTGCTCCTTAAAAGACAAAAGACAAAAAAAAAAAAAAAAGCATCCATCAAATTACCTTGGCCAAAGGCACGGAAAGTGGATGCGGGGAAGCCTCCTTAATCCTGGGATAAAATCTCACTAGCACTGAAACACATTAGGATTGAGCCTCAACCTTGGGCCTGGGGTTGGGGAGAGGCCGACAACTTGCTGAGTGCACCCCACGCAAACCCCTTCCCCGCTTCGACTTTGCAGCAGCCCAGGTGAGACGCTGAAAGGTCGGTGTCACTGCAGGTTGGCGGTGACTTGGGAACGGGACAGCCGACCACGCCGCGGGTGGGCCTTAGCGGGAGCCAGGCGGCTGCGGCGCCGAGGGCCGGGGCTCCCAGGCGCCGGCCAGGACGGGGTCGCCCGGGGCCTCCCGGTGCACGCGGCCGCGGGGACTGCGGCGCCCAGGACCCGGCGAGCGGCGGCCAGGCCGCAGTCGCGAGAGCGCGGGGGAGGCGGGCCGCGCCGCCGCGGAGCCCACGAAAGAGGGAAAGACGAGGAGCAGCGGAGAACCACGCGGAGAGAGACCAGCGGGCCCAAGGTCGCCGTCGCCGCGGCCACCGGCCGCGGGCCCCGGAAGAGGCGGTCACGTGACACCGACCTGCCGGTCCTGCCGCTGCTTCAGATGCACGCCGGCCACGGTGGCCGCCGTCAGCACCACCGAGAGGCCCAGCACCGCCTTCGAGCTCCTCGACATCCCCGCGCCGGCCACTGCGGCCTCCTCCTACCCGCCCCGGGCCCGGGGCAGTCGCTGAGCGATTCTCTCCGGGTACGGGTCAGGCTCGACCGCTCGAGCGCAGAGCCCCGGCCTCCGGGTGCGCCGCCCGCCGCGCCAGGCGCGAGCAATCGAGAGCCGAGCGGCGTCTCGCTCCGCGGAAAACGTGGCTGCGGGTGCGGTCATGGGGCAGGAGTGCCTCTGCCTCTCCTCCCGACCCTGGCACGCACACACACACCTGTCCCCTCTGAGCGCGACGGTGAGCCGGGTCCTTTGCTCCATACCAGCTTCCCCAAACGCAGCCTCATTGCCCCTTTGGAGGGGCAGGTGCCACCAGAAGATGGAGTTCTTGCTTGAAGATTCATAATTAAATGTTGTAGACACTGTCACCTGTTTTCATCTTGATGCTGTGTGCTGCCTGGTCAGTCTCTGATTTTTCTTAAAACCGAAAGTCTTCTGGCTAAAGAGCATGCTAACTGAACAGCAATGCCTCGTTGCCTCCAGATAAGAAAAGCGTTGGTCAAATTGTTTCCCGTGTAATCTTTAAGAGATCACCTTTATACCTTTGGAACTTCAGTTCCCTCACCAATAAGACAGGATTCCCGATTCCCACATTACTAGGAAAATGAATAAATGAATGAATGAATGATAGAATGCGTCAGGCATTGTGCAAGACATCATTTTCACTTTTCCTTATGGTAGAAAGAAGTTTGGCTTTCCAGAAACTATAAAGTATCTGATAGAGCAGACAATGAAGAGTATTCCCATTAAGTCATTCTTTCCCACTGGAATTCACAGGGAGTAAGTTTCTTCCTATGGAAACAACTGTGGACAATTGATTAGGGCCAGGTCTTGGTTAGGATCACCCAAGGGCTTCTCCATCATTCATTTCTGTAGTGCCTTGCTATTCCAATTTCTGTTATTTCAGCATAAATGGCATGAGGTGATTATTGCTCTTAAGAAATGTAATAAAATAAAAAAATTTAAATACTCTTTTCAAATCACATTTTGTCCACAGTATTTTTCTCAGCCAGAGGAGGATGTACCACTGAATTGGAAAACTGGGTTCCTGCCTTAATAGACCGTGGAGTTAGAAGAACTTTAATTCAAGGTATATTTGTATACTTCTCTAATAGAAAAAAAAAAAAACTATATTGGACTGCTTTTTACTTGTGGTGGACTCCAGATATTTTTCTCTGAGTCAGTGAGCCTTCAGCAGAGCTACATGGCCTTAGAATTTGTCAGAGTTAGATGGCCTTTCATTCTATTGTGACTAATTTTTCAATTTGTCTTCTTTAAATGTAGTTTTATTCTACTTTTAAAAATCCTTTATGTGTTAACAATGTCAAATGAAAAAGTGGATTATCTATTTAAATATTTATGACCCTTGACAGGGTATTTTGTGTGATTACTGTCACATAAATGACTGAAATGAGAGAATGACTGCAGACCCCTATATCCAATAATCACAATAAAAAAGACAGGGAGGGGCGCCTGGGTGGCTCAGTCGTTAAGCATCTGCCTTTGGCTCAGGTCATGATCCCAGGGCCCTGGAATCGAGCCCCGCATTGGGTTCCCTGCTCAGCGGGAGCCTGCTTCCCCCTCTCCCACTCCCCCTGCTTGTGTTCCCTCTCTCGCTGTATCTCTCTCTGTCAAATGAATAAATAAAAAAATCTTAAAAAAAAAAAAAGACAGGGAGACGGTTAACAAGTAGCATTCGTTATGGACTGCGTGTTTGTGTCCCCTCCTAAAACTCTTATGTTGAAATCCTAACCCCCTAGTTATAGGAGATGGGGCCTTTGGGAGGTAGTTAGGTTTCGATAAAGTCATGAGGGTAGAGCCCCCAGGATGGATTAGTGTCCTTATAAGAAGAGCAAGAAACTAAAGCTTGCTATCCACCATGTGAGGACATAGCAAGAAGACGGCTGTCTGCAAACCAGGAAGGGCCCTCACTGGAACCCAACCAGGCTGGCACCCTGATCTCAGAATTCCCAGCCTCCATAACTGACAAATCTCCGTTGTTTAAGCCATGCAGTCTTTGGTATTTTTGTTACAGCGGCCCAAGCTAAGACAGCAATGAACTGTTCCCCAAAGTTAAGTATGGGTGTGGATTCCTGCTCCAGAGTCAGTATCACCTAATACAGAAGATTCAAGACCCAGTTCTCTGTCAGAACCTTCCAGCAACTCTCCTCCAGGAGCCAGGTGCTGATTGGTCTTGAATTCCTCACTCTCTTTTTCTCAATGGTAAATCATCACTTATGCCAACTAAATGGAAAAGTCCTGCCTAACCATTGGAGAATCTCAGTAAGAGGTGCTCCTGAAATAATCGCAGAGCTCCTACTACAAGGTAGAAGGCATAAAATTGAGACCCACCCACCCACAGGGAGGGTTAAAAAAAATCACTTCATAATATTGGCACTTAGCACATTAATGTGCTAAATGCATTTCAAAGCTGTTTATCTCTTTACCAGGATCTATTTCCTCCACCCCCAGCTCCCACTCTTCTACTCTCTGCTTCTGTGACTTTGACTTTTTTAGGTTCCACATATAAGTGAGATCATACAGTATTTGTCTTTCTGTGTCTGGCTTACTTCACTTAGCATTATACCCTCCAGGTTCATCTATGTTGTTGCAAATGGATTTCCTTCTTTTTCATGGCAGAATAATATTCCTGTGTGTGTGTGTGTGTGTGTGTGTGTGTGTGTGTGTGTGTGTGTGTGTGATATTCTTTATCCATTCATCTGTCAGTGGACACTTACAGTGTTTCCATATCTTGGCTATTAATGCTGCAACTGATATGGGAGTATAGATAGCTCCTCAAAATCCTGATTTTATTTCCTTTGGATGTATACCCAGAAGTGCAATTGCTGAATCACATGATAGTTCTATTTTTAATTTCTTGAGGAATCTGCATACTGTTTTTCATAGCGGCTGCACCAGTTTACATTCCTACCTACTTTACTCCACATCCTCACCAACACTTCTTACTTCTTGTCTTTCTGATGACAGCCTCTCTAACAGATGTGAGGTGATACCTCTTTGTGGTTATAATTTGTGTCTTCTGATTTTCCTGACAATCAGTGATGTCGAGCACCTTTTCATCTACCTATTGACCATTTCATTTATAAGACGAATGAGTTGTGGGGATCTAATGTACAGCATGGTGACTAGAGTGAATCATACTGTGTTGTATACTTGAAATTTGCTAATAGAGTAGATCTTAAGTGTCCTCACCACACACCAAAAAGGTAACAATTTGAAGTGATGGATGTGTTAATGAGTTTGATTGCAGTCATTATTTCACAATGTGTAGATGTATCAAGTCATCACATTGTACACCATAAATATAAACAATTTTTATTTGTAAATTATTCCTCAATAAAGTTAGGAAGAAAAGAAATTATAAGAAAAATTTTAAAGCACCAAGAAGAAAAAATAAATTATACATACACATATACACACATCAAAAGAAAAGACAAGAAGTACTGATATAGCCATTTGCAACGATGTGGATGGAACTAGAGGGTATTATGTTAAGTGAAATAAGTCAATCAGAGAAAGACAATTATCATATGATCTCACTGATATGAGGAATTTGAGAAACAAGACAGAGGATCACAGGGGAAGGGAGGGAAAAATGAAACAAGACGAAACCAGAGAGGGAGACAAACCATAAGAGACTCTTAATCTCAGGAAACAAACTGAGGGTTGCTGGAGTGGTGGGGGGTGGGAGGGATGGGGTGGCTGGGTGATAGACATTGGGGAGGCTATGTGCTATGGTGAGCACTGTGAATTGTGTAAGACTGTTGAATCACAGACCTGTACCCCTGAAACAAATAATACATTATGTGTTAATAAAAAAAAAAAGTTCATTTAAGAATGCCAAAAAAAAAAAAAAAGAATATGCTATATGCTATATGCTACAACATGGATGAACCTTGAAACTTTGAAAACAGTATGCTAAGTAAAAGAAGCACAAAAGATCAGGTATTGTATGATTCCATTTATTTAAAGTGTCCAGAATAGGCAAATCCCTGTTTGCCAAGGGCTGGGGGATTTGGGAGATGGGGAGTAATGGCAAATGAGTTTCTTTTTGGGGGTAATGAAAATGTTCTAGAATTAGATCATGAGGATGGGTGCACAACTCTTGACTCTGCTAAAACCCACTGAATTGGGTACTTTAAAGGGTAAATTTTATGATATATTAATAATTTCACTGAAGCTGTTAAAAGAAGGTGAAAAAAGGCGGTTTATATGTATCAACTCATTTCATCTTCACAATGACCCTACAAAATGGGTGCTGTTCGTGTCCCCATTTTACAGGTGAGGAAACTGAGGCACAGAGCGGTATATAACTTGCCCAGAGCCCACAGCCAGAAAGTTACAGAGCAACCTAATTGGTTTTTAATTTTGTTTTCAAAGACATAAAAGATTAAATTTGCCTGGTTTAAAGTTTAAAACAGAGAACATATATCTTCTGTCAGTAGATACAAGGAGAATATGTGTATCTAGAATCTTCCAATCCTGTATTTTAACGACTTAAAAAGTGGGAGGAGAGAGTTAAGCAAGAGAGGGAGGAGAGGAAAGAGGAAGAGAGGACTAGGCACTGATGGGAGAGGGGAGGGAGAGAGAACCAGAAGAGAACAGAAAAATCCCCCAGGAACCCTCCATAGGTTCTGGGAGAATAGCATTCACCTCCCTGGGATGTTCACTGGAAAATGGACTTCTGAGAGATGTGCCCCATTCATATGGCCCCTTGGAATTCTGGTTTGGGGTCTTCCATTCCTCCTTTTGATAGGAGAGCCTTGCAGCATCCAGCAGAATATTGTTCTCAGAAGATAGTCTCTGTGAGCGAGGCTCTGCAGGAACAAAGAGGTGGGAAGCAGGGATTCTGGCTTCACTCGGGGGATAATCCCTGACCTTTGGGGCCTCAGCTTCCTCCTCTGTACTATGGGTACAATGATATGTCTGCTACCTCCTTGGCTTTCTGGTTGAGACAAAGAATTAGTATCACGGCTGCACCAAAGCCAGGCAGGTGGTGATAATGCAAGTTGGAGCATCCCCGCCAGGGAGCCTTAAGATGGGAACCCCTGGGCCCTGGGGGGAGGGGGACAGCTCCTGTCACTACTGCTGCTGGGAGTGGTCCTGAATCCTTGCTCACATATTTAGGAAATGTCTCTTCGTTTGCAGCTCAGTGGGCCTTCTGGTGACATCTCAGCGGGGGCAGCAGTAAGGCCCCTCACCAAGCTTGCCCAAATCATAGATGAGTTTCATAGTTTCCAAATACTTGGTATGACTGAGTTCTTTTGGATTCAAAATCCAGTCACATTATCAGAAAAAAAAATGTAACATTACCATTGTTAATGGAAGAAAAGAGCTACTAGAGCCTTTAAATATAATTTCGACTGCTCGGGGCACCTGGGTGGCTCAGTCGGGTAAGCGTCTGCCTTCGGCTCAGGTCATGATCCCAGGGTGCTGGGATCCAGCCCTGCATCGGGCTCCCGGCTGAGCATGGAGTCTGCTTCTCCCTCTCCCTCTGCCCCTCCCCCTGCTTGTGCTCTCTCTCTCTCTCTCTCTCTCAAATAAATTAAAAAATCTTAAATCACAAATCTTTAAAAATCTTTAAAAAAAAGTCTTGATCAGAATTTATGTGCAGACATTTTATTTTTCATTTTTTTCATTTTTGTTTTTCTTAAGTTTATATTTTAGTAATCTCTATACCCAACGTGGGCTTGAACTCACGAAACCGAGGTCAAGAGTCATACCTTCTTCGGACTGAGCCAGCCAGGTGCCCCTCTGTGCAGATTTAAACATAAAACTTGGTATAAAAAAGAGACAGAGAAACAAGCTGTAGTTTTTCATTTAAAAAAAAAATCACAGAGTTGTTACCAGGAAATTTTACATGGATTCAATATTCAAATCTGCCCCCACACTTTGTTTTTGTTTTTCTTCTCATAATTATAGAGTATCATAGATTTTTTTTGTTTTTATCTTTATTTTTTTAAGAATATATATAAAGACAATGTAAATAATGATTATCCATTAAGTTGCATTTAAGAGTCTCATGCTCTACAAACTGAGCTAGCCAGGCGCCCTTCCATGAAGCTCCATTTAGAATTATCCAAGCTCCCTCAAGCTGATCCCAGCGAGCTATACAAATACCCCTTTTTTATGTATATCAGGATTGGACAAAGATTTGGAAACATGGCTAGTTAAACACAATTTGTTTTCTGGGCCAGAACTTCTGAACCTCATGTCTCTGCCTTTCTCCTAGTGTCCTGGTATCCTGAGATCATATGAGCTCCCACCCCTCTCAACTTTGGACTGACCCAGATGTGCCGAGAATGACCACTGCTCTCCCCATAGAGAGACAATAGTGCTCCATTCACAACTCCTGTCCCTTCAGTGTCGGTTTTGATGGGCATTGGAAACGGGGCCAGTGGTGACATTAAAACAGGAAGCCTCAGGGGGCGCCTGGGTGGCTCAGTTGGTTAAGCGACTGCCTTTGGCTCAGGTCATGATCTTGGAGTCCCTGGATCGAGTCCTGCATCAGGCTCCTTGCTTGTCAGGGAGTCTGTTTCTCCCTCTGACCCTCCCCCCTCTCATGTGCTTTCTCTCTCTCTCTCAAATAAATAAATAAAATCTTTAAAAAAAAAAAAAAACAGGAAGCCTCAGAAGCATATCTGCTCAAACTCAGGTGTGCTGGAAGCCTGTGGGCTTTGAGGGTACCCCACCCTTGCTGAGTTGTTTTCAACCCTTGAAGTCCCTTTGAAATTGATTGCTTGCATGATCATTCTTCCTATGGAAAATCACTGGGAGACACAACCTCTGCCATCAGCCTGAGCTTAATTTCTAAGACAAAAATATAAATCTGACCTTCTTAGAAACCTCTATGGCTCTGCACTTCTAGGGGATGAAGCCCCATACTGCCCTCTGCCCTCCCCTCCAGCCTTTTCTAAGGAAGAGGAGACATCAAAAATAAGTACAGTCGGAAATCAGGGGCTTGGGGACGAACCAAGAAATGAAAACCAAGCTGGAGGAGGACAATCATCTCCCTATGTTTGAACAATGTGGTCACACAATACTTCTTCCACTTTAACTCATACAAGGGCGGGATTTGGAAAAAAAGAAAAAAGAAATATGCCTTCACCACCCAGTGTGTAATTTGGCTTGTGTTTTGTGGGCTTGAATCGGGGCCAGGTCTTTGCAGCTATTATGGGAAAGCCGGGTTTCCAAGTCACTTCTGTTTTAGGGACTATTAATCATCAGTACTCTAGTGGGAGATATTAATAGGAAGGCATAGGTTTAAAGTGGGATAGACGGTGGGCGCGAATGTAGCAGGTGAGGGCGGACACCTAAGGCAATGCATGAGAAGGCTGCACAGGGCAGGTCTCTGATAGAAAGAGGGGGCAGCGAGGAGGCCGATTTGTTTAGGAAGAAGGTGGAGGGTGTCAGCTGCATCGGCACCAGCATCTGACCTTTGTGTAAATGTTCCAATCTCAACACCAAATGAGTGCGGAAACATCACATCACATGACACCCCGTAAAGCACCCTTATGACTTTTTAAAAAGCAAACATGGAGCTCTGCCTCATGTATGGCCCTGTAGTGGGCTTTAACAGGCAGGGAATTTAACAGGGCCCCATCATCTTCAGGTTTAACTTCTGAAGTCAGCCCTCAGCATGTAAAGCAAAAATCACCGTTGAAACTGCCCTTGAAAATCCCTTAAGAAGGTGACGTGTTGGAATCAATAGACTTCATTTCAATAAGTCCAACACAATTTTTCCTCTGGCACTGAAATTGATCGCTGTGAATTCAGTGGAGGATCTATTTAATTTATTTGGAATTCTGTATAGGAGATTTGTCTCTTCTCTCCCATTTAGTAATGTATTCAATCATTTATATCAGTGTGGACTCACACATACTTATTTTATACTTTGGTTTATAACACAGCATTTCTTTATCTTGTGGCTCAAATTGTTGCAGTTTTGGCCACTGGGAGCTCTTCCAGCAGGCTTCTGTACCCTTTGACACATCCCCGCCAATGGGTTTGTTTTTTGTTTTTTTTCCTCATACTTGCTTACTTTCTGGCACTACAAGATACTCCAGCATCATTTGCTGTGAACTTGACACCCTTGTTAAAAATTATTGACCACATACGTGAGCGGTTACTTCTGGGCTCTCTATTCTATCCCATTGGTCTGTAAGTCTGTCCTTATGCCAGACAGAACAACACTGTTTTGATTACTGTAGGTTTATAATAAGTTTTGAAATCAAATCTGAGTCCTCCAACTTTGATATTTTTCAAGATTGCTTTGGCAATTTGGGGTCCCTTGAGATTGCATATGAATGTTAAGATTGGTGTTTCTAGTTCTGCAAGGAATATCACTTGGATTTTGATAGGGATTGCACAGGATCTGTAGATCACTTAGGGGAGTATTGTCCAGTGCTAAGTCTTTCAATTCATCAGGAAATGTTTTTCCATTTATTTGTATCTTTCTTTAATTTGGGGGGGTAATATTTTGAGTTTCCAGTGTACAAGTCTTTCTCCTCCTTTGTTAAATTCATTCCTACGTATTTAATTATTTTTGATGTTGTTTTAAACAGAATTGTTTTCTTAATTCCTTTCATGGACTGTTCATTGTTCATGTATAGAAATCCAGCTGGGGGTGCCGGCGTGACTCAGTCCGTTAAGCGCCTGACTCTTGATTTCGGCTCAGGTCATGATCTTGGGGTCCTGAGAGCAAGCCCCGCATGGGGGGGGGGTCCATGCTCAGTGGGGAGTCTGCTTGAGATTCTGTGCCTTCCTCTCCCTCTGCCCCTCTCCCTCACTTGTGCTCTTTCTTTCTCTCTCTCTCTCAAATAAATAAATCTTTAAAAAACTGCAGGTGAGGGGCGCCTGGCTGGCTCAGTCGTTAAGCGTCTGCCTTCAGCTCAGGTCATGATCCCAGGGTCCTGGGATTGAGTCCCACATGGAGTTCCTTGCTCAGTGGGGAGCCTACTTCTCCCTCTGCCTGCCACTCCCCCTGCTTGTGCTCTCTCTCTCTGACAGATAAATAAATAAAATCCTTAAAAAAAAACCACAGGTGATTTGTGTACATTGATCTTGTATCCCACAACTTTGCTGTATTTATTAGCTCTGTTTTATTGTGTATAGACTCTTTAGGGGTGTCTGCATATAAAAGTATATCACCTGTAAATAGAGGTAATTTCACTTCTTCCTTTCCAATGTAGGTGCCTTTTCTTTTTCTTGCCTGGTTGCCCTGGCTAGGACTTCAGCACTAGGTTGTACAGAAGTGGCAAAAGTGGGCATCCTTGCCTTGTCCTGGATCTTAGGGGAAAAGCTTTCAGTCTTTCACCATTGGGGATGATGTTAGCTATTGGTTTTTCATATATGGCCTTTATCATGTTGAGGAAGCATCCTTCCATTCCTAGTTTATTAAGTGTGGGGAGTTTTTTTTATTAAAAAGTGTGTTGAATTTTGTCAAATGCTTTTTCTTTATCAGCCAAGATGATTATGTGGGTTTCTCTTTCATTCTGTTAACGTGATGTATTACACTGATTGATTTTTGTATATTGACCCAGGCTTGCGTTCCAGGAATAAATCTTACTTGGTCAAGACAGATAATCTTTTTTAATATGCTGCTGAATTTGGTTTGCTGGTATTTTTTTTTAAAACAAATCCAAATTTTTATTTGCAGGGCCAATTATCATTTGTACTCAGTTTGCTAGTATTTTATTGGGGGATTTTTCCATCAAAATTCACCAGGGATATTGGTGTGTAAATTTCTTTTCTTATAGGGCGCCTGGGTGGCTCAGTTGGTTAAGCGACTGCCTTCGGCTCAGGTCATGATCCTGGAGTCCCGGGATCGAGTCCCGCATCGGGCTCCCTGCTCTGCAGGGAGTCTGCTCCTCCCTCTGACCCTCCCCCCTCTCATGTGCTCTCTCTCTCATTCTCTCTCTCTCAAATAAATAAATAAAATCTTTAAAAAAAAAAAAATTTCTTTTCTTATAGTGTCTTTGTCTGTTTTTGGTATCAGGGTCTCATAGCATAGTATTCCCTCTTCTTCAGTTTTTTAAAGAATTGGGGAAGGATTGATGTTCATTCTTTAAATAGCTGGTAGGATTCACCAGTGAAGTCATCTGACCCAGGACATTACTTTGTTGGGAGGTTTTTGGTTACTTATTCAATCTCAATGATGTAGGTATATTCGGATTTTCTATTTCTTCATGATTTAGCTTTGTTAGATTGTTTCTAGAAATGTGTCCATTTCATCTAGGTTATCCTGTTGATTGGCATATAAACATTCATATTTTTATTTCCACAAAATTTATAATAATGTCCACACTTCCATTTCTGATTTTGATGATTTGAGTCTTTTATATCTTTTTTCCCCAGTCAATTGAACTAAAAGCTTGTCTAGGGCCACCTGGCTGGCTCAGTTGGTGGAGCATGCAATTCTTATCTCAGGGTTGTAAGTTCAAGCCCCACGTTGGGTATGGAGATTACTTAAAATAAAATCTTTTAAAAAATAAAAAAAGTTTATTTCATTGATCTTTTTGAAGAATTAACTTTTAGTTTTATTGATTTTTTCTGTTGCTTTTTTTCTATTTGTTTTTTCTATTCTCTATTCCACTTGTATCTCTGCTTCAATCTCTATTATTTCCTTCTTCCTGCTAGATTTGGGTTTAGTTTGCTCCCCTTTTTAGTGTAAGGTTAGGTTATTGATCTGAGATATGTCTTCTTTTTCAATGTATGCATTTACTGCTATAAATTTCCCTCTTAGCACTGTTTTCACTGAATCCCATACATTTTGGTATTTTGTGTCTTTGTTTTCATTTGTCTCAAGGTATTTTCTAATTTCCCTTGGGATTTCTCCTTTGACCCATTTTTTATTTAAAAGCATGCTGTTGGGTGCCTGGGTGGTTCAGTCAGTTAAGTGTCTGCCTTTGGCTCAGGTCATGATCTCAGGGTCCTGGGAGGGAGCCCTGCATCAGGCTCCCTGCTGGGCAGGGAGTCTGCTTCTCCCTCCCCTCCTGCCCCTCCCCCCTGCTCATGCTCTCTCTGTTTCTCTCAAATAAATAAATAAAATCTTTAAAAAAAAATAAAAGCATGCTGTTTATTTTTTCTTTTTTCAAGTTTTTATTTAAATTCCAGTTAATTAACATACAGTGTAATATTAGTTTCTGGTGTGGAATTTAGTGTAAAAGCATGTGATTAATTTACATGTATTTGTGACTTTTCCAGTTTTCCTCCTGTCATTGATTTCTTGCTTCATTCCATCACGATCAGAAAAGATACTTTGATTTTAATCCTTTAAAATTCATTAAGACTTGTTTTTTAGCCTAACATATGGTCTTTCTGGAAAATGTTCAGGAAGTCAGTTGAGAAGAATGTATATGCTGCTGTTGGGAGGAGTGTTCTATATATGTCTGGTTTATGGTGCTGTTAAAGTCCTCTATTTCCTTATTGATTGTCTATCATTGTTGAAAGTAGTATGTGGAAGTCTTCTACTATTATTATAGAAATGTCTATTTCTCCCTACTATTATTATAGAAATGTCTATTTCTCTCTGCCAATGTTTCCTTCTTATGTTTTGATGTTCTAATGTTTGTTGTACATATGTTTATAACTGTTATATCTTCTTGGTGAATTGACCTTTTTATCAATATATTATGTGCTTCTTTATCTCTTATAACAGTTTTTTACTTAAAATCTGTCTTGTTTGATATTAATGTAGCCACCTCTGCTCTCTTTTGGTGCTGTTTGCATGGAATATTTTTTTCCATTGTTTCACTTTCAAATTATTCTGCATCTTTAAATCTAAAGTGAGTCTGTTGTAGACAGCATATAGTTTGATCATGTTTTTTAATTCATTCTGCCAATCTATGCCTTTTGATTGGAGACTTTAATCTGTTTTATTTAAAGTAATTATCGATAGGGGACACCTGTCTGGCTTAGTCGGTAGAACATGTGATCACGGTGTTGTAAGCTCGAGCCCCATGTTGGGTGTGGAGATTACTTAAAAATAAAATCTTTTAAAAAAGTAAAGTAATTACTGATAAAGAAGGACTTACTTCTGCCATTTTGCTATTCATTTTCTGTAGGTCTTATAACTTTTTTGTCCTTCATTTCTTCCATTACTACCTTCTTTTGTGTTTAGCTGATTTTTTGGCAATGACATATTTTTATATCCTTCTCATTTACTTTGATGTATATTCTATAGATTTTTTTTTGTGGTACCCTGGGGATTACATATAACATCTTATAGTTATTACTATCTAATTTGAATTGATACCACTTAACCCAATTACACACAAAAATTCTACTCCTATAAAGCTCTATCCCTCTTCTTTATGTTCTTATGTCTTGGTGTCACAAATTACATCTTTATGTAATTTTGTACACACTAACATAATTATTTTCGTGCATTTGTCTTTTAAATCCTGCAGCAACTAGAAAGTGGAATTACAAACAGTATTGCAATTATAAAATGTAAAATGTTGAAGTTTAATATAATAAAATATGAAATACTATCATATGGTATGGATTTTATGTTTATTCATGTACTTACCTTTACCACAAAACTTTCTCACCATTGAGAAGGTGGTTTTTTCTTGATTGAGTGTTTGCTTGGTTGCTAAAACCTTTTGTTGGTTTCTAGAGTTCCTACCATGTTTATTCAGACAGCTTTTGTTGTTTTCTTAATGTTTCTGTGGGTAAATGAGTTCCTGAAGTAAGAAGCGAAATTCCTGAGGTAGGGCTTTCTAGTCCACCATTTTACACATGTCCCACCCTTCATTTCCTTTTGTTGTCTCTTGTGGAGCTCTAATTTGTGTTCTTGAGCTTTCTTTGTTGAATGTTGTAAGTCATGGCAATATGTATGGTCAAATTTTTGTCTACTCCTAGGTGACATTTTTCTGGCGAGAGCTCTTCATCTACCATTTTTTTCTGTTATTTTTCTCCTTTTTTTTTTTTTTAAGATTTATTTATTTATTTTGAGAGAGAGGGACAGAGCACAAGCATCAGCAGGGGGAGGGGCAGAGGCAGAGAAGCTTTCAAGCAGACTTCCCGCTGAGGAGCCTGCCATAGGGCTCAATCTCACAACCCATGAGATCATGACTTGAACCCAAAGCAAGAGTCAGGTGCTCAACCGACTGAGCCACCCAGGCACCCCTCTCCTTTGTTTTCTTGTGGGTATCTGTATACATCCTTTAACATTTCTTCTTCTTCTTCTATAATTATTATTATCATCATTTAATCTTTAAAGGAAGTGAGTTCTCTGTGGTGCTATTTGCAGGAGAAATGTATGGAAGAAGGGTCAGGACATAAGATAAGACATCAAGAATTCTACTCATGGGAAAAAAAAGAATTCTACTCATGACATAAGGTTCATGGTTAGTGAACTATTTTAGTCTTTACCTCTCCTCAACCAACCAAGACCAACTCTGCTCACAATTAGGAATATCTCTTCATCCCCTCATCCTCCCCAGCCTCACTGATAGATTGAGTCTGCAAATAAGGATTCTCTTGTGATTTCTTATTCAGCCCTGTCTTCACTCTTCATTCATTCACTCCTTCATTCAACAAATATTTTTTTTAAAGATTTTATTTATTTATTTGACAGAGAGATACACAGCAGGAGAGGGAACGTGAGCAGGGGGAGTGGGAGAGGGAGAAGCAAGCTTCCTGCAGAGCAGGGAGCCCGATGCAGGGCTCAATCCTGGAACCCTGGGATCATGACCTGAGCTGAAGGCAGACGCCCAACGACTGAGCCACC
Source organism: Halichoerus grypus (assembly GCF_964656455.1). Taxonomy (NCBI): domain Eukaryota; kingdom Metazoa; phylum Chordata; class Mammalia; order Carnivora; family Phocidae; genus Halichoerus; species Halichoerus grypus. Next base: position 96,460,289 of record NC_135721.1, read on the forward strand.
CAGGCACCCCTCAACAAATATTTTTTATTGATGTATAATTAACATACAATATCCTATTTCAGATGTATACTGATATTTTTATACACTATGAAATGATCCCCATGATAAGTCTAGTTTCCATCTGTCACCTTACAAAGTTATTACAATATTATTGACTATATTTCCCATGCTGTACATTATATCTCCATGACATTTATTTTATAACTGAAAGTTTGTCCCTCTTAATCCCTTTCACTTATTTTGCTGCCCACCCACCCTCCTGTAATCAATTTGTTTCCTGTACCTATGAGTCTAAATTCATTCAACAAATATTTATTTGGTGACTACTAAGTGTCAGGTACTGTTTTAGGTACTTGGGATATATGTATATAAACAAATCTGATAAATATCTAACCTTAAGGAATTCTTGTGGAGAAAACAAATGATGCAAATATACATTGATAGCTTGAATTGTATGTTGGAAAGTGATAAGCAAAGCCGAGCAGGGTGAGAAGACTAGGAGTGCCAGTGAGGAGAAGAAGTCTGATTACAATTACAAATATGATGATCAGTGTTGGCCTCCACTGACTATGTGATATTGAGCAAAGAAGGGCAGAAGCTGACAGAGGAATTGTGTGGGCCTCTGGGAGAAGAGTATTCCAAACAGAGGGAATAGCAGGTCCAGAGACTCTGAAGAGGGGCCATGCCTAACATGTTTGCAGCATAACAACGAGGGCAGTGTGGCTAGAGTGGAATGGTCAGGGTTGAGAATGATAAGAGAGGGGATCAGAAAGGTAATGGTGGGGTCAAATCATTTAGCGCCCTGTAGAATACAGGAAGGATTTTGGCTTTTATTCTGAATGGAATGGGTGCCATTGCAGGGTTCTCAGAAGAGAATCGGCACAATCAGATTTACCACTGAAAAGCATCACTCTGGCAGCTGGGTAGATAACAGACTGTAGAGGGTAAGGATAGAAGCAAAAGACCAGTCATAAGTCTGTTTTGATAATCTTGACAAGAAGTGGTGGTGGCTTGCTCCTGGATGGAAGCAGTGGGGATGATGAGAAGTAGGTGAATTCTAGATGTGCTTTGAAGATGGAATCAACCAGATTTGCTGATGGGTTGGGTGTTGGGTTTAAGAGAAGGAGACCATCAAGGATGACTCCAGAGTTTTTGGTTTGAGCAATTGGAAGAATGAGTTCACCATGGGAAAGGCTGTGGATACAGGACCTTGTGGGCAAAGATCAAAGGTTCAGTTTGTGCATAAGTGTAAGGTGTGTACTAGACATCTAAACAGAGATGTTGAGTAAACATTTGAATACACAAGTCTAGAATTTGAGATTGAAGTCTATATGGATATATAAATTTGGGGTTTACATATACCTGGAATTTGAGGTTATATGATTGGATGACATCACCAAAGAAATAAATGTAAATAGAGGAGACCAGGGAAAGAGTCTTTGGACACTCTAGCATGAGGTAGTTGAAGGTGAAGAACCAGCAAAAGTGACTGAGAGAGAATGGCCAATGAGTAGAAAGAAAACCAAGAGACCAGATGTCCTAAGATCCGGTGAAGTAGAAGAGTGATCAACTGTGTCAAATGCTAATGGTTTAAGGAAGAGGAGGACCAAGACTGGATTTCTCCATGTGAAGGTTGTCGGTGATCATGAAAAGAACTGCTTCAGGGGTTTTCTCTGTGAACATGAAAGCCAGAGTGGAGAGGATTTAAGAGAGAATGCAGAAAAAAACTAAAGATAGTAACACAGACAACCCTTCAGAAGAGTTTGGCTGCAAAGTAAAGACATAGAGGGGTAGATGATCATTAAAGTAAAATTAAGATAATTTTTTTGTTTTGTGTTGTTTTTTAAGATGTGAGCAACAACAGCATACTTGTGTCCAGATGAGAATGATCCAGGAGAAAGGGAAACATTGATGGTGTGGGGAAGGAAGGGGAAATCACTGGAGTGATTTCTTTGAATGAACAAGAGACGATGGGATCTAATGTTCAAGGGGAGGGATTGGCTTTAGATAAGAGCAGAATAATGACTGCAGCATCTATGGTAACAGAGTATGCGGGTGCCAATGGTAAAGCTGGGTAGATGGGGCAGTAGGAGATGTAGAAGCTACATGCTAAGATTCTAAGATCCTTGCAGTAGGAAGCAAGGCCAACAGTTGAGAGTGAAGACAGAGAAGGAGGTGTCAGCTGTTTGAGGACAAAGGAGAATCTGTGCAATAGCCATCTAGGAGAATAGGGGAGTGAATGGACAAGGGAAGTATAATATGAATCCTGGGCAGTATCAGGGATCCAACTGAAGCTGTTGATGTGCATTGAAAGTGTTTCTCCCCAGCTTGTTCAGCTCCACGGGCACGAAGCCAGAACAAGTGGAGAGGTGGATTTAATCAGTCTTGAGGTTTTGCCAAGTGAGTATCCTGAAGTGAAAGAGGGATAAGCAAGGGGAGGGTGTGATGATAATTACTGGTCATGGAAAGTAAGCTGGGTGGGGATGGAACAAAAGGCAAGAGGGATAGTGAACAAGTGACCAGATTAATGGATTAGGGGTTCTGGTGGGTCAAACGATTGTTGGAGATACCGTAAGTGATGGACGTCAGAAGTGGAAGGCATGAAAAGAGAGATTATGTCACACTTAAAAGATACAAATGGGCGCCTGGGTGGCTCACTCAGTTAAGCATCTGACTTCAGCTCAGGTCATGATCTCAGGGTCCTAAGATTGAGCCCCGCAGCCAGCTCCCTGCTCAACTGGATGTCTGCTTGGGATTCTCACTCCCTCTCCCTCTGCCCCTCCTCCTCCTGCTCTCTCTCTCTCTCTCTCAAATACATAAATAAAATATTTTTTTAAAAAAGAGTGAGATTATGTCACAGAAGTGGTTATTGGTAGTGACAAGGTCTAGGCAGGGCATCTCAAGCCAGCTAGCCAGCTGCGGTGATAGAGCAAGTGTTTTTCTTTTTTGTCCCTCATGCAATCCATCACAAGCCCCCCTACACACACACACAACTGGAACAAATGGAGTTTTTTCTTTTTTAAGACATTTTAAAAAATACACTGACCCAAAAAGCACTGATCACATGGTTGGATGTCACAGCAATGTCAAATTGCTATGAAAGTATCTGAATGCTTCCTCTAGAATTTCTGTGCTTACCTCATGAGGACTAGTAACAAGAGTTCGTCCACTAGCACTTGCCCATGGCCGACACTAAGTAGCGCTGGTCTAGTGTGTGACCATGGAAATGAGTGGCTGAGGTAAGATGAAGGCCAAAGTTGTAGAAGAAGTTCAGGAAAGTGAAAGGCCAGAGGTTGGAAAGTCACCTACAAGTATATTGAAGTCACCCAGAATTGAAAGTTTTCGACAGAGTGATTTTGAGCCAAGGGCTAAGATTGCCAAGAAATAAGGGGCAGGGGATATCCCCAGGGAAATAGGTATAGCCATAGTGGTGTAGTGGGTGATACAAGGTGATAGAGGATATTTAAAGCTGAGATTTGCAGAGGAAAGAGGGAGAATGATCTGGAAGCAGCAAGGAGGAGCAAGGAGAGGACAATACCTCACCTCCTGCCCAGTGTGGAAGAAAAAAACAGCCACCCTTGAGAGGGACAAAGGGGATAAAATGTCCTCAGGGGAAAGTCAGACTTCCGCTAGAGCAGGAAGGGGGGAACTGTTGAGAGAAGTTAAGGATACAGGGGATTTTGTTGCACAGTAGAAGAGAGGTTTAATGAGTAGGCAGTGGTGGGGAATAGGACAGAACAAAGAATGTGCAGAGCTTTTCTGGGATGGGAGTGCAGGTGATGAGGGCTAAGCTGGGCCTCCAGGGCTTCTCAAACATGAATAAATGGCATAATGATGTACAAGGCACGTTGTAAAGCAAGGATGAGTGTTGGGCATAGATAGGAATGGGGGTCTGGGGATCTCCCCTGATCCTCTTCCCTGGAGGAAAGGAAAGCTGAGGACACTAGGTTCCCTCTTGATGCCAATGATGGGAATAAAAGGCCTGAGGAGTGTGTCTCAAGACTTCTATCTGAAGGGTCCAGGGAAGATGCCACCAACAGTCTATAGAACTCTTTCCTGCTGTTGCAACCGGAGGTTGTTGGTTTTAGAGTCTCAGGACGCAACACTTATTTTGGAAAATGTTCTAGGCTGATTATTTTCTAATCTCTGCAGTTGCAAATATCCTTTCTCCATATCTTTCCTGCACTTTGTTCTAACCCCATATTTTGGCTTAAGGTTTCAGAGCAGTCTAAACTTTCCTGACAATGAGTTTGTATTTCCGTTTCTTGGGCTCCTTGTTGATTTGGGATATTTCACATCAGAAAGAAGAAATGTTGACTCTATTTCATCATTTTTTTTCAATTACAAGGACTAATTTTTTTTTTTAAGATATCTCATTCTTCATTTCATTGGGGAACCCTGAATGTTTATATCTACAGGTCTTTTCTCTTATGTTGAGAATTTCTCCAGAAAAGAATCTTCTAATGTCCTGACTAGGAGATAATAGGTCTGGCAGTCAACATCCTAGGAGCCCAGCAGGAGAAGGATGCCAGAAATGCCCCATTAGTAGGTAGACTTTTGTTCAATTCTGCTGTTTTCAGTAAGGCCTCATCTGGGCCTTGTGTCCCTGAGTGGTTCAGGTTCTTCATTCCTGGGGCTGGGCAAAGCAAGATGGTGGATAGCATGGGACATGGGAGAGGCCTTATGATTCTAACTGCATCTTCCTTATATAGATATCCATGTAATATGTCCCACCTCTTATTCTTATGGCAAATTATATTTCCCCAAATGGCCACACCAATATATATCCCACTCCATAAATACTTTTTACAAACCAATGTTGACACACCTCCATTGAGAGGTGGGGGTCTATGTTCTCTACTCTTGAATCTGGATGGATCTTTGTAACTGCCTTGACCAACAACAGAATGCAGCAAAAGTAATGCTCTGTGGCTTGGACTTTATCCTGGACTTTTCTTCTTTCATGGGATGCTTGCCATGGAACCCAGATTGAAGAAGCCCAGGCCATGTGGAGAGGCCACTTATGGGTTCTGCCCAACTAGCTCAGTCCCAGCCAACAGCCAGCATTAACTGCCCGTGAATGAACGCTCAGGTGACTCCAGCACCCACCTTTGAGTCTTTTGACTGAGTCCCAGACACTAGAGCACAGACCAGCTGTCTTCACAGTGTGCTTTGTGAATTCCTGACCCATGGGAACCATGACCAATGATGAATTATTCTATTTGTTTTAAGCCACTAAGCTTTAGGTATAATTTGTTACTCAGTAGTAGATAACTAATACACCACTGTCTTCAGCAATCTCTTGTACTTCTAATTTGTGGTCTTTTCCAGTGTTCTGATGTTTCTTGCTTGTCCATCAACCTTCCGTCTTTCAAAACTGTGTTGACATCATTTGTCTGCGTGTTGTCACTTCTATTCTCTGTGTCCTAATAGGGATTGCTTGGTTTAATTTATGGTCACCCCTCTTTGATTGGGTTAATCCTTTTCTGAACACTCGCAACATCATATGATTTAATTTTGTGGCAAGAAATAGAAATGAACTCCAGCTAGTTTATACACATACATATATGAAGCATATGAGTTCTTCAAATAATTGAAGAGTTGAATGACCAAGACAGGGAAAGGGAAGATGAAAGAAATTTTTCACTGGATAAATAAAAAGAAAAATTTCCCTGAATGTTCACAGATTTCTGTTGATCTAGAGTAGTGTTGTCCAGGAGACAGATCATGAGTCACAGATGTCATTTTACATTTTCTAGTGCTATATATATTTAAAAAACAGGTGAAATTAATTTTTCTATATTTTATTTGACCCAATATATCCAAAATATTATCCTTTGAACATGTAATAATATAAAAATGTATTAATGAGATATTTTGCATTTTGTTTTTGTACTAAGTCTTCAAAATCTGATGCACTTACAGTACATTTTAAGTACTTAATAGGCACATGTTGCTAGTGGCTATCATCTCGGGCAGTCAGGTATGGAAAATAATTGTTACTGTCCTTGAAAAAACTCAGCTCCAGAATTTTTTTTGCCTGCCTCTCTATGTTTGAAGTCTCAGATTTCAGAAGAAAGAATCTCATTGGTCCATCTTGAGCTTACTCTGGACCAATCAGCCGTGACCATGCACCACCATGTAATATTGAAGACTGGGGGCCATCTTGGGTATCAGAGAAGGTGGAGCTGTGTATCAGACCGCTCTCGCAAGAAGGAGCAAATACATTCACATTAATATTTAATCATTTCACATATTGTGGGAGACACGTTTTTTATTCTCTATATTTCCCGATGATGTGACATCTTGCTGAACCCAGAGATGCTTCCCCTCCCAGGGCTAGCCATTCCTGGAGATAGTGAAGGAGTTACCAGCAAGTGTGCCTTTCACGTGCAAACCACCAATCCAGAGTCCATACCCCAGCCACCTCTTTGTCAGGCTTTTACACTCCAGCCAGGTAACAGGAAGGTAAGGACAACCCCTATGCCCCAGAGCCCACTGAAATGATCAAACTAGCCAATATCAAGCCTGCTCACCCTACCTCACCCATTCCTCAGAAACCACAGTAAAGACGCTTGCCCACCTTTTCCTCTTGTCTCCCTCTGCCTCTTGACCAACTCTGGTGCTTCCCCGAGTGCTTCCCCTGCATGCTGTACTTCCTGTTTCTAGGGGACGACGAGTGCAAATTTCTTCCGCTGTGAAAGTCCTTTCCACGTCTGTGTGTCCTACCATAACTGATTAAAACAAATTCTGTGTAAAAATAATAATAATAATAAAAATAAAATTAAAAAAACAAAACAAATTCTGTGTACATTTTAAAACACATTTGTTCATTTCACAAGAGGACCCTCAGTGAAAGCTTTTCTTCCCATTTGCTCAGTTCTCTTCCTGCCCCGATAACCTCTGTCTTAGTTTTTCATGAATCTTTCCAGAGTAAATATATGTAAGCAAATACAAATATTTTCCCTCCTTTTTGCCAAAAAGGCAATAAAATACAGCCATTGCAATCACTTTTAATCATCTTATATCTACTGGTGTCACTTCTGTTTTTGATGTTCTTGTAGGTGTCTTAAAAAAAATTCTTATAGGGGCGCCTGGGTGGCTCAGTCGTTAAGCGTCTGCCTTCGGCTCAGGTCATGATCCCAGGGTCCTGGGACTGAGCCCCGCATCAGGCTCCCTGCTCTGCGGGAAGCCTGCTTCTCCCTCTCCCACTCCCCCTGCTTGTGTTCCCTCTCTCGCTGTGTCTCTCTCTGTCAAATAAATAAATAAAATCTTTTAAAAAAATTTTTTATATACTCCTGTGTAGTTTGCATAATTCTTGTACTATTACTACTTAATTTGCCACACTTGTAGATTTCTTCACTGCTGTCACATTTTAAATTCCTGGAGGCAAAAGCTGGGTCTTATTCATCTTTGACAGTGTATCATTTATTATAGTGCTTCCCACAGGGTCAGTAAAACGAACAAAATTTAAAAAGATGATGAACAGATCTTTGTGGAATAAATGAATTAATATTAGGAAAATGCATGCAACATCTATCCTTTTCTAATAGTAATTGATTTCATCAATGTTGTGCTTTTTAAACCATTTAAAAATATAGTTGTCAAGGGCCGCCTGGATGGCTCAGTTGGTTAAGTGTCTCCTTAACCTGAGATCAAGCCCCGTATCAGGCTCCCTGCTCAGTGGGGAGCCTGCTTCTCCCTCTCCCTCTGCCTGCCACTCTGCCTACTTGTGATCCCTCTCTCTCTGTCAAATAAATAAATAAAATCTTTTTTAAAAAAGTTAAAAAAATATAGTTGTCCTGGGTTCTTCCTGTTTGGAATGACTTTTTGCATTTTAAGGGTAGGCTGTATTTGGAAGCATTTGGGAGCTTGGCAAAAATACGTGTAAAAATTATATCAGAACATCATTCAAACCTAACATATGTAAATAACCTCCTCAAACAAAGGAATTGAGAGTTAGTACTTTTCTTACATTTTTATTTGGGAAATTTTCATGAGGAACATGAAGGCGTAAGACAAAGAAAGCATAAATCAAACTAACATGGGGACAAAGAGAAAGAACAATATGTTTCCAGAAAGCTCTACTAGAAGCTAAATGGCACACAAAACCCCCTGCTCCTCTGATCATTCTGGTATGAATTCTGATCCGTGCTTTATTACAGTCCATGGCAAGTTTTTCCTTTAGAAGTGGTCTGCAGTAAGTACGGTCTAATCCCCTCCCACCCCCAAGGAGGTATTATAGGTACTTTTAAAAATCTTTTTCCTCTTAAGGAAAATGGTCATTTGTTTTTCTCATGCAGCTGTGTTTTCACCAAGCAGGAGCAAAATGTTATCCTGAATTTGGGGGATTCCAAATATCAGCATTCCCCCCTTTGCTATCAATAGCATTTTCGCCCTGCTGTGTCCCTGGAGCCTAGCACAGTGCCTGTCCATGTTTGTTAAGTGGCGATAGGAAACCCACTCTCAGGAGTGTCTGGCTGGCTCAGCAGGTAGATCATGTAACTCTTAGATCTTGGGGTCATGAATTCAAGCCCCATGTTGGGTGTAGAGTTTACTTAAAAAGAAAAAAAAAGGGATGCCTGGGTGGCTCAGTCGGTTAAGTGTCTGCCTTTGGCTCAGGTCATGATCCCAGGGTCCTGGGATCGAGCCCCACATCGGGCTCCTAGCTCAGCGAGGAGCCTGCTTCTCCCTCTCCCACTCTCCCTGCTTGTGCTCTCTCTGACAAATAAATTAATAAAATCTTAAAAAAAAAAAAAAAGATGACTGCCCTCGAAGAACCAACAGCCAATAGTGAAGTTTAGCACTTTGTATAACACCACCTAGACATGGACAAATCCGATTAAAATCTAAATCTTTTAATCAATTAAAAACACGTATACAAGTAAAAGTACAAATATTAACTATACAGCTTAATGATCTTTTACAAGTGAATAATTTCATGAAGCCACCACCCAGTCAAGATGGAACATAGTGTTAGCACCCTAGACTATTCCCATATATCCCCTTCCAGGTATGTTCCTGACCTACATCATCCTAGATTGATTTTGCCTGTTTGTGAGCATTATATAAATGGGATCATACAATGTGTTCTCTTTTGTGTCTGTTAATAATATGGGAGATCCATCCACACTATTGCATGTACCAGTAGTTTATTCTTTTTCAGCTCTTGGTAGTATTTTGTCATATGAACATAGCATGATTTACATATCTATTCTCCTAAATGGACACCTGGGACAGCTTAGGCTGTCATAAATAAAGTGCTATGAACACTCTCCTACGTATCTTTTTTAAAAAAATTCAATTTAGGGGCGCCTGGGTGGCTCAGTCGTTAAGCGTCTGCCTTCGGCTCAGGTCATGATCCCGGGGTCCTGGGATCGAGCCCCGCATCGGGCTCTCCGCTCAGCGGGAAGCCTGCTTCTCCCTCTCCACTCCCCCTGCCTTGTGTTCCTTCTCTCGCTGTGTCTCTCTGTCAAATAAATAAAATCTTTAAAAAAAAAAAAAATTCAATTTATTTATTTATTTGGGGGGAGAGTGTCATTTTATGAATTTTAACACGTGTATAGATTTATACCATTGCTAAACAATCAAGATACCGTCCCATCATCCCAGAGAACTTCCTGTTCCCCCTTATGCCTAGTCCCTGACAACGACCAACCTACTCTCCATCACTACAGTTTCATCTTTTTGAGAATGTCATATAGATGGAATTATATGGTATGTAACTGTTGGAGGCTGGCTTCTTTCACTCGGATAATTCGTTTGCTATCCATCAACATTCCTTTGTATTGTTGACATGATTACATGCCTTTTGATGGGCATAAGTGCTCCCTTCTGTGGGTACATCTGTAGGAGAAGAATTGCTTGATCACAGTTTCTTTGTTTAAGTACGGCCAAGTATTTTCCCAAAGCGACTGAACCAGCACTGTAAGAGAGTTTCCGTTGTTCTCTGTCTTCACCAGCATTTGGGAAACATTCTGGTCAGCGTGTATGTAACCTTTTAGCCATTCTCATAGGTGTGTATGTATTAGATTTTAAGGTTTGTCATAATTCACGGGAAGAATTAGTCATCTTCTGTAGCAGATGCTGTTGGTGCCTTGCTCGGATCCCCTGGGGTCCCTTTTGCCGTCCCATAGCTGCTGCAGGTGCTGTTGCTAACGGCTCACACCTGCAACTTTATCCAGCACTTGCCCTTGGGCCATTAGAGCTGCTGCATGGATTTTAACCCCCCAGCCCCGAACACAGGGTGGTCCCAGCCAATGGCTGGCTTTAATGGGGTGCAAAAACCCAGTTCCCTTGCCTCAAGGCAGACAGATTCACAGTGTTTCGATTTATACTTCAGAGCTCCCTGTGGGATCAAGCGGAGGCCAGCTTTACCTGAAACTACAACCGTGTTTGGCTTTTCCACCTGCCGGGTCCTGTTCTCCTTACTTCCTTACAAGGTTTTCCTGTGAGCACCCCCCGTTGAAGGACCCAGACGAGAACCCCCGTTTTCAGCTCTCCTTCGAGGGAACCTACTCCAAGACAGTTTTGCAGCATCCATGTCTCTATCCTCCCTGCCCAAAGGGAGGTATGTTGAGGTGTATATGTTGTTAAAAACAAAAAAACAAACTCGACATTTGACTGAGACCGACAAAAAAAGTAATAAGCAGTAGCTTAAACAAACAAACGTTTGTTTGTTTTCTCAAGCAATATTAGCCTCAATGTGACAAGTGCCAGTTAAGTTGTAGGCTTGCAGGCAGAACTCTGAGCTAAGCGAAATTACCCTTGACCATCCCACTTGCTCTTCAGGACCCTTCTGCCTGTGTTGGTCCTTCCTTCTACTTGCTTCCCCCACAGTGTATCCCAGTGATCTTGGAATGCTCAATCCAGTCTTTTCCAAACAGTACCCCCTGAGAATTTTCTGTGTGCTGGGGTGCTTCAACAATTCTGCACACATAAATTAATATTTTATTCCAAACAATAGAAAATTTTAAATCCTGAGATTTTTATCCATTGGCAAATTAATAACTGGGCAGTTAATTTCATTAAGCTTTTCAAGACATCCCTCTAGTTATTTCTCTTCATAGAAAGTGATCAAATAAACTCATTTGTTGCTCAGGTGTTAATGACATTCATTAATTCTTTGGTTCAATCAGTGTTTATAGAGGTTCTGGTCCAAGCTCCTTAATTAGCTGGGTTACAAATATGAATAATACACTGGCCGCTCTTTTAAAGATCATATACGGGGGTGCCTGGCTGGCTCAGTCAGGAAAGCATACAACTCTTGATTTCAGGGTTGTGAGTTCAAAGTCCATGTTGAGTGTAGAGATTACTTAAATAAATAAAATTAAAAAAAAAAATAAAGACCATATATGTACACATATCATTGCATTTTTCACTCCATCGTAATTATCAGTTTGTGGTTTCTCTCATTAGACTGTAAGCTTCTTGAGGTCAAGGACCATGTATTATCTCTGTACTCCTATAACTAGTATGGTGACTGGAAGTTCCCATACATGTGTGTGGAAAGCAGAGTGGCAGAGAGGGCTGATGGAGGACAGAGAAAGAGAGGCAGGTAAGGGAGGTGTGGTAGATTAAAGATGGCCATTAATTCTTGGCATTTTTCCCCACTGAGGGGCAGGGTCTATTTCTGCAGCTCCTCTTGAATCTGGGCTGATCTTGTGACTTGCTTTGACCAATAGAACATGGCAGGCATGATGCCATTTCAGGCCTAAGTTTTAAGAAGGTCTGGCAGCTTCTGTTTTGCCCCCTAGGGGAAGCCAGCCCCCTGTAAGAAGTCAAACTATCCTGAGACTACCAAGCTATAAAGGAGCCCAAAATAACCTCCTGGAGAGGACATACAGGGGAGAACGGAGGAACCCAGCCAACAGCAAGGACTGAAGCCTAGACATGTAACCCCAGTTGGATGGTTCCAACGAGACCTCAGCTATTTGAGCTATTCCAGCTGAGGTCCCAGATATCACAGAACAGAGATGAGCTGTTCCCGCTGTGCTCTGATCAAGTACCGACCCCTGAAATCATGTTCAAATGAAATGCTGTTGTGAGCTATTAATTTTGGGGGGGGGAATGTATTTCCTTTTTTTTTTTTTTTAAAGATTTTATTTATTTATTTGACAGAGAGAGAGACAGCGAGAGAGGGAACACAAGCAGGGGGATTGGGAGAGGAAGAAGCAGGCTTCCGGCTGAGCAGGGAGCCCGATGCGGGGCTCGATCCCAGGACCCTGGGATCATAACCTGAGCCGAAGGCAGGCGCTTAACAACTGAGCCACCCAGGCGCCCCTTCTTTCTTTTTTTTTTTAAAGATTTTATTTATTTATTTGAGAGAAAGAGTGAGAGAGAGCGAAAGAGAGAGCACAAGCCAAGGGGAAAGGCAGAGGGAGAAGCAGACTCCCCGCCGAGCAGGGAGCCCCTTGTGGGACTTGATCCCAGAACCCTGGGATCATGACCTGAGACGAAGGCAGATGTTTAACTGACTGAGCCACCCAGGTGCCCCTTTAAGTTTTTTTTTGTTTTTTTTTAAGATTTATTTATTTATTTGCAAGAGAGGATGAGCGGGAGAGGGAGAGAGAATCTCAAGCAGACTCCATGCTCTGCTCAGAGGCTGACACAGGGCTCGATCTCATGACCTTGAGATCACGACCCTGAGATCAGGACCCTGAGCCAAAACCAAGAGTCGGACACTTAACCGATTGCACCACCCAGGCGCCCCTTGAGCTACTAAGTTTTGGGATGGTTGATTACACAGTAAAAGACACCTGAAACAGGAAGTATTCACCATCAAAAGGACAATTTACAGTTTCATTATTCCCAGTAATTTTTATTCTATTTAAGATATGCTTGCAGGAAGAGAACTTTTTTTTTTTTAAGATTCTTTATGTATTTATGAGAGAGAGACTGAGTAAGGGGAGAAACAGAGGGAGAGAGACAAGCAGACTCCACACTGAGCGCAGATCCTGACACGGGGCTCCATCTCAGGACCCTGAGCCAAAACCAAGAGTCGGTCGCTTAACTGAGCCACCCAGGCACCCCTAGAACATTATTAATACAAAGTAAAAGCTGTAATAGTGAGATATTTAGGTGCAGAGAAGATATTTCTGACACATTGCTCATGTCCTATGAAAGGTACAGCATGCCTTGGTTGCTGTCGTTGGATGCCTTGATCAGAGCTAGGAGGGAAGCTGGGGAGTTCACTGCATGTGCTGAAACTCAATTATATACCGTGGTTGGGAAGCTAATGTAAGTGAATGAAATGGGTCAGTTATGGCAGGTGTAGGGAAAGGTGGGAATGTTAGGTCAGGAGCCACCAGCTTTCAACTGCAGGCAATTCCAGTCATGAGGGAGCACAGACCTTGTATTGCTGGATCTCCCACTTTTTTTCCCAGAAGCAAAATAGCCATATTTTTATATGAAATCTCCAGATCTCATACCTGGGCTATAAAGTGTGTTGGGCTGCCAATTTGAACTCCCTGGTGCCGAGAATGAGAACACTGGATGAGGTGTCATACTCGTCATACAATGCACGTATATCTCTCCTAGCATCCTGTGGCTTTTGAAAGTGAAAGATGGTCTGTCTATGTACTTTCCAGCCAAGTCCAACTGGATCAGACTCACTGCTTGAAGTTGTAAGTGTTGGTGGGGATGTGGAGCAACCAGAATTCCCACACACTGCTCATGGGTTTGGAACTGGTCCAAGCATTTGGAGAACTCTCTGGCAGTGAGGACCAAGACTGACCATACACCTGCCCTGTCCCTACGACCCAGCAATGCCACTCAAAGTAAATATCCAAAAGAAATGCAATATATGTCCACCAAGAGACACGCATTACAACGTGCATAGGAGCACTATTAGTAATAGTCAAATACTGGAATACAATGTCCATCAATGGTAGAATGGATAAACAAGGCATTCATTGATGGAGTATTACCCAGCAGTACAAAAACAAACAAACAAACAAACCCAACACCCATGCAATAAACATCTATTGCTTGTTTGCTACATGAAATAACTGGATAAATCTCAGAAACAAAATGTTAAGTGAAGGCATTGGATATGGAAGAGTCCATACAGTATGATATTCCGTGTATTAGGGTCTGGCTTCTCCACATCTCCAGCAACACTTGGTATATGAAGTTCAAACACAGGCAAAACTAATCTGTGCTTTAGGCATGACGGTGGTTACTCTTGACAGGGGGATGGTAACTTGATGGAGCATGAGGGGGTTTCCAGTGCACTTTTTTTCTTTTAAGATTTATTTATTTATTTTAGAGAGAGAGAGTGAGAGAGAGTGCAAGTGGGGGGAGGGGCAGGGAAGAGGAAGAGAGAGAATCCCAAGCAGATTCCCCACTGAGTGCAGAGCCCTATGCTCTGCTCTATCCCATGACCCTGAGCCAAAATGAAGAGTTCAATGCTCTACCATCTGAGCCACCCAGGTGCCCCCAGTACACTTTTTTTTTTTATTTGTGCATTTTTCTTTATGCATGTTTCAAAATATTATTTTGGGGGGGGCGCCTAGCTGGTTCAGTGGGTGGAGCATGCGACTCTTGATCTCCGGGTTGTGAGTTTGAGACCCATGTTGAGTGGCAAGATTGCTTAAAAATAAAATCATAACAAAAATTCTTGTTAAAAAAGCAAAATTTGAAAAATGTAGCACTTCTTCAACCTGGATCTGGAAGTGAGGACAGCATCAACCTGGATCATGCCTCTAGGCGCTGGGCATGGATGCGGAGCACGAGCGAGCTCTAAGCTTTTGTTTTCTGAAGTCACTAGAGAATAGGGCAGTGCTCTGAGGCAGCCTGCTGGTCCTTCTCTCGGATCTCTCCTCCATCTCCCTAGACAGGGCTGCCTGACAAGGGGAGCATTGCCCGGCCTCCTGAATTGGGTCAGTGGTAGGTAGGCAGAAGTGGATGGTATGAGCAACCTTCTGGTAATCTCCTGGAGATGGCAAGGACTTCTCCTTGACCAAGCAGAGAAGGACAACATCCTAGGGGATGGCCGAGCCACACAAGGGCAAGAAAGCAGGGCTCTGAATGACCACATGACTCAGAATCACCCTGTCATCCTGGATCCGCTGGAATGTTGACGTGGTCGAAGCAGACCTCTTTCTTATCGAAGCTTCTATATTTTCGGGTCTCCTTGTTACCACAGCTAAGCCTCCGCCCTTTCCCAGGTGTTACCTGGTGCAGCTGTCGTCGCTGACCCACGAGCCGCCGGGACTTGGGGCCGGTGGGCCGCAGCTGTGGAAGTACCCGGTGGGCCGCATTCAGGATGGCCGTGGGGTCCAGGCCTCCGCAGCTGTAACTGTAGAATGGAGCTGCAAGAAATGGCATTTTCCTAAGTGTCGAGGTAATGAGGTAAGAGCACTGGTTCTCAAAGGTGGGCCGCAGAACCCAGCCGCTGCAGAAGCACCGGGAGCTTGTTAGAAATGCAAATTCTTGGGCCCTCCCCCAGGTGGACCGGCTCAGAGACTCTGGCATGTGGCTTGCCCCAAACCCTCTGGGGGATTCTGACACACCCTCAAGTGTGAGAACCACCGGCTTGGAGGGCTCAGCAAACTTTCTCTGTGAAAGGCCAGATAGCAAATATTTTAGGTTCCACGGGTCATGGAGTCTCACAAGGATTCAGCGTGCCAGTGTAGAGCCCAAGTCCCAGCCATCTGTAAATGAGTGGGCGTGACTTGATTTGACTTAAGGTGGATCTGAGAGAATCAGGTAAATGCTTAGAACATAAGGTAAATGCAGGGCACAGTGGTTTGTTTTGTTTTTGTTTTTTTAAAATTTTTTGAGAAAGAGAATGTTCCCTGAGTCTCCATCTTCCCTGTAGTCAGTCCAAAGTCTACACTAGGCACCCTCTGGCTCTTCCCTCCAGGTTCCTCATCTTACTTTCTACATGCTGTCTTACAAAATCTGTGAAATTCTATAATAAATTAAAATCCGATAATAGCTAATAGAGCTGCCTCTCTTAGGGGCATCTGCATTTTGACGTGGGACAATATTTGGTGGTGGGGGGAAAGTATTATGTCCCAATATCAGTGGATGGATGTTTTTGGAGTAGGGAAAGGCTTTTGGTTTCCCTGGAGTCACCTTCAGGGGACAGACCGCTTTCATGTAAATCCTGATCTGTCTGTTTGGGCTCAGATATTCCTGGAAGGAAAGTAGAAATCTGCTGCCTTTAATCTTACCTGGGTTTAATTGCAGTATTCATTGGGAGCTGCTGGTAGCTTGTTTTATTCTGGGTTCAGAGAGTCTGGAAGGAGGAGCTCTGGCTGGACATACTAGCATCCCTCCTTCCCCTAGGCTGCCCTCCCTGGTGCCCCTCAGGGACCAGAGCAGCCTATACCAGTTTTCCCTGCTATGTACACAGAGAACAATCCTATCATGTGTCTGTGCATGCAGGTACTAATGGCACCGAGCCAAGGTAGGCTAGCACCTCCTCTCTCTGTTCTATTCAGTGCCCACCCCTCCATGGATTGGATGCTGCTGCCCACACTGATGAGGGCAGATTTTTCAGGCTACTGAATCGAATCCGAATCTCTTCCAGAAACCCCCTCACAGCCACACCCAGAAATAATGTTTTACCAGCCCTCTGGGCACCCCTAACCCAGTCAAACTGACACATTACATTGAACTTGAGAATTCTCCCAGGCTCAAAGTCAGTGAAATGAAAGTCTCATTGCATCTCATTGGGTCTGAATGGGTAACATGCTACCCTCTGTGACTAGTGAAAGATCAATGTTGATTGGCTAAGTCTGATCCATCTGTCCTAAGCTGGAGCCGGAGTGGGGCCACTAGGGAAACTGAGGGAGAGAGAGAGAAAGAGAAAATGAGGGGTGGGGGAATTTTAAGGAAATCAAAACCCAGGTGCTATTCCTGAGACAGTGGGACTGGATGCATCTTAGTTTGTGTTCTCCCAGAATCTGACCCTGAGCTGAGGATTCAGATGCAAGTAGTTTGTTTAGAAGATGATCCCAGGGGAGTAGGGAAGCAGGAAAAGAAAGAGAAGAGAGCCAATAAAGAAAGGATGTGCTATCAAGCAAGTTTCTTCTGTGGGCGGCTGAAGCCCAATCCCACTGGGGAACTCTGGGATACAGTGTAGAGCCTGCCTCAAAGGTATCCCAACAGAGGTGCAAGGAAACTGGAGTAGTTATCCAACTCATCTACCATGGATATAGAGCTTCTTCTAGCCCATTAATTCTGCGGAACTTCAGCTTGTCCTGCACACCAGCTAAGCTTGCTCTTATGCACCCCAGCTCCCCCCGCAAAAAGTCCTCAGGCAAGAGAATTTGGAGGTGTTTGCAGCAAGTAGCCACAACGTGTAGCGGTGAATGCCAAGGGGATGTGTGTCACGTACCAGCGGTGTCTGCCACAGGGTGCCAGGACAACGAATATCCTCCAACCTTCCCCCATCCCGTGCTAGGGATCCTTACCCACAGCAGGTGTAGGGTCCTTCTCTGGACCCCCTGGGCAAGATACATTCTTCCTTCTGACAAATGAAAGAGAACATCAAGTCCATACCATAGAGATAAGAGAGCACCCAGAGCTCCCCTTCGCATCAAGCAGAGCCTATCTCACAGGTACTGTCCTGTAAAAGGAAGAAAAAGTTTGCAGGCAGGCACAGTGCTCTGGGCCACAAGCTAAAGATCTCAAAAGGGCGTAGTTGACTCAGTTGACAGGAACCGATGAGCTGAGTTTGAGACCTCTCCACCTGAAGCACACGGACCAGGACTGGGAAGTGTGGACATCCCAACACAACTCAGAGTTGCTCCTGGAACTGGAGTGGATGAATGCTGGGCCCCCAGAAATCCCCTGCAGGTGCTGGCCACAATCCTAACCCTTCAACTGGTTGATGTATCAAAGTGGGTGACAGCTACCATTTCCCCAACATGAATATTACAATTGAGCATCTTTACATTTCCTCCTTTCCCCGCTTCTCCTTTTATTATCTTATTTTTAAATCCTTCCATTAGTTCCTTTGGTAACTTTAAAAAGGACTTATGCTTCTTTATCTTGATTTTTTAAAAAGATTTTCTTTATTTATTTGACAGAGAGAGACACACAGTGAGAGAGGGAACACAAGCAGGGGGAGTGGGAGAGGGAGAAGCAGGCTTCCCGCCAATCAGGGAGCCTGATGCAGGGCTCTATCCCGGGACCCTGGGATCTTGACCTGAGCCGAAGGCAGACGCTTAATGACTGAGCCACCCAGGTGCCCCTATCTTGATTTCTTAACTAACTATGGTGGGTTTTTTTTCCTATTTTTAAAAAATATTTTACTATGATCTGTTTACTTCATTCATGGTGTCTGGCTCTTCTGATCTTTTTGGGAATGGGGGGCATTAGAAAAATGTCTTTTTTTCTGTTTCTTTCTTTTTTTTATATAGTAATTTGTATGACATGGGGATTAGTTGATCCTTATAACTTGGACACTTGAAGGATCTCACTGGTAAATTGTTTAGCTCTAAGTCATTTCTAAGAGGTATTTTAAACCTAAAAAATGTTTATTTTAGGTGTGTCTTTTTGTAAGGAGTTTATAATTGAATTGGAAACAAACAGTATTTATCTTTAAAATGGTGGCTTAAATTTTAATTCTTATTTTTAAAAAATAATCTTTATTTATTTTTAAAGATTTATTTATTTGAGAGAGAGAGCACGTGCATGCATGCACATGAGTGGAGAAAGGGCAGAGGGAGAGGAAGAGACTCTCAGAAAGACTCCCTGCTGAGCTCAGAACCTGACATGGGGCTCAATCTCACACCCTGAGATCATGACTTGAACTAAAATCAAGAGCCGGAGGCTTAACTGACTGAGCCACCCAGGGGCCCCCAAAATAATCTTTATTTTTTAGAGCAATTTTTGGTTAACATAAAAATTACAGAGATAGTACAAAGACTTCCCATACACCCCACACCCATTTTCCTTATTATTACCATCTTAAATGTGTGGTCCATTTGTTATAATTAATCAATATTGACACATCGTTATTATTTTTTAAAGATTTTATTTATTTATTTGACAGAGAGAGAGACAGTGAGAGAGGGAACACAAGCAGGGGGAGCGGGAGAGGGAAAAGCAGGCTTCCTGCTGAGCAGGGAGCCTGATGCGGGGCTCAGTCCCAGGACCCTGGGATCATGACTTGAGCCAAAGGCAGACGCTCAAAGACTGAGCCACCCAGGAACCATCTGACACATTATTATTAACTGAAATCCATGCTTTATTTGGATCTCTTTGGTTATTACCTCATGCCCTTTTTTCTGTGCCAGGATCTATCCAGGACACCGCATTACATCTAGTCATCATGTCTCCTTAAGCTACTCTTTTTTTTTTTTTAAGATTTTTATTTATTTATTTGAAAGAGAAAAAGCATGAGAGAGAGAGAGCATGAGCTGGGGGTGGGGGTTGCAGAGGGAGAAGCAGACTGCCCGCTGAGCAGGGAGCCTGACTCGGGTCTCGATCCCAGAACCCTGAGCTCATCACCTGAGCTGTAAGCAGACATTTAACCAACTGAGCCACCCAAGCACCCCCTCCCTTAAGCTCCTCTTGACTGCGACAGTTTCTCAGACTTTCCTTGTTTTTGATGACATTGTCAGTTTTGAGGGGTACAGATATTTTATAGAATATTCCTCATTAGATTTCCCTGAGATTTTCCTCATGATTAGACTGGGGTTATGGGTTTTCGGGGGGAAAGATAAGGGAGGTAAAGTGCCATTCTCACCGCATCTTATCAACAGCGCATATTATCCGCATGACTTATCACCGTTGACGTTGATCTTGGCCACCTGGCTGAGACAGTGTTTGCCAGGTTTCTCCACTGTAAAGTTGCTCTTTTCTATACTGTCCCTTTTGGAAGGAAGTCACACTTGAGGAGTGGAGAGGGATGCCTCACCTCCTAGAAAATGGTGCAGAAGGCAGAATAATACCCCCCACCTGCCAAGAGGTCCATGTCCTCTTTCTCAGAATTTGTCAGTGTGTTACACAGTGCAGAGCAAATAAAGATGTGCAGGGGTGGTGAGGGAAAGGAAGAATCAAGGATGACTTGGAGGTTTCTGGCTGGGGATGCTGAACGAATGCCATTTATCGAGATGGGGCTGCCTGGGGTAGGGACATGGGGAAGGAGAGATTGAGGGGGAGCATCAAGATGTTTTCCAACTTACTAGGATATTTTGGAGACATTCAGATGGAGTCAGCAAATAAACAACTGGATCTGGGGAAATGTGGAGCTCTAAGGAAGGTGGGGAGTGCACTTACGACTTTGAAGGTCAGGGGATGTAACATTAAGAAATGGGCGAGATTTCCTTGGGGAAGAACAGGGAAGATGAAAAGGGGCAGGACCAAGCTCTGAGGCAGAGCTGAGAACAGAAGCCAGGCTGGAGGGGGTTCCATGGGAGGAAGAGTGAACACAAAGCGAAAGTGTTGGCACTTATTGTAGAACACGGATTGTCGTTCTTGAAATCAAGCAAACACTTGCAGGGCTTATAAAACCAACATGTCTGGGCCCAGAGTTTCTGACTCAGGAGGTCTAGAATGGGGCCTGGGAATCTGCATTGCTAACAAATTCCCAGGTGATGTTGATGCCACTAGCCTGAGGACACTTTGAGAACCACTCTTGGAATGAACTATGCTTGGGTATGAATGGGCATGAGAGAACCAGCGGGGAGTGCGGAGAAAAGAGGACTTCTAAAGATTAAAGATAACTGCATATTTGCTTACTGGTGAGAGCAACCCAGTAGAGTGGGGGGAGATGGATGGTGCAGAAAGGGAGGGGACAAATGAAGGGACAGCCCTTGGCAACTCAAAAGGGGGCTGGATTTGGAGCATCGTGGGGACTTTGGTCTCTGATAGGAGAATGGACATTTACCCCAAGGCAACAAGTGTGCATAGATTTTGAAGATTAGCAGTGGGAGATTGAGCAAGCTTGCTTGTAGTGTTGACAAAGAATGAAGACTTTATCTGCAAGAGTACAGTAAATGTTGGAGGAGATTTGAGGCAAAGGGAGAAGGTATGAACTAGTCATCTTGGGGGCCAGGAAGTCAACTTTCCTAGACTAGCTTAATAGAACTTTTTGTAATCGGGTATTGTTCTATAATCTGCACTGTCCAACATAGTAGCTGCTAGCCACATGACACAATGGATATTTAAGTTAATTAAAATTAAATAAAAATAGAAATGTAGTTCCTCAGACTCACTAGTCACATCTTAAGAATCAATGGTGCATTTTTAGAGAGACATAGTCGGGCTGTGGAGCTGTGTGGAGGGTGCTTAAGATTTGTTAAACAAGCCTGGTTTGTGATTTTTCTCCAGCAACATTCACCAGCTCAGCAACAGGCCCAAAGAAGGTGGGTGATACAAGCCTTTTAGGGTGAGCTTTTTCCAGATAGGTAGGACCAAGGGAGAGAGGGCCAAAGCATCAGGGGCATTGGGAGGGAGTGACATAATGCAGGATTATGGGATGTCTGCTGCAGGACCCCAGACAAGAAAAACCATGAAGCTAAAAGAACTTTCAGATGTGTCCTTCAATGTAAAAATGTGAAAAGGACCCTAACAGAATAAATATCTTAGCTTTTCTATAAACTCCATCTCAGAGATCAATTGTTGACAAGGGGAAGTTTGTTTTTATACAACACTCCAGCTAATAAAGAAAAGAGTGATAGAATCAAGCATCAGGATTCTTTAAATCACTAATGAAATAATACTCATATAAGCAACGCTCATTAATGGTTGCTAAAACCACAAAAAAGAAGGACAGGATATTTTGTGTCTCTTGTTGGAAGAACTCAATACCACCTGATGGGAAAAAATCAACGCTGAGTCTGATCAAGCTTCTAGGTTGTTGGCAACCAATCTACAGAACATGTTAATACCAAGAAGATAGAATCAGTAAAATCTAGACTGTGGAAAATTCTACCAAGTAAACAACTTGCTTTCTTTAACAAATTAATTGCATGGAGAGAAAAAGAGATGGAAAGACACATCAATAATAATGGTATCGTGGTTACGTATGTTAGGTGTTTTTTTTTTTTTTAAGATTTTATTTATTTATTTGACAGAGAGAGAAAGAGAGAGAGAGAGAGCACAAGCAGGCAGAGCGGCAGGCAGAGGGAGAGGGAGAAGCAGGCTCCCTGATGAGCAGGGAGCCTGACATGGGGCTCCATCCCAGGACCCTGGGAGCCACCCAGGCACCCCTATTAGGTGTTCTTATATTTTAGGAATACATACGGAAATATTAACAGGTGAAATTATGTATCTGGGATGTATTTCAAAATAATCTCAGTAGTGGGCATAAATGAATGAAGGAAGAGGACGGGGCCCCTGGCTGGCTCAGTCAACGGAGCATGTGACTCTTGATCTCAGGGTTGTGAGTTCGAGCCCCAGTAGAGACTACGTAAAAAAAATAAAAGTCTTAAAAAGAAAGAAAGAAAGAAAAAAAGAAAGAAAGAAAGAAAGAGGCCCTGGGTGGTGCAGTGGGTTAAGCGTCTGACTTGGTTTCGGCTCAGGTCATGATCTCAGGGTTGTGAGATCTAGACCTGTGTTGGGCTCCGTGCTCAGCTCCAAGTCTGCTTAAGACTCTCTCTCCCTCACCCTCTGCTCCTCCCCTCAATGCTCACGAGTGCGCATGTGCTCTCGATCTCTCTCTCTAAAATAAATACATAAATCTAAAAAAAAAAAAAGGAAGAAAGAAGAGGGAGCCATTTGATTAATGTATCTGGTGATGGGTACCTGGGTTTTCATTATACTATTCTTTCCACTTTATGAATATTGAAAATTTCTGTCATAAAAGCATTCAATAAAAATAACTCTTCCTACACTGGATACTCTTTCTAGATATAAGCCTGCATCTCTCCTTCCTCTCGAAGGCATTATCTCTGCTGGTTTTCTCACATCCTTACTTTCTGCGCATGCCTCCAACCATGCAGTCCTCCATCTGCTCATATTCCTTCCCTAGACCTGCTCAGGCCAATGTCCCCAGGACCTGCACTCCCTTGACACTGTCAGCCACATCCATCTTTTTAAACTCTCTCCAAACCAGGATGACTGGAGTCAGACAACAGGGGCTCACATCCGAGCTGGCCACATCTTGGCTTGATTTTACTGGAGAACCCCTTTTATTCTCCATCTCCCCACCTCTAAAATGCTGACAATAGTAGGGTATACCTTCCTCAGTACTTATTGCCATGTTAACAATCCCCCCTGATTTGAGGAATTTGAAGCACTGTTTATTACCTCTTATGGTCTGAGGATTGATGGTCTCAGCTGGGTGCTGGGTGGGGTCCCTCAAGTGGCCGCAGTTAGATGGTGCCTAAAGCGTGGGTTGCCTTCACTTACATGCCTGGCCTTAGACTGGGGTGGCTGGCGCAGCTGGAGCTGGTCAGGTATTTCTCTCTCTCCATATGGCTTCCCCTATAGCTACCTTGGGTTTCTTTTCAGGATACTCAGACTTTTTGCATAACAGCTGGCTTTCTGGGGCGCCTGGGTGGCTCAGTTGGTTGAGTGTCTACCTTGGGCTCATGTCATGATCTCAGGGTCCTGGGATTGAGCCCCGTGTCTGGCTCTGTGCTCAGCGGGGAGTCTGCTTCTCCCTCTGCCCCTCCCCCTGCTTGTGCTCTCTCTCTCTCTCTCAAAAATAAATAAAAATATTAAAACAAAGCAAAACAAAACAAAAACAAAAACAAAAAACAACTGGCTTCCCCCAGAGTGAGCATTCAAGAAGACAGGAAGTGGAAACTTGTATCCCTTATAACCATGAGCCTGGCCCATCCCTTGACCATATTCTATTGGTCAAAGCTGTCACAGAACCTGCCAGGATTCCAAAGGAGGGCCTTAGTGTAGTGCCAGGGAGAAAATCTCATTGTCTTCAGAAATCCACGCTACTCTCTATTATAAAAGCACTCTCTCTCTGTCTTTCCCACTCTTTCTTCCTACCTCCCAAGATTTTCTAAATCAGAATTTCTTAAAATATTATTTTGCTAAGTACTCCCTTGGCTGCAAGAAATGACAGTGGTTTAAACAAGAGAAGATATTTTTCTTTCATTATAAGAAATATGAAAAGGAAAAGTTGTAGGGATTGCTTCAGCTGTTCAAGGTTGCCTTCAAAGGCCGTGCTCTTTCTTTCTGCTCTGCCAACATTGGCATCTGGGCTTTCATCATCATGCTTATCCTCATGGTCACAAGATGGCTGCCACACCTCCAGACATCAAATCTGAACAGGGTTCTGTTTAGGACTCATTAGATGGAAATACATGTCACATGGCCAGAATTAGATGAAAGGGAGGCTAAGAAAGAGAGAATGGAGCTCGGGAGATTACTGTGCCACACAATATCGGAGGTCCATTATCAAGGAAAAAGTGGGGAATGGATATTTAATAAGCGAAAGCTGTACTTATGTCACTCACATTTATGTGTGTAGGTCATTGTTGGGTACATGGTGGGTAGTAGGTCTGATACAATGTTTGAGATGGTGGCCATCATGGATTGGGAAGTCAGGACTCCAGGTCACCTCCTCTAAGGGAGGTTCCTTACTCCTCACCCTGCAATAGAATTAACAACCACATCCTCTGCCCAACAATATTCAGTACAGACTTTTATCAAAGCACTTAAGGATACCTGGCTGGCTCAGTCAGAAGAGCATGCAACTCTTGATCTCAGCGTTGTGAGTTCAAGCCCCATGTTGGGATAGAGATTACTTTAAAAAAAAAAAAAGCACTAGAAAGGCATTAGGACTCTTTTAAATTTACATTTCTGTCTCCTTTTTCTAGATTGTGACCCTTTGAGGTCAAGGACCAGGATTTGTTCACCTTTGGGTCCTCATCACCTAACATAGGTTGGGGAAATGAACGTGATACTGAGTTACAGGTTTGGAGAAACTTTTGATGGCGGAAGGCCTACTGAGGGAGTGTGGAAGTCAGAGAAAGAGAAAACAAAGCAGGAGAAACCTTCAGGACCAGTCAGAGTTTTCTTGAAAAACAGGAATATAAGGGACATGAGTTAGCATGTAAAATTACTTTTGCTGATTCCATAAAAAGAGTAAGAAAAAAAATACAGAAAGTGGTTAAAGAAAATCAAAATGAGGAAGAAGCACAAAAGGAAGGGAGAAAAGAAGGGAAAGAAGGAAGGGAAGGGATCTATTTGTTTCGTGGGGTGGCTGTAACAAATGACCACAAATTTGGTGGCTTAAAACCACCAAACTTAAAAATTGATGCTTTCCCAGTTCTGGAGGCCGGAAGTCTGAACTCAGTATCCAGGGGCTGAAATCAAAGTGTTGGCAGGGCTGGAGACACTAGCCCCCTTGAAGGGTCTGGTGGCCACTGACATTCCTCCACTATGGCCACATCACCCCATCCCTGCCCCTCTGGTCACATGGCCTCCGCCTCTCTGTGTGACATCCCTCTGTCTCTCTCCTGTAGGGACCCTTGTGATGGCATTTAGGCCCCCGCCACAAATAAGGATAATCTCTTCATCTCAATATCCTTAACTTATTTACATCTGCAAAGTCTCTTTTGCCCAATAATATCGCATTCCGGCTTCCAGGGATTAGGGCATGCATTTCTTTAGGGTAAGGGGCATTTTGCAGCCTGGCTCAGTGGGAGAGAAGAAGGAGGAAGAGGAGAGAACATCACTGTGTCAGCCTCCCCCACTTGACAGGGCCTTCCTTCAGAACAGTATTGCCCCCAAATCATTCTTTCTGCCGTCACCTGTAGGATCTTAGCTCTATGTAGGCCACACCCATGTCATCATAGGGTGGCCACAAGAATGCGCCACTTGCGTCTCCGACTGCAGGGAGAGGTGGTCAGCCCTGGGTCCCCACTGCTGCTCTCTGAAATCTATCACTGCACTGGGGGCGAAGTCATGCTTCCCATGGCTTGTTCCAGCGGGTGTCGGAGCACAGCAGGGATACTGAGGCAGGCCCGTCCCTGGGGAGACATGGAACGCCTCTGAGAGATGACTGGGACTGAACCTTCCTTAGATCTGCCTGGCACTCTCCGTACAATGCTTCAACCCCCTTTCCCCCTCTCCTTCACTGGAGTGAGCCGTCTATTCAGACTGACTGCTGCCCCCCCCCCCCGCCCCACCCGCCACACTCCTCCTGGTTCCTTCTCCATCTTCTCTCACAGGCATATCTCCTAATAAGAGTCTTGTGCATTTAACCCCTGCTTGGTATCTGATCCTTAGGCAATCTAGATTAACACCTATTACCTACTTAATACTCATCTTTAGGGTCGCCTAGGTGGCTCAGTCGATTAAGTGGCTACCTTCAGCTCCGGTCATTATTCCAGGGTCCTGGGATCGAGCCCCGTGTCGGGCTCTCTGCTCAGCGAGGAGTCTGTTTCTCCCTCTCCCTCTGTCCTTCTCCCCTACTTATTCTCTCTCTTTTTCTCTCAAATAAATAAATAAAATCTTAAAAAAAATACTCATCTTTAAATAAGTCATTCAGTAAATGTATTTGGAAAGGAAATTTTGCATTCACTACTAGAAATAGAGATCCAATATCACTTGCCATAAACAGAAGGAAAGCTGAAAATAGAGATATAGACCAACAAAATTATGTTATTAAATTTTAGCCAGGTACCCATTCTTGTGTGCTCTAGGATCGAAGTCTGAGGTTGGCTTGCATTAAAGGGGGTCTGGTCAGTGTTACAGATGTGTTAAAAGCCTATTAGCACCAAGCTAAGACTTTCTCCTGGACTTAGGAAGCTCAAAAGAGAATTTAAAAAAAGAATAACTTTCTCACTTGAGACTTCTAAGTTAACACTTAAATGTAGACCAGCAAAAGTACCTCAAAAGTCACAGAGTCTTGCACGTGATTGACAATGATGAATTCATTATCAGTAGGCCTTGTGGTAGAAAAATTATTGAGATATTAATTTGTTTTTTTCTAGCACTACTTTTTTCTCCATTAACACCAATCAGGTAAATGCCCCTTCATGCTTTCTTGTCTTTGAGGAAGTCTATGTTGCAAAAGTGAAGTCTTTTTTTTTAAGATTTTTTTTTTTTTTAATTTATTTGACAGGGAGAAATACAACAAGATAGGGAACACAAGCAAGGGGAGTGGGAGAGGGAGAAGCAGGCTTCGCGCGGAGCAGGGAGCCTGATGGGGGGCTCGATCCCAGGACCCTGGGATCACGACCTGAGCTGAAGGCAGACTTTTAACAACTGAGCCACCCAGGCGCCCGCAAAAGTGAAATCTTAAGAAGGCACCTCTCTCGCAGTCTTTAAAGAAAGCCTAAAGTCGTGAGTGAGGAACAGAGGTATGGAGGCAACAGCATGAAGGGAGAGAAAGGGTCGCTCAGGCTAGAGAGGAGGACAGTGGTCCAGGATTCAGAGAGCAGTGAGGACCCTCCTGCTAGAGGTGGGATCTAGAGGGGTGGGGTGCCTTCATAGCTCAGGGGTTAGAGCACTGGGTTTATAGAAGGGAGGGAGAAGAAGGTGGCTTTGTGTCAAACCCACCACATTGGGATGGACCCTTGAGTCAAAGTAAAGACAATAAAATCATGTGACATTGTCTCCCACCCTGGTTTGTGGATCTGGATTTACATATACCTACAAGCATCTTAAGAATATTACATCAGTGGGGTGCCTGGGTGGCTCAGTTGGTTAAGCGTCTGCCATTGGCTCGGGTTGTGATCCCAGGGTCCTGGGATCGAGCCCCGCATCCTGCTTCTCCCTCTCCAGCTCCCTCTGCTCATGCTCTCTCTCCCTCTCTCTATCAAATACATAGATAAATCTTAAAAATAAAAAATAAAAAAAAGAATACTACATCAGTGATTTTTTTTTTTTTAAGCTTTTTAAAATTTATTTGACAGAGAGAGAGACAGCGAGAGAGGGAACACAAGCAGGGGGAGTGGGAGAGGGAGAAGCAGGCTTCCCACTGAGCAGGGAGCCCGATGCGGGGCTCGATCCCAGGACCCTGGGATCATGACCTGAGCCGAAGGCAGACGCTTAACGACTGAGCCACCTAGGCGCCCCTACATCAGTGATTTTATAGTGATAGTCAACTCACTCCCAGGTCATCCATGTACATTTATATTTTGTGGTACCCCAAATAATAGAGATTTGTTGTTTCATATGTATGCCCTTAATTTACATGCCCTCTGTCTCACAGGAGTAAGCTGAAAAGTAACTGTGCTCTGGCGACTTTTGGAAAACCAGCTTGTAGTTCATCGCGAAAGGACACATTGCTTTTTCCATGAGTCACAGGAGAGGAGAGAAGTAAGGCAGTGTCATTTTAATAGGTGTTTAGTTGAAACTCCTGGCAGCAAGTGAGAAAGCACAATTCCAACTGGCTCAAGCAAAAGAGAGAGACCAAGAGATAGAAGAGTTTATTTGACCATGTAGACCTGCTTCAGGCAGGGATAGATCCAGGACTGTCATGAGGACTCAGTCTTGCTCTCCCATCTCTTGCTTTGCTCTCTCTGTGTTGGCTTCAACCTCAGGCAGCTGCTGGTGGAGAAGGTGGCTGGCTGCCCCAGGCTTGTATCCCCTCCTCTCTCAACCTCAGGGAAAGGGAGTCTCAGTTTGGATCTCATACGTCAGCCCTTGAAGCAATCACTGTGGCCCAGGGGAAGGCTCTAATTAACCAGGTTAGATGCCCGCCTCCCCCAGAAGGGGTGGAGTCAGCCTGCCCAGAACTGCACGTCAGGCACCGGAAGAAGGCAGATCAGATGCCAGAAGGCAGGTGAAAATGCCAGGTGTCCTCCGCAGGTAGGCTCTTCCCTTCCCCACATGCACAGATGTGCCCAGGAGCAACGAGAGCTCATTAGTGTGGAAGACACACTGAGATCATGTTCTTAGAAAACTCAGTGTGTTTACAAACTGAGGAACCTGCAGGCAAGGGGGTCCCCCACATGGCACATCCCAGACCAACTGAGGGCCCTGATGGGCTCACCGTTGTTTCTGCTGAGCTCAGGATGCACATTCTTGGCATCATGGTGCATCCCTAATGAGGGGCTTAAAAGCAGGGGTTCTTGACCTTTCTAAACCTCTCTTGTGAAATGGGTATAAAATGAGCATTTCTCTCTCATAAAAGATCGCTTATCTGCCTTTGGCTCAGGTCATGATCCCAGAGTCCTGGGATCGAGTCCCGCATCAGGCTCCTTGCTCAGCAGGGAGCCTGCTTCTCCCTCTGCCTCTGCTCGCCCTGCTTGTGCTCTCTCTTTCTCTCTCTCACTCTCTCTCTGGCAAATAAATAAATAAAATCTTAAAAAAAAAAAGATCGCTTAGTGAAACAGTATATGTCTAGGGCATATTACCCAGCATCTTGATCAGAGAAGGCATTCAATTAACATTGGCCGTTGTTATTTGAACAATAGAAAAATACTTCCTACAAGCACGTTCACAAATATGATTCCATTTATTCTCATAGTAACCCTGTGAGGTAGGTGAGAGACACATTATTGTCCCATTTTAGGGATGAAGACACTGAGGCTCAAAAATTTAAATGATTTTGCCATATCCTTAGAGCTTCTCAGTGGCAGAGCCAGATTTCAAAGCCAAGTAGTTGGCTTCTCAATGCTACCTCCCTGTTACCCCCAAATCACAGTGCTGACCAAGAAAATGTGGGGATGCCTAAGGACAGCCTTCCAGAACAACACAGGCTATTCATGCCAGTCTAAGACCAGCTCTGCCCAACAGAAATATGATAAGAACCACAGATGTAATGTTAAATTTTCTAGTAGCCATATAAAAAAGCCAAAACAAAGTAAAACAAAAACCCAAAATAACAAACAAAAAAAAATGGAAGTTGATTTTATTACTATATTTTATGTAACCCAATATATCCATAATATTATCATTTCAACATGTAAATCAGTATATAAAACTATTAATGAAATATTTAGAGTCTTTTTTTTTTTTTCTGTAGTAAGTTTTCAAAATCCAGTGTGTATTTTACATTGATTGCACATCTTAGTTCAGATCAGCCACCTTTCAAGTGCTCAATAGCCGCATGTGACCAACCAGTGGTTCTTGTTATGGACAGTGCAGGACTGCAGGTTAACATTTAGGGTTCCAGAAAAGCAGGAGTATGAAAGACAGGGGACTAGGGAAAGACATGTGGATTTTGCTTTAATGAGTTTAACCAGAACCTTGAAAATTATTCTAGAAAGAAGAGATTTAAAATAGGCACAAATGTTTTGTGGGTTAGTGTTGTTTTTATTCTGAATTACAGTAAAGCAGGGATGATGAGACACCATAATCTTGTCCTGTATTAGAAGACAGCTAACTGAAGGTCTTAATGCTATCCAGGGGAGAGGGCCAGTTACAGAATAGATAAGCCAAGATGTGGCAACAGAACCCACTGTAGCTAGCTGAATCAGAAAACAATTCATTAAAGGATGTTAAGTGGCTTGTGGAACCTCCAGGGTTCCACATAGAATCTCATAGAATCAGTCCTAGAAGGGAGAAGCCTGAAACGTTGCTCGAACTGCAGTTCCTGGCTTCTCCAGTAGGGGCTCTGTCGCTGCCATCTGGGGCCCAGAACACCTGAGCTCCTAGCACCCTCCCTGAGCACAGGACATGGCCACCCTGACCTGACCAGGGCCTCCTTCCTAAATGGAGTCTGTGGGTATATCCCACTCGTAGAACTTGGGTCACATTCTTGTACCCGTAGCAAGGGAGTCTGGGAAAGCTATTTTCTGGCTCCCTTGTGAGGAAGTGAGACTCATACAGAAAACTACCCAAAAGTAAGTGAACAAGCAGTACTAAGCTTCCTCGAGCATGCTGCATGTCCACTATGCCAGTTAATTTGGGTTTCTCTTTTATTTATTTTTATTTATTTATTTTTTATAAGCTCCATGGCCATCGTGGGACTTGAACTCATGCCCTTGAGATTGAAATTTGCATGCTCTACCTACTGAGCCAGCCAGGAGCCCCTGGTTTTCTTTTAAAAATTATTGTGAAATAGGGACGCCTGGGTGGCTCAGTTGGTTAAGCGTCTGCCTTCAGCTCAGGTCAGGATCCCAGGGTCCTGGGATTGAGACCCCACCCCCACCCCCCATCAGGTTCCCTGCTCAGCAGGGAGTCTGCTGCTCCCTCTGCCTCTGCCCCCTCCCTGCTCTTGCGTGCGCTCTCTCTCTTTCAAATAAACAAAATCTTAAAAAAATTATTGTGAAATATATCACACAGACAAGAGTGATTATAATATGCATACATGGTTAAATAATAATAACAATTATTCTTATCCTCTAGGTTAAAAAATACAGCATTACTAGTACTTTGGAAACCCTGCCCTTATTTGTCCCTCCCTAATTTTTTTTTTAAGATTTTATTTATTTATTCGTCAGATAGAGAGAGCAAGAGAGACAGAGAGAGAGAGCACAAGCAGGGGGAACAGCAGGCTTTCTGCTGAACAAGGAAGCCCAATGCAGGACTCGATCCCAGGACCCTGGGATCATGACCTGAGCCAAAGGCAGATGCTTAACTGACTAAGCCACCCAGGCATCCCTGTCCCTCCCTAATTTTATACTTGTTCCTCTCCCCAGATGATCATCACCACTATCTTGACTTCTGTATCATTTTCTTGCTTTGCCTAGTATTTTTTGAAATTGGGATATAATTGATATATGACAGTTTATTAGTTTTAGGTGTATAATCTAGTGATTTGATACATGTATATATTGCAAAATGATCACCATGATAAGTTTAGTTAACATTCATCACCACACATAATTATATATTTTTTTCTTATGATAACTTTTTTTTAATTTTCTCTAGCTTTATTGTAAGAATAAAATACATAATCCATATAATGTACAAAATATGTGTTAATTGACTATGTTATTGATAAGGCTTCTAGTGAGCTGTAGGCTATTAGTAATTAAGTTTTGGGGGGATCAAAGGTTATATGCAGACTTTTGACTGTGTGGGCTGGGGGGGTGGTGCCCCACATCCCCACATTGTTCAGGGTCAGCTGTATTCCACATCTTTGCCAACATTTTTTGCATTCATTTTTTAAAATTTTTAAAAAATTTTTAGTGTTATGTTAATCACCATACATTACATCATTAGTTTTTGATGTAGTGTTCCATGATTCATTGTTTGTGCATAACACCCAGTGCTCCATGCAGAACGTGCGCTCTTTAATACCCATCACCAGGCTAACCCATCCTCCCACCCCCCTCCCCTCTAGAACCCTCAGTTTGTTTTTCAGAGTCCATCATCTCTCATGGTTCTTACGATAACTTTTAAGATCTACTCTTTCAGCAACTTTTGACATTTTTTTAAAAATTAAACTTTTCATTTTGAGATCATGTAGATTTACATGCAATTGTGTACCTTTCATTCAATATCCCCCAGTGGTAAATTTTATAGAACTAGAGGACAGCAGGATATTGACATTGAGACAATCCTCAGGTCTTACTCAGATTGATACACTTTGACTTGTACTAATTTGTGTGTGTGTGTGTGTGTGTGTGTGTGTAGTTCTATACAACTTTATCACATGTGTAAGTTTGGGTATCAACTACCACAGATCCTGAACACTTCCATCACCACAGGAGTCCCCGTGTTGCCCTTTTATAAATCCTTAACTCCTGACAACCAACCACTAATCTTTTCTCCATTTTTATATTTTTCTCATTTCAAGAATGTTATATAAATGGAATCAGAGAATACAAAACCTTGGGATTGCTTTTTTTATTCAGCATAGCTCTCTAGAGATTCTTTCAGGTCGTTGGTTGGTGCTTAGTGGTTTTAACATGTGGGTTTGAATTCCTAAGCAAGGTATTGTTTACTTTGATTCGCTTTTTTTCTTAAAGATTTTATTTATTTATTTGACAGAGAGAGACACATCGAGAGAGGGAACAGAAGCAGGGGGAGTGGGAAAGGGAGAAGCAGACTTCCCGCCTAGCAGGGAGCCCAATGTGGGGCTCCATCCCAACACCCTGGGACCATAACCCTAGCCAAAGGCAGACATGCAATGACTGAGCCACCAAGGCGCCCATACTTTGATTCATTTTTAATAATCATTTGAATCTTACAGTACAATTCTTCTGTCACTTGCTTTTTTTCATTCAACAAGATGTATTTGAGATTGACCTTTGTTAATGAGTGTGGCTGTGGGCCACTCATTTCCACTGGGATGCATTTATCACAATATATTAATCCAATTAGTTATTGATGGACATTCCAGTTGTATTCAGGTTTTTATGTTTTTGAATATGATAAATGATGCTGCTGTGAATATTCTTGCCTGTAATTCTAGGTGGAAAAGTGCAAGACTTTTTCTAAATTTAAAAAGTTGGAGTGGAATTTCTGGCTCATTCAATATGTGCATGTTTAATTTTACCAGATAAAATCAAACTCCCAAAATGTTTGAATCAGTCTATATACCTATTAGCAATGCATAAACTTATTGTTCTTATATCCAAAGCAACACTTATCAGTATTGTCAAACCTTTTAATTTTGCCAGTCTGGTGAACATGAAATAGTATTTCATTGTCATTTTAATTTGCATTTTCTTGTTTACTAATGAGATTGAGCGTCTTTTTTTTTTTTAAATATTTTATTTATTTATTTGACAGAGAGAGCAAGAGAGCACAAGCAGGGAGAACAGTAGAGGGAGAGGGAGAAGCAGGCTCCCCGCCAAACAGGGAGCCCGATGTGGGGCTCCATCCCAAGATCCTGAGATCATGACCTGAGCCGAAGGCAGACGCTTAACCACCTGAGCCACCCAGGCGCCCTGAGATTGAGCGTCTTTTTATATGTTGATGGGCCATTCATGTTTTCTTTTCTGGAAAATGCCTGTTCATGTCTTTTGCCATTTTTAAAAATTATGTTTCTTTTTCTGACATTTGAATTCTTTGTATCATCAGAATTCTGATCATTTATAAGATAAATGTGTTGCAAAAGTTCTCTCAACTTATGATTTAGTTTCTCATTCTCCTTACTGTGTCTTTTGAAAAGTAGTCATTCTTAATTTTTCTGCAGTCAGATTTATCAGATATTTTCTTTTATGGTTTGTTCTTTGTATCTTAAGAAATTCTCCTCCAGGGTGGGGGGATGGGGTAACTAGATGATAGGCATTAAGGAGGGCATGTGATGTAATAAGCACTGTGTGTTATGTACTGCTGATGAATCACTGAACTCTACCTCTGGAACTAACAGTACACTATATGTTAATTGAATTTAAATAATATAAAATAAATTTTTAAAAAATAAAAAAAAAAGAAATTCTGCTCCATTGTGTGTCAACTGTACTTCAATAAGAAAAATGAATGAATGAATGAATCAATCAATCAATAAATAAAGTTCTGCTCTATCTTATGGTCATAAAGATATTCTCCATTATCTCTCTATTTATCTATGCATATGTATACACATACACATTTAAATGTTTAGTCCACTGGAAATTGATGATATGTGTATGCATTATGCAATTTCCTTTATTTTTCCCCAAATGCATAACCAGTCATTCCCATTTCACATCTTCCCCCACTGCTCTGCAATGCCCTCTCTCATAAATCAAAAGTCCACATGTGTGCGGTCTGTTCCTGGGCTCTCTACTCTGCACTGGCAGTCTATCTGTGCACCAATGTCACGCTATTTTAATTACTATTGATATCTGATAGAATGAATCTATACACCTTGTTCTCCAGGAATGTTTTGGTTATAAGCTTTAGAACAAGTTCGTCATTCTCACAAAAAGATCTTTTTTTTGAAGTATTAAATCCACAGATGACTTTGGGGAGATTTCTAAATGTTATTGACATTTAGACATGCAACTGACACACACAGAGATTTTTCTGTAAAATAACCTTACTAAACTCTTTTATTAATTCTAATCATTTATCTGTAGATTCTTCTGTTCTCCACGTAGCTAATCATACTGACTACAAATGATGATAATTTTGCTTTTGTTCTTTATGACCCTTATACCTTTATTTCCTCTTCTCTGTCTTACTGTACCCACAAAAAAGCCGGTCTCATGTGAAGCGGAGTGGTGAGAGTAGGCAGCTTGGTCTCGTTCTGGGGTGCTGTCTCCTACAATTTTTTTGTAAAATTTGATCAAGCTGTGTACTTATGATTTGTGCCTTTTTTTAAAACACTATTTTATACTTCAGTAAAAAGTAAAAAAAAAAATTTTTTTAGGACCATTTCCCCATCATCCTAACCTCTCCTTATCCTCTAATGATGCCACTGAGCTGGTTTGCACCTATTTTCAACCTGACAACATATTACTGAAGAAAAGAAGTCTTAAGTGAGAACACCCATGCCTGTTTTCACGCATTTGAAGAACTACCAGGGAAAGGGGGCACAGGCTGAGGGAGTCTCAGCAGCCCCAGAGGGCAGAATGCAGAGGAGAGATAGAAATGCGCGGAAACAGACTTCCATAAAGCAGAAGGAAAAGCTTTCTAACCGTATTGTCACCTCACCAGAATAGACTGCTTTTTGAAAAAGTGAGCTCCCAGCCCTGTAAAGATTCAAGCAGGGCTGGACACACACCTACTAAGGACTCTAGGGAGGGCCACCCCATCCTCTCAGTGGAGAGGTGGGGGGCAGGATGTGGGCCAGATCAGGACTTCTGTTTCTTTCAACTACCAGCTTTGAGATTTTTAAAGAATTGAGCTTATTTCTTATTCTACTTTTAGGGGATGCTCTATCAGCTCCTCATAATACTTAGAAAACTAATCATAAAATAAAGTCAACAAAAACAAAACATTGAAAATGTTAATATTGATAAATCCCCCTCAAGTCCGATCAAGAAAAAGAGAGAGAGAGAGAGGAAGATAACACATTAGAATTCCTTTCTCCCAAAGAAACAGCTAGCAAATATCATAGTAAGTGTGCATCCAACAATCCTTGAAAAAAAGTGTAGTTATTTCTGTTAATTTTCATCCCGAATCTGAGGTTTCTAGCCTTATATTCTGTCATTTAATATTCTTTTCACATAAAGGACAAAGTAGTTCAGGCACTCATTGATCTGAAATCCAATAAAAGAAAAAAAAAACCTGTTAATGGGGTTGACTGGCTTTTTCGAAATATAAGGAATTTTGAACGAAGGAAAGTTTTAAAAAATTTTTATGAGATGGGAGGCAATTCTGTGATTTCGTAGTTTTACTTTATTTTACTTTCATTCAACCAAGCTCCTTCTTTCTAGAAAATCTTCCGTTTGTTGGTAGATAAAAATACATTCTCAGATTCTCCCAGAAGCTGCGCCATCAGCCTCATAGACTAAAAAGAAGCCTCGTTTCCTTGTGCCGCTATAGAAATGTCTCCCTTCTCCACTCCGGGCTTAACCGGATCAAAGTCTTTTTCATTCTTAGTTGATTGTTCTCAGAAAATCTGGAGTCCAGACAGGCTTGAGCCAGGAGAGGGTGACCTCTTGAGGGCAGACCCTGAGGCATGGCGCTTCTCTTCCCTTCTCAGACCCAGGAGAGCTGCGCCCCCTCTCCGTGCGCGGGGAGAGTACTCCCGCCGAGCCGAGAAATCCGTTACCAGGCTGCTGTGTCCCCAAGGGCCATTCCAGGGCGGAAGAGGACAGGGAAAACCGCTGTGTTGATTCCTCGGCCCTGTGGGCTGGGCGCGCAGCGGGTCAGGTTACAGACAGGTGAGTCTGGCGGATGGGCGAGCTGCGGGCGCCAGGGAACTCCAGGCGAGACGCGCCCCTGCACAGCCCCCGGAGCCCGCGCAAGTCTGACCACCCACGGGAGGGGTGCGCCCACCGCAGCGGTGCAGGCACTTCTGCGCGTCCCCGGGCGCACCCGAGCAGCGGCCGTGAGGGGGACAGCGCGCGCGCCCCAAATGCAGGCACGGCTGCCCTTTGAAACTTGGCATCTTTCTCTTACCAACTCCTCTTCCTTCTCTCCCAACTCCCCCTCCAGGTATAAAGGCAGAGAGGAAAAGCCAAAACCAAAAATAAATACAAAGCTCTCCAGCCACCTCCCCAGTAGCAGCCCAACTTCACTTAACTGGGAGACGTATTTCCCAGCCTCGGAATTTGGGGAGCGGGAGGTTATGGGGAGACCATAATGGGAGTGGGCAAGGATAAGGAATTTGTTACGAAGCCGCGTTTGCATAACATGCGCTTGGCTTTTGTTTCCATTGTGTGTTTATTTGGGTTGATGGGGCTCTTGGGGTGGTAGGTCTTGGGGTGGAAGCTGCTTTAGCAGAGCTAGCCGACTTGTTTTTCCTAGATTGTATGGCACAAATCAATAACGACGTGTTCTAAATTTTATTATTACTGTGTTTATTTGGGGGTCTGTTGTAAATGATGGGGAGCCTAAGCCCCCAAGTTCCCCCCTTTACGAGATCAGAGTCCTGGAGAGTCTCCCCGCCGCCTCCACTTTCCGCCCGCCGAGATTTCAGCCAGCCGCGGAAACCATCCACCAAGTCCGGAGGAACTGAGCCATTTTCTTGCTTGCCAGTCGGAGACAAATCCACCTGGGGGCGGGGAAGGGGGGGTGCAACTCGCAGGAAGCTCCAACTCTTAGGATGGATGCCCTGGGAAGCGGACCTGGCGGCTTACCTCTCAGAGTTTGCCCTGAGGTGCATGTGATGGGGACTGGGGCGAGAGGTTGATTAAAAAACATTCTTCCCTTTTTAAAAAGGGGAGGGGGGGGGGGAAGAATCAGACGTTAAATTCTTTTGCAAACATTCATGCCTAAGGAAGGGCTGGAACAGGCAGCCCCGGCCGCCGGAACCGGTCGGACAGGTAGCGAGCTTGTTGACACCGTTATGTTGCAGGGCGCATGCTCACTCCCAAGTTTCCTGGTGCCTTTTCTATTCCACCTTATGAAACTTTTTCCTCGGCGTGGTCTCACCCGCGATTTAAGGCATAGGTGTCGCCGAGCCTGGAGGCTGGGAGTCGCCGGGCGTGCGGGGGAGAGGCCTGGGCCGCGCCGCGGCGGGGGGCGGAGGGAGAGGGCAGGCTAGGCGGGAAGGTGGGCTCTGGCCGCCGGGAGCCGGGGACCGAGTCCCTGCCGCAGCTTCTAGCGGGGAGCAGCAGGGAGGAGGGGGCCGCCGGCCGGGGAGGGGGCGCCACACCATGCCCAAAGTCTTCCTGGTGAAGAGGAGGAGCCCGGGGGTCTCCGTCCGCAGCTGGGATGAGCTGCCGGATGAGGAAAGGGCAGACACCTACATCCCAGGTGAGCGCCGCGCGGGGGCCGGGCCTGGGCGCGGGACTCGTGGGGTGGGGGCAGGGGTGGTCGGGTCCCCTCGGCTCCTCGGCGGGCGCTGGACTCCCCACCACATGCCCCCCTCTTTCGGGGCGGGCGGGGAGGGGGGTCTTTGAGGAGCGGGAAGACCGAGAGTGAGAGGCTGGGGAACCCGGGACGCCCTGCGCCCCCTTCCCCCTAGTGGGCGCCCGTAATTGCCCGGCGGCGGGACCGTTGGCTGCCGCGCGGGCCGGGGTGAACCTGGAGGGGAGACGGAAGGCCGGTAGGGGTTACTCTCAGTCCCATGTCCTCATGGGGTCGCACCAGGATCCGTCAGCCCCTCGGGCTAGGTGGGTTGAGGTCAGACTCCTAACCCCCTATCCCAGAGAGAGGAAACTTGGCGCGCGGGGTCCGCGGCCGCCGAAGGCCCTCGGTTCCTTGTGGGCGCGGGGACTGGGACCGAGGAGCCGCCCCTCGAACCCCGTGCTCGCTCCGGAGGCCCAGCCGGGGACCCGCTCGCCCACCCCCGCGTGTTGCCCACTTGGCCAGGTGCCCAGGTCCAGGGCGGGGCGGCGGCGGCACCGCCCGCAGGTCAAACTGCCGCGGACGCCCGGGCCTGACGCCGCGTGTCTGTGTGTCGGGGCGCCGCCCCTTCCTCCGCAGTGGGCCTGGGCCGTCTGCTCCACGACCCCCCCGAGGACTGCCGCAGCGACGGCGGCAGCAGCAGCAGCGGCGGCAGCAGCAGCGCGGGGGAGCCTGGAGGCGCCGAGAGCAGCTCGTCCCCGCGCGCCCCCGAGCGCGAAATCCCCGAGCCCGGCGAAGCGGAGGGCCCGGGCGGACACCTGGCGGCGATGCAGCGCCCGGTCGCCAGGTCGAAAATCAAGGTACGGTGTCGACTCTGCCCCCCGGCGCCACCTGCACCACGCCCTGGCGTCGGGCTCCGGGAGCCCGCGCCCCTCCCTGCCGCGCCCGCCCGCGCACCCGGGCACCCGGGCACCCAGGCACCCGGGCACCGAGCGCGCCCTCTGCGCCGCTCCTGCACCTGCCTCTGGGTCTCGGCCAGGGCGGCTCTGCGCGTCCTCCTGTCTGCTGGGTAACCAGCGGCCGGCGCCGCTGAGCCCTGGAGGCCGGCTCCTGAGCCCGCACGGTCCGCGGGGGTGGCCTCTGGAACTGCCTAAAAGACCCAGGCCCAGCTTCCTCCCTCCAGCAGCCCATTCTGTGTGCAGAGCCTGAAGAATCACCAGGCCGTCGGGGTTCCCGGGTTCGGAAAGGAGGGACCCAGGCTCTCAGGAATTCCATTCTCTGCGGCGCATTCCTAGCGCTATGCGAATTCCGAGTTTCACACACTTCCTTGCGTTCTGGAGGCAGTGGCGACAGTTTGGCACACAGTGGACCTCTCACAATAACAGCTCTTCCCATTGACAATTATGGAGTGCCCGTTAGACTGCAGGTCTGTGCTGGGCACTTTAAATTGGTCATCTCTCTCAAATCTTGAATTAAACTGATGGATAAAGGGGTTCAACTGCAAACTGCCTCAGTGCCCCGCCCCCAGTGGGTTGGAGTGTTTGTTACCCTGCATTATCATTCTTCAACCCCCCCCCCCAAGTCTTCTAGAATTGTACGCGACATCATATCGGGACATTCATCTGGCTTTTCTGGGTAGAACTTCCATGATCGCCTGCTCAAATGTATCCGTTACCCGCAAGATTAAGGAATCTCATTCCACTGATTTAGTCAGCTGGAGCCAGGGAGTGGTGTTTTAGGAATCACATGACCCCATTTCCTAGCCTGGTGGGACTCTGCGGGCTCCAGGCCCTGGGTGGTGGGCGAGAATTCTTGCGCGCGCCAGGGCGGTCCTGCAGCCCTGCTGCCCAG
Organism: Halichoerus grypus; assembly: GCF_964656455.1. NCBI lineage: Eukaryota > Metazoa > Chordata > Mammalia > Carnivora > Phocidae > Halichoerus > Halichoerus grypus. The sequence goes on from NC_135721.1 coordinate 96,500,243, forward strand.
GCGGGGGATGGGGGGATGGGGAGGAGGAACTCTAGTGTTTGCTGTGGATTGGGTAAGACTAGGTTACTTTTCCTGGGCGAGGCCATCCCTCCCTATGCATATTACTGGTTCCTGGGGTTTGGCTTGGGAGCTGGCTAGGGTGCATTTGGTTATGAATTGAGGCTAGAGGCTGGAGCCGAAATCCTCTGGAAAGACATCTTTAAAGGTTGCTACGGCGCAAGCTGTTTGGTGTTAAAGTTGACTGCTGAGGTTCAAAGTCAGCTGGCCTGAGGCTTTTCTGGGCCAGATGGGGTTAAGTGGGAGGGGACAGTTTGCCTGAGGCTGGTAGCTCTGCCCTCCAGGAAATTCTACAAAGTGTCCCACTTGCATATTTATCACCAGGCTGGAAGGACAATTGCAACGTTGTTTTGGGATTGACTGTAGTCAGTTTGCCCCTCTGTCCCCCAATTTCCCAGATTAGCCTGGGAAGAAAGTGGCAGGGAAGAAAGATCCACTCCCTTAACCAACATTTGAGGAGCTGTCTCTTGTCCCAGGCAAACAGCCCCATGGATCCCTGGATTAAAGGAATAAATAAACCACAATCTTATTTCTATGATCTTGCCTACATGCTGCCCCTGGGCTGGGGGATGGGGTATAGTGTTAGCTCCTCAACCTTAGCACAGCTTCCAGAGAAGTTCCATTTATTTACTGAGGATGTTTAGATTCCTTTTCCCTCTCAGCCTCCATCTGAAAATAGGAGACATTTTGGTATTAAGATACTCCAAGCCTCCAGAATTATCTTCTGTGGTATTGGCCGTTTTCAAATGATTGTCCAAATCGCCTGTGACTTAGCATATTTCCTAATTCTAGAGTTCTATGCAAAACCTGCTGCTCTCTTAATTCTTAACCAGAAGGAAAGGAATGCCAATCCAGTATGAGGCCCATATACGATGCATAATGACTGAGTTTGAATGACTTCAAGACACCCCCTGAGCAGTTGGCTCAGGACTAGGGGAGGGGCAGGTTTGAGCCAGTGCCCCGCAGAGAGGCAGCGTCCCATCTAACATCATGGAGTGCCTGCTGTGTTCTAGGCAGCCAGGAGATAAAGATGTTCCCTGCCTGGTGTTCTAGAATCATCTGACAGTAACAGTTAAGCCTCTAGGCTCACTTTTTAGCTGCCTGATCTTGGGCAGGTTGCTAATCCCTCTGGGCCTCAGTTTCCTTGTCTGTGAAATGGGAATAATAATGATACCTCCCTTATAGAGTGGTAAACATAATAAATGAGTGAAGAGAGGAACGTGGTAGGTGCCCATTAGCTCTAGCTAGAATTATATGGGTTGGTGGAGAGACACAAACATTATTAACTCTGTTACAGCAAAGGGAATGCTAAAGCACAAGCAAAGATGTAATACATTCTGAGCCGGGGAAGGTTTCTTGGTGTGGATTTGAGGGCAGTGGAGAAGAGGGAGAGGCGGGCTTTAGGGCAGTGGCATGGGTTGAGCCTGAAGCTTGAGTAGGTAAAGGACTCAAAGTCCTAGTGCCTGAAAATGGAAAATGGACCTGGTAGGGTCAGAGAGAAGAGTGGGAGTTGAGGAGCTGGGCCAGGGTGAGATGATGAAGGGGCCGAGCCAAGAGGTGTGGATGCTCCTGCACAGGCACAGGAGGGGTTCTGGAAGGGTTTTGAGAAGGAAGACCTCAGTTGGGTCCATCTTACCAGCTGTATTAGGGATACATTATCTGTCCTGAGTCTTCGTTTCCCTGACCTGTAAGATGGAAAAGCAATAGAATCGGCCTCTCAGAAGGGTTGGTTAGATGAAATGAGGGGTGCAGAGTGTCTAGCACTTTTGTGCATGTGTAAACTGCCAGTAGGGAGTTAGCTAAAAGTTATGTATGGCAGGTTTCCTTAAGGTCCAATATTCTGTTGCCTACAGTGGGGACAAGGGATTTGCCAATCCGGCCGTGCTGGTGAGTGGCTCTGGAAAGGAGTTGTAGGTGCTGGTTAGGAAACTGGCCTTTTCCAGCCTATCTGCCTATGACTGTGTGCCTCAGGGCAGTTTACTAAATTGTCTCTTTACTGCTGAGGATTCAGTAATTTTCCAAACAGATTGAGGTGGAGAGATCATGTGTATCTAAGAAGGCGGTAGTGACAGATCCAGGTGGCTTTAAGTCTCTTTTGTGCTGGTCCCATTCACAGGACTCCAGCTGCGGGGCAGAGACCCCCAGAAACCCTGATCACCATTGCCCTTCCTTTGAAGGCTTATTGGAAACTAAGTAACTGTGAAGTTAAATCAGTTACTTGGCGGACATTTTACCTTCCTGGCTCAGTGGCTGGTGGGACCCAGGTGTAAGTGTAGAGTAGCAGGTGAATCTGTCTTCTCTCCCTTTTTCCTTCTGTTCTCGTCCTTTGGCCTCTCCCAAGGATACTTCAAAAGGAATTGAGTGTAGAATTCCTTCTGAAGTATTTTTGGTCTTTTACCTGGCTCTGTAGTCCAAGTCTTCGAGTCCTGCCAGACGTAGGAACATGCAGTAGTCTTTTTCCTCTTCCCATCATTTGTCACCCACCCCAACAACCAGTAATCCATGGTTATTCCTGCCCATCCAACCCCTACCCATCCCCAACACGTGATTTTGAAGCAAATCTCATTTATCATATTACTTCAACCATAAATACCTCAGAATGTGCCTGTAGTAGATAAAGGCCGAAATACATGATCACACCTACATTAAGAGCGGTGTTCGCATTGCTAATCGTCTCATAAATTCATACTTTTTTCAGTTTGCTGAATCAGGTCCACACAATGTCTACACATTGTAATTGATTGACATGTCTTTCAGTTCTTTCATAATTTGTCCATGTTCCCTCCATCTCTTTTCCATGTCCTTACAAGTTAATTATTGAAGAGATGAGTAATTTGCTTGGAGAGTTGCTAACAATCTGGATTTTGAGGAATGCATCAGCACGGAGTCTAACGCTCCTTGGTCTTCTGTGTTTTCTCTAGACGGGTAGTTGGGTCTGTATCTGCACTGCCCACTCTGGTAGCCAAAGTCACATGTGACTATTTAAATTTAAACTAAGTCAAATTAAAAATTAAGTTCCTCAGTTGCACGAGCCACATTTCGGGTGCTCAGTAACCACATGAGACCTGTGGTTACTGTATTGGACAGTGCAGATTAGAACATTTCTGTCATTGCAGAAAGTTCTATTGGACAACACTGCTTTAGATGCTTGCTCAGGTGTATTTATTTTAGCTAAAAAATATGTCAGGGGGAGGGTCATCTACTAACATCAGGAAGTGCACGATATTTGTGATATGAGCCGCTGTTGATACTCAGGGTCTAAATATTTTAGGTTATTAGGGGTTGTGATATTCTGTCCTTCATTTCTTAGCCGATACTCTTGTATAGAGATATATTTCCCCTCACCTGCTGTTTGGTTCCCAGTGAGGCAGTTCATTTAGGAAAGGCCAAATAAGATTCCCTTTATTTACCAGTTTTCAAGCTAATCTGTTGGTTCACCAGAATTCTACAGCGATGGCCAACTTGTTTATTTTTAAAATATTGTTGTGAATCATGATTTAAGTGGTTTTTAAAAACCCATCCATTTGATATTTGGAAGAGAACATAAGCTCTGTCCCTAACTCCTTGCCTATTGTCTTTTATCTCCTGAGGCAGAATTGGCTGCCCCTCACCCCCGCCCCCATTGTAACTCACGACCATGTGCCTGACGTCTGGCTGACCAGACTCCTCCTCTTCTTGACTCTAGACCCACCGATGGCAGGGAACGTTCCTGCTGGGCTTGTATCCCCAGCATCTGGTACAGTAATGCCTGACTCATAGGAGGATATAGGTCAACATAGAACAGAAATACAGGTGTGGGGGGGAGGGGTCAGCCGTCCCTGGATGTAAATGACAGCATTTGGAAGGAAATAGGAAGCAAGAAGGAAACATAGATCTTGGAAAATACCTGGAATAGATGCTCAAAAAAGCCTAAATTAATTAAGAGGGGGAAAAGAGGAGAACCATATAAGTGTTAATTGCACTGGCTTTTACTTTGAGCATGGGTGAAGTGGGTTTAGTTGTAGACAACAGAATCCATGGTAGTTAGCTTCAGCTGAGCATGGTTAATGATAGGGTAATGAATGGACTAAAGAAAGACCAGGCTATAATCCCAGAGCCACACTGCAGAACTGGGCCATTAAGGGAGCTACAGCCGACTGCCTCTCCGGGTGCCTGCTCCCGCATCGTGATGCTCTGTCCACTTAACTCAGGCCCAGATTCAAATCTCCTGATAGTGCATGTAAATTGGTGGAACCCAAGTCACATCTAAAACCCACAGCTGCAAGGGGGTCTGGGAAATGTAGTTTGTAGCTTTTTAGCCTCTGCAGCACAGGAAGGCCCACCAGAAAAAAGTAGGAAGAGATGCTAAGAAGAGTGTCCATCCATAGGATTCACTACAGGGACCTTTAAAGCTTGTGTGGTCCAATCCCCTCATTTTCAAGGAAAGAAGGGGAAAGCCCAGAGGGGTTTCCTTGAATTTGACACAGTTTTTAGTAGCAAAGTCCAACCCAAGGATCCTTTTAGGCTTGTTGTATTGCATTGTGGGAGGTGTCTTTGACACTTCAGCCATTAGCGTTGACGGTCTGACATGAAGCTATTGCTTACCATGATATGAGACAAACAATAGGATTCATCCCCTCTCTCTCCCCCACATCATGCCCAGATCCATGGACCTGTCTAGGGGAAGTGTAGGCACAAATTTCGCAGATAACAGGCCACATCCAAAATCTCAGTGTGGGCACCTACAAGTCATGTGACCAAGGGCAGTTTAGCTCTCTTGGAGCCTCAGTTTTTTTCTGGATTATAAGGTTGTATTCTCTTCATTATCTCTGCATTTGAAAAGGTTCTCCATTCTACCATATAGTGGAGTTGTGAACCCTAAAGAAGTGAGTGGTACAGGGACCAGGAGGGAATTTTTTATCCCAAGGGAATCGGGCAATACGCTTAGCATGGTTGTTTGTCGTTGTTGTTGTTTGTTTTTTTGTTGTTTTTTTGTTTTTTTAAGTAATCTCTATGACCAATATGGGGCTCTAGCTCATGACCTCAAGATCAAGAGTCCCATGCTCTACCTACTAAGTCAGCCAGGTGCCCCTTGCTTAGCATGTTTTAATGCTGAAGCATAGCAAATGTGTCAATGGAAATCTTATCCAAATGGCCACCACCTTCACGGTACTCTGCCACAGGAAATAGGGCCATTAATAATTTAATAAACTTGTCTGGGGGAAGCATCAACAGAAAATAAAGGATTTTTTTTTTTTTTCTTTAGAAGTTTGACAGGTAAGTGACCTTAGCCAGCTTTGAAGTTGGTCAGAGGGCCAGCCAAAGTCCCTACCTCCCCAGACACTCCTGCAGTTTTCAACAGCCCTGTTACAATGATCGGTTTGTTTTTGCTGCAAAGACCTGTTTTTTAGAAGAACTAGAGGGAAACCTGTGTGTTTTTTAAAATGAAAGTCGAGATCCTGCAGAAAACAGGACAGCAAGCAAGAAAGCGCCCCCCAGCCATGGGGTTGGAGAATCACTCAGTCTCTCTTCATCTTTCTTGCCCTGAATGAATCCCCAGACTGATGTCACCTCCCACCATCCATGGTAGCTCCCCCATTTCATTAATAAGCCTTTTGCGAAGTGTTAATTTTGGATTCGGGGTGAAACTGTTAAGCTTTTCCAGAAGGTAGCATGGTGTATATACCACCCCCAGCAGGTCTGGAGCAGTACCCTATAATTAAACACATTAGTAATTTTCGTATCAAAACACATGAATATTGACACCAAATGGGATGAAGTCTGCCTAGCTCCGTGTCTGCTCGGGCCCACTTGTATTGCCAAAGGGAGATATGTGAGAATGTTGGTTTTCAGAGCTGTTTGGATTTCAGAGTCGTGGATGAAGGACTGAGGGTTGGCAGCTCACACTGAAGGTTAGTTCCCTTTTTTTTTTCCATCAGAGAGAGAGAAATTCAAAAGGGCAACAGAGAAACAAGAGATTTTGACCAATTACCTTTTATTCAGGATCACAGAACTTTGGATCTGGTCTATGAGTTACGAGTTACTGACCTCCAGGTCCTTTGTTTGTTTGTTTGTTTATTTAGATTTATTTATTTTATTTGAGAGAGAAAGAGAGAGAGAGCACAATCAGGAGGGGCAGAGAGAGTCTTAAGCAAACTCCACGCTGAGCATGGAGCCGGACTCAGGGCGACCTCAGGACCCTGAGATCGTGACTGGAGCTGAAAGCCAAAACCGAGTTCATGGCTTGATTCACTGTGCCACCCAGGCGCCTCCTCCAGGTCCTTTTTACTAGCTTTTCTTATTTAATTCCTTAACAATCCTGAGAGGCAAATATAGATACTGTCCACATTTTACAGGTGATGAAATTAAGGCTTAGAGAGGGGGAGTAACCTGCCTACTCCCCACAGACTGTAAGTGGCGGAGCAGGGCTTGAACTTAAGAAAAAGGAAAAAAGACTCTGCCCTTAGATCTCCATACTGCTGAAGATGGCTCATCTAATACCATTTTATCATTTTTTTTTAAAGATTGTATTTATTTATTTGAGATAGAAAGATCGAGAAAGAGGCAGAGGGAGAGAGAGAAGCAGGCTCCCCACTGAGCAGGGAGCCCAATAAGGGACTCAATCCCAGGACCCCGGGATCATGACCTGAGCTGAAGGCAGACGCTTAACCGGCTGAGCCACCCAGGTGCCCCTCATTTTTTTTTAAGTAATCTCTACACCCAGTGTGGGGCTCAAACTCACGACCCTGAGATCAAGAGTCACATGCTGTACGGACTGAGCCAGCCAGGTGCCCCGCCATTTTATCATACTTAACACGTGGGAAATGGTGGTGCAGAGATATTAAATGACATCCCACAAGTGGGTGATGGAAGGTATAGGTTTTTATTTGATCCTCAGCATTCCTTGTCTGTTCATTTTGTAACCAAGAAGGCCAAGATGTAACTAGTTTGGTCTACTACTTCAAAGTGGAGTAACAAGGTATGATTGGTTAACCTTATTTTGAACTGTAGGAGGTCAGGTGTTAGATATAAACCTGTATAAACATTGTAAAGATGGCCCAGTGACCTGGGGAGGGTATTGCTGGTGCTCTGGCCCGTGGGATGTCATTCCAGGAATCAGATGTGTTGTCTGTATCCTGCAGCCCATCCTGGGAGAGAACATTAGGAAATGTGGCAGGCCTCGTGCTCTGGAGAGAATGTGATACATCTCTTGCTGTTCCAGTTCCCTATTGCACTTTCACAGATAACCCCACATTTAGCAGCCTCATTTATTAATTTATTTTTTTCCCAAGACTTTATTTATTTACTTGAGCGAGAGAGAGAGCACACAATGCGAGCACGGAGTTGGGGGGAAGGGACAGAGGAAGAGGGAGAGGGAGAAGCAGACTCCCCGCTGAGCAGGGAGCCCGACAAGGGGCTCAATCCCAGGATGTCCTGGGATCATGACCTGAGCCGAAGGCAGACACCCAACCCACTGAGCCACCCGGGCGCCCCAAGCAGCCTAATTTATTATTCTATATTCTAGTTCTGTGGAATGACTGGGCTTAGCTGGGCCGTTCTTGCCTGAGGTTTCTCTCGTGGTCGCAGTCAAATGGCAGCCGACTGGCATCTTCTGGGGGCTTAACTGGGCTGGATCACATGTCTGACAGCTGACACTGTTTCCTTTTTCTAGATGCTTTAATTATATGGTTCTACCATCTTTTTAAAGCCCCTATTGATGGACTTATAGGTAGTTCCTGGTCTTTTGCCATTGCAGACAGAATTTCAGGGCACCTGCCATGTGAAATATACTCTGGGATAAATTTCACATTTAGGAATTTATCCTACAAATAGTCCTTCCTTTCTGAGGATTGAAATAGTCTGGCAGAAGCTGGCTTCATCGGCCATGGTCTTTTCCCATTTAATTAACTTTACATCTTTCAACAAGGCCCTTTTAAGCCTTCAAATATAATTCCTTAATATCCGGGTGCTGGGTTGGTCACAGATAGAGAGAGGTGGCAAACAGTGCTTCATGGATTCCCTAAATGAGCCCCTTGGTGCTGGCTCAGTTTGCCATCCTGTGGAATGGGGATGTATATGAAGATGGAGAGAAATGGAAAATTTGCCTATGTTGACGTACACTTGGAGAATTTCTATTTTTGTTACAAGAAAACCAGAGGAAAACTGCTTAGTCCTCAGTCTCCTCCCCCATTCTCATGTTCTCCCCTGTGTTAAAAGGCTTTCTGTATCTTGGTCAGATGATCCATTGGCCCTGTACTCCCTTAAGTTGTCACTAACCTCCTTTCTCTCTACCCTTCAAGATTTTACTCTTTTCAAACAAAATAATGCCAGTGATTTGAGGTTTTCATCCTGGACTGTAATAGAAGGTATCCATATTACATGCAGAGCATTTTAAAAATAGGAATTTACCAAAAGGCTTAAAGTAAACAGGAGTTCAGGTTTGGACTCTAAGTTGGCAAGTCCTTAAGAACATTCTGCAGGAAGAGTTCTAGCTTTTTGCATGTTCTTAATCAAACTACATGGGTCAGTTGTCTGTGTTCTGTTTTATTAGGCATTCACCAGCTCTCAGTGACCTTTCTCCTGTGTAGACTCGGCCTTGAGAAACTCCAGGTATTCGGTTTGCCAAGACTTGGGTCATATTTGTCTTTTTCTTTTTCTTTAAGATTTTATTTATCTATTTGAGACAGAGAGCACGAGAGAGAGAGAGAGAGAGAGAGAGAGAGCACCAGCAGTGGGGAGGAGCAGAGGGAGAGGGAGAAGCAGGTTCCCCGCTGAGTATGGAGCCCGACTCGGGACTTGATCCCAGGACCCTGCAACATGACCTGAGCCACCCAGGCACCCCGGGTCATATTTAGTCTTTTTACATCCCTTCAAGGGCTGCAATGCCCAGAATGGGGACTTCCAGGCAAGGAGAAAAGACCTGCCCCATCCTGGTGACAGAAATAAGAAAGTCTTGGGCTCAGCTGGGTCTCCCTCAGGACGAGGACCAGGCCCTACCCCTCTGGAGGACACAGAGGTGGGCTTTGAGCAGTTGGAGGCCCAGGGTGGCTACCCACTGGGTCAACACCCCAACTCCTGAGGCCATCCTCCTGTGTGCCTTCCAGTGGCCCCTCTGCCTTTTGAATAGAACTGAGTTTCTTTAGGGCCCCAAGGTAGAGCCCCAAGGAGGACGCTGCCCTGCCCTGCTACCCCAGCTCTTTTCATTAACTGCTCTCTTGGGTTCAGGCTAGCCATGTGGAACCACACGCAGTCTCCCTGTTGCCCATTGCCCTCTTCTGGAATATTCATTGCCGTTGCCCTTCTCTTCCTCTCATCTTTGCCTGGCTGAGGAGTGAGCTCACTTCCTCGGAAGCACCTTCCCTCATACTCTCCGTCTGGGGTAGGTGCCTCTCCGAGGTTCCATTGCTCCCGGAGCTTCTTAGATACCAGTGGCCTTTTGATGGGTCTGCTTCCCCACTAGACTGGCAGCTTCTTGGGGACAAGCCATCCTGGTGACGGTGCTGCCTCCAGCTCTGAGCACAGGGCCTGTTGCAGACCGGGCACTCCGTATGTCGGCTGAGACAAAGTAAGCTCCAAACAGACGAGGAGGCCGACCGAAAAACTGTGTTCTGGGGTCTTGTGCCTTCCCCAAGTCTCTTTGTATTTTGCCACTTGTGAGCCACTGCCCATCAGCACTCTTGGTGCCCTGGCCTGAGTCTGAGCTTGGGGGTTGGGGGGCAGGAATGTGCACAAACACTTGCTGACTTCTGCAAAGGCGTTCACTTGAGGAAACGAGGTGAACACTGAGGAGACATCTGTGCATGATGGAACCCTCTGGAACGAGTGGAATAGCGTACTGAACTGTGAGGGCCATACCCTAGCCTCATGTGTCCGGTACAGTCCATGCCGGAGTGGCACCTCCTGGGAGCTGGCTAGAAATGCAGCATCTAGACTCCACCACACCTGCTGAATCAGACCCCCGGGGGATTTGTGCACACACTGGGGCTTGAGGGCCCTGGTCTTAGGGCTACAGAAAACAGTTCGGGCAGAAGCTGCAGTAATTGGAGAAGCTGCATCAGGGAGGGAGCACTTGAGCTGGGACTTAGTGGAGGGCAATACCGAGGGCGGGGGGAGGCGGAAGGGTGTTGGGGGCTATGGAGGTGTTGAGCCAGGCAAGGATCAACTCTTCCTGTTAATGATGTTTGTATGAAAATCAGGTTATTAGGCCCTTTTACAAATGGCAGAGCAATTGACTCAAGCTTCGATTTGGTTTGGTAGCTAGGAAAACTTTGATGAATATATCAGCTCTGGTGTTTTTCACCATTTAATTATGGATTCAAGTTTCTGTCTTAGAGGCGGCAAACATGGTTGAGGGCCCATGGGACTGGAAGCCCAGGGCCTGGGGTTTGGTTATTTTGCTGAGAATGAAGCTGTGGGATCCTGACCAAGTCACTTCCCGAAATGATCATTTTAGGAGTTCATACTTTGGTGGGTCAGGAGCTGGGGCATGGCCCAACAAGGTAGCTGTACCCTGGGTGGCATTGGCCAGAGTCACTTAGCTGATGGCAGCTGTGGGCTGGGCTGGGAGGCCCAGTGAGGCTTTATCTGGCACCTCGGTGCCTCTCCCAGTGGCCTTGCCCTCCTCATGGCTGCTTGGGCTTCCTCGTGGCATGGTGGTCTTGGATGTCTTACATGGCAGCTGGCTTCCAAAAGGGAACATGTAGAAGCTGCATAGTCTCTCTCCCTCTTGTTTTTGTTTGTTTGTTTGTTTGTTTTTTTAGAGAGCGCACACGTTGGTGGGGGGAGGGGTAGAGAGAGAGGGAGAGAGAGAATCCCAAGGAGGCTCCATGCTTGCTCAGCACGGAGCCCCAATGAGTGGGTCTCGATCTCACGACCCTGAGCCAAAATCAAGAGTCGGACGCTCAACTGACTGAGCCACCCAGACGCCCCAGCTGCAAAGTGTCTTAAGACCTAGAACTTACACAGGCCCTGCCCAGATCCCAGGGGAGAGGAAAGGGTTTCCAATCTCCTGATGGATGGAGCAGCGTGCAGGCACAGGGAGGAAGGAATCGACCGTGTCTGTCTTCGGGGACTCTGTACCTCATCGGGACCTGGACTCCTTTCTTTCTGCTCTCCCGTCCTCAGCACTGGCTTCCCCTCGATGGTCCAGGGTGGCTGTTGGAGTTCTGGCCAGCAGGAAGGAGCAAAGGAGGAAGAGGGCTCCCCCTTCCCCCACAGAAGGGGTATATGCTGTTGGCCCACTAGTCCCGCCGCCGTGACTTGCTGTAGACGTTCAGCTGGGGCCCATTGTGCCCAGAAATCAGAAGTCTGTTCTGAGGAAGGAGGGGGGGAATGAACGCGGGGAGGAGCTTCCAGCCATTTCCTTCCCAAACCCGCTTGGAAGTTGTAGGGGTCAGGAGCCCCAGCCTGGCCAAGCCTGGAGACACACAGGGAGGTGTGCCCCCCGGGCTGAGCCCACCGGCTGCGCCCGCTTGCCCCAGGGCCCTCACACACACCCCCCTCTGTCCCAGTTCACCACAGGCACGTGCAGCGACCCCGCGGCCCACAGCTGTGAGCTGTGCGGCAAGGCCTTCCGCCTGCAGCGCATGCTCAACCGCCACCTCAAGTGCCACAACCAGGTGAAGAGGCACCTGTGCACCTTCTGTGGCAAGGGCTTCAATGACACCTTCGACCTGAAGAGGCACGTCCGCACGCATACAGGTGAGGAAGGGGAGGGGGCGTGGGCCTCGCGCTTGCTTTTGCGGTTCTGGCCCACGGAGCTCCTGCCCCTTGGCCACCAGAGAACCACATCGGGAGCATGGAGCAGTGTGGTATTTCTGGAAAGACGGCAGGTTGGGGCGTCTGAGGCCAGTGCATCTGGGCTCACCTCCCGGGTGTGCCACCAGCCCCCTGAGTCACCTTGGGCCAGGCAAGGCCCTTTGCTGACGCTGTTTTCGCCTCTGTATGATGTGGTAATGGCCCAAGTTCTAGGGCCCCTCGAGACACATCACTGGCTGGAAGTGTCCTCAGAGTTGTGAAGTCTGACACAAGGCTCCCCGGGGGCATAGTTCAGCCATCATCTGGCTGACTGCTGGAATGGATTCTTGTGGTCTCACTGGTGGTGTCTTTTGCTCCTTTGTTGGGATGTAAGCCAGTCTCAGGATGAGCTCCTAAGAGCTCGAAGAGAAGGAAATGCTCGGCTCCTATGTGAGGCTGGCAGGTGTCTTCCTCCCCTTGGTCCTTCCTCAGTTTCCAGACCTATGAAGCATGGATCTGGGTCCTTACCAGCTCAATTCACAGAGGATCCTAGGGGTGCCCATTGGCCTCTCTTCCAGCCCTTCTGACTGGTTAAGGCGTCATTTGTTTTAATTTAGACACATCTGGCCTCTAGGCTCCCCCTGAGGCCCCCAGTTCCACACCGCAGAAGAGGGATCTTTTGAGGATAGTTCTAAGGATGCCATTTCCCTTCTGAAAATTCCCCAACTCTGGGTGAGATGAAATCCAAACTCCTCATCTTCATGGACTTCATGTAAGCTCCTTACAATCTGGGTCCCATCTTCAAATCCCCATCCTGTCCCGTCCTATCCCATTTCATCTCAGGTAAACCCATCCTGTCCTAACCATTCGGCCCCAACCTACTCATGACCCATTCTCTCTATAGCCTCATAGAATTTACGATAGATTGTCTCCTGATCCTCAAGTCCTTTCAGAGTTTGGGGTTCCCTCTGGCATCTTGGTGGAATAGGACAGTGTCCACTCCTCCCTCCGGATGGAGATCCCAGCTCTTCAGTCCTCACACAGGGCCCTTCTCCGATCCTGTGTATTCAGATTTCTTGTATAGCCCTTATCCCACTGTTGTGTTCTGAGAGTGCTGGCCAGGAGCTGTTTCCCCGGCCTGGGAAGAGTGTCCTCCATCTGAGAGAGTGGACTGGCATACTTAGAAGTTCCTTTTTTCCTTCTAAAATACCTTTTCTCAAGTGGATTTTTCATTTAAATGTAGCATGCATCCAGAAGGGCACACAAATCATAAGTGTAGAGTTTGACGAGTTTAAGGAATTTTTACAAAGTGAACACACCCATGTAACTAGCACCGAGATCAAAAAACAGAATACAGCAGTCCCCCTTATTCATGGGGATACATTCCAAGACCTCAGTGGATATCTGAAACCACAGGTAGTACCAAACCCTATATATCATATATATATATATACCTGATAAAGTTTAATTTATATAGTAGGAACAGTAAGAGATTAACAAGAACTGATAATAAAATAGAACACTTACAGAGATATACTGTAATAGAAGTTAAGTGAACGTTGTCTCTCTCTCTCTCAAAATACCTTATCATACTATACTCACCCTTCTTGCGATGATGGGAGATGATAAAATGCCTACGTGATGAGATGAAGCGAGCTGAATGACGTAGCATTAGGCTACTACTGACCTTCCGAAGCTAGGTCAGCAGGAGGATCATCTGCTTCTGGACTGTGGTTGACCATGGGTAACTGAAATCACTGAAAGCAAACCCACAGATAAGGGGGGCTACCGTACGTCTAGCCCCCGGAAGTCACCGCTCCTCCCTGTGTCACTATCCTCTTCCCTCCAAGAGGCACCACTTGTGTGACTTGGAACAGCATTAATTACTGTGCCTGGTTTTGAGCGTAATAGAAATGGAATCATGTAGTGTGAACTCTCCCGGGTCTGGCTGTAAGGCTTCTTTTTTAGTCCCTAGCACCAGTGAATCAGTAAAAGTTTGATCTCTGTGTGGTTAGGCTGGCACCCTAGGTTGGGGCAAGGAGAATGCTGAGGGAGTGGTGGGCTGGTGGGGCTCCGTGGGTTTAGGTTGCAGACCCTGACCCAAGGATTTGGGTGTAAGCTGTTTTTTGAAGAGATGATCTCAGGAAGCACAGTGAGGGGCTACAGAGGGGAGATGGGGAGGGGAAGACAGCCAATAAGAGCAAGCTAATGAGCAGGTTATCACTGTGGGCAACAGGGGCTCAACCCCGCTGGGGACCCTCTGAAGAACCATGTAGAATGCACTGCAGAATTGCTCCGGGGTGAGGAAGCTGGGGTATTTATCCAGTAATTCCTGTCCCTCATTGATGGGGGTCCATCCTGGGACCCTCATTTCCTAGGCATCTCCTCCCCCCAGCTCCTTGCAGGTCTCTGGTGTTTCCTGGGGAATCTCCTCAAGCAGAGAGATGCAGGAAGCCACTGACTTTGCTGGAACTGAGGTGACCCAGTGAAAGGCTCAGGGGTGGGGGCAGGGTGTTGGCAGCGTCCTCTTAGGGACAAGAAGAGGTAGCAAGTGAGGGGGGTGGCTTGGCAGAGGCTGGGAGTCCCTACAGAGGGTGACACAGCTTCTTCAGATGGCAGCAAGCCACGAGTGGTCACTTTCCTCCATGCCAGGCCCTCAGCACTTAGGCTGCTATCTCAGCCCGAAGGAGTCAGCGAGCCCCACGTAACGGATGAGGAGACGAGGCTCAGGGAGGTCAGATAACCATAGGTGGTGGAGCCAGGAACCAGACCGGCTGGTGCTAGAGTTCATGGTCTTCCATTTTGTCAGTCCCCTTCTCGTCCCCTTTGCCTCCCAGTGCCTTCCTCACTCAGGTTTCTCCCCGAGGCTGGGGCCTCACCAGCCTGCCCCATTCCAGTTTCTGGAAGCCTGCTTGCCCTGCAAGAAGGTGAGGTGAGGGGGCACTCAGGCCTGGCACAGACTGCACACTGCAGCCTGGGGGTGGGCAGGTTGCATGGGAGTCTTGAGTGTGTGTGTTCAGTGGTGCCAAGATACCCACAAGAGTGGGCAAGGAAGGAGATGGCCGGCATCTCAGACTCCTGAGCTCCTCCATCTCTGACTCCTCAAAGGTGACATTTCTAGTGACTCATAGAGGGGCTGGAAATTACTGAAGTTGGTGAATCATAATGCCTTCCACCTAGTGCTTTCCTAAAGACCCTCACGGTTTACCCCATGAAGGGGAGGCATCTAGGAGGGGGAGAGCTGCAGCCGTCCTGGCCGGTACAGCAGCCCCTGGCCACGGGTAGCCGCAGAGCCCCCAGCATGTGGCTGGTCCGATTGAGATGTGGTGTTCAGTGTAAAACCGACACCAGATTTTGATTTAATGCAAAATAAGAATGTAAAACATCTCGGTTTTTAATGTTGATTCCACATTGGAATGGTAATATTTTGAATACACTGGGTTAAACAAAATATATCACTGAAATTAATTTCACCTGTTTTTGTTTTTTAGAGAGAGAAAGTGCGCATGTGCAGGGGCGGGGTTGGGGTGGGGTAGGGAGGGAGGGGCGGAGGGAGAGGGAGAGAGAGAATCTTAAGAAAGTTCCACACCCAGCGCGCAGCCGGCTCGATCTCACGACCCTGAGATCATGACCTGAACCGAAATCAAGAGTCAGACACTTGGGGCGCCTGGGTGGCTCAGTCGTTAAGCGTCTGCCTTCAGCTCAGGTCATGGTCCCAGGGTCCTGGGATAGAGCCCCGCATCGGGCTCCATGCTCCGCAGGAAGCCTGCTTCTCCCTCTCTCACTCCCACTGCTTGTGTTCCCTCTCTCACTGTGTCTCTCTCTGTCAAATAAATAAATAAAATCTTTAAAAAAAAAAAAGAGTCCGACGCTTAACCGTCTGAGCCACCCACGTGCCCCTCTTTACTTATTTTAATGAGGCAACTGGACATTTTAAGATTACAAAGTGGCTTGCATTTTAATGTTTGTTGGACAGCATTGACTATAAGATCGAATCGAATCTACAGGTAATGATTTAAAAAATTTTCAAACATAATTTGACTCTTAGAGTGATCAACAAATAGAATTATGGAAATGTCTTGAACCTGTTTTTCCTGCCCTGGTTTATTTGCTGCTGGAGATGTGCCTCCAGGTAGTAAGGGACCAGAAGGAGGAGCAAAGGGCTTACTGGCAAATTAGGCGGTAGCCAACGGGAAAAGGATTCCTGGCTCTGGGGATGCGGCCACGCCCGCAGCAGGAGGGGCTGCCATGGCGTCCTGGTGGGAGGGGCCCGCCCTGCCATCTCTCCAGCTCTGCACAAAACGGTTAGTCAGTAAAAAGAGCAAAACTTTGGGGTTCTCAAACATTTTCAAGGTTCTTGTAAACAACCTCCCTGATTCCAAAAGATCTTACCAGAATTCTGCGAGTTTGGGTCTTGATTAAGACATGAAGTTTGGATTTATGTTATTAACGATTGCAAGTAAACGTATTTAGACCAGAAGCAAAGATGTGTGAACACAGATACAGTAGACAGCAGTTGAGTGAAGGCTGTGTTTGCTTAGAGTCTGATTGGACCGGTCTTGACTAATTTAAAGACTTCCTGGGAGCGCAGGACCCTTCTTTTGAGAATTATAGCTACCGTATCGATGAGGTGGGCAGAGAGAGTGGCGTAGAGAGCCAGGATTAATCTCTCCTTCCCTCGCATCTCCTCCTGTCCTGTGCTAGGAGGGACAGGGCAGCTAAGGAAAGACTCAGAACACAAGGAGACATCTTGAAAGAGGCCCAGGGAAACCAGAGTCTGTAAATGTCTTACCTTAATATCCAAGTGGATGAAAGAAAAGATTAAGATTTTTTTTTTTTTGGATGACTTCACCAAGAAAAAAGTAACTCAGAGTGTGTGTGTGTGTGTGTGTGTGTGTGTGATGGGGAGGGGGGATGTTAGTCAAATGACATCTGATTTCAAGGTTGGAAGACAGAAACTGATGCACAAAAAGTAACATTTTGTGAAAATAGATTAGCAAGTAAGGGGCTATTTTCAATCCAGATTGTCTTGGGTCAGATTCCCTAGAAGCAGATTCTGAGATGGTGATTCTTATAATATGATTTCTTGGGGCGCCTGGGTGGCTCAGTTGGTTAAGCGGCTGCCTTCGGCTCGGGTCATGATCCGGGGGTCCTGGGATCGAGCCCCGCATCGGGCTCCCTGCTCAGCGGGAAGCCTGTCTCTCCCTCTCCCTCTGCCTGCTGCTCTGCCTATCTGTGCTCTCTCTCTCTGTCAAATAAATAAATTAAAAAAAAAAAATCTTAAAAAAAAAAGATTTCTTAAGGGAGGGGTCAGAGGAAACCTGGAGGGAGGGGAGTGGGGAGCAGGACGGGGCAGGGCAGGGGGTGAGCAGAGATGTGGCCTCAGCCTGGTCCCCCAGGGGTTCTGGGTGTGGACAGCACTATAGGCAAGTGGGGGACACTTCAGTGTCAGTGAGACATTAGCCGAGGGCTGCGTCTTCCCTGGGCTGGAAACTCATTGCCCAGTGCCCATTCCTTGGAGAAGGGGACAGCCGGGAGCTGTTAGCGGCCCACACACATGATAGATGCAGAATGAAGCACTAGCTCAGAAAGGGGGTCTGCAAAGGGACCAGCAGCATCCACTACACACATAGTAGAGGAAACTGCTCTATTTAAGTGGAGTTGACAGGACCACTGAGGCCAGTGTGGGAGATTCTTGTCAAAATAGAGAGAGGGGGCCATGAGCTTTAAAGAAACGAACGTGGGACGCCTGGGTGGCTCAGTCGGTTAAGCGTCTGCCTTCAGCTCAGGTCATGATCTCGGGGTCCTGGGATCGAGCCCCCCATCGGGCTCCCTGCTCAGTGGGAGTCTGCTTCTACCTCTGCCCCTCCCCCTCTGCCCGAGCTCTCTCTCTCTCTCGCTCAGATAAATAAATAAAATCCTAAAAAAAAAAAAAAAGAAATGAATGTATATTCAGTTCACTGCCTGTGGAAGACATCACGGGCCTGTTTTTAGAGAAGATTCTTTTGGATTTGTTTAAATGTTTAGGTTGAACTAGCTGGGATGCATCCTAAGAATGGCCATCCGTGGAAAGAAATGATTCGCTTTTCAGGGTTGGGGGGGTAGGATGGGATCCATATTCTAGAATAAAACGTAATACCCGGCATTTGCATGTGCCGGACTGAGCACCAAGGGCCCCACCTCATGCTCGGGAGCCGGCACCACCAGTGGGCCCTGGGCGCGTGTTGGAGAGGCAGAACCACATTCATCGAGGCCACGGCGCGTGAGGTGTGGCCTGGGCATTGTTGGCTGGTATGGCCAGATGTGCCAGGCCCTTCAGACAAGTACGGCATTTATTGAAAGTCTTACTTTTCTTGTTTGGAAAATGGCTACTTATTCAGTCAGAGACTCCAGCCAATGCAGACAAGAAAGTGTAAGCCGCTGTCAACAGCCGAAAAGGGCATGCGCATCTGTGGGGTCCCCAGTGCAGCCTTTAGGGGGTTGTGCCGAGGAGGTGTAACCCATGTTGGTTATAACTTTATGACACTGGAATAAAGGAGTCTGGTCAAGGCGCCTGGCATTCCTGTGGAAGCTTCTTGAGTTCCAGAGAAAGAAGCTGAGGAAAGCAGATTTCGAGCGCCGGGAAGTGGGGAGGGGGCACAGGCCCAAGCTTCGGTATCTGCCCCACCCGTTGGGACGCCCTCTGGCCTTATCTTCCATCGGGCCACATTGAGAGGGACTGGAAGGCAAACAAATCCCATCTTGATTGAAGAAGAGGAAACAATGGAGTCTTTGTGTGGAGCCTACAGGGAAGGATTGACTGGGGGGGGATGCAGATTGGGAGAAGTTTGGATTGGGGCAGATGGCAGAAAAAGAAGAAAGTAAACTCCACCCCTAGGGAGTTCAAGGCTGTCTGGTGGGATCACCTCCTTCGCTCATCAGGCTGTCACTGCTCTATTTCATTTTGACTTACTTTTTAGCTAAAGAAATAATATGAACAGGGGAAAAAGTGAAAGAAAAAAAAAGTAAGCCTTCCTCCCCCTGCCAAGCCCTAAAATTCCACGCCTGAAAGCAAACATTTAATATTTCCGCCCCCCCCAAGTTGTTAATACACATTGCTTTTCTCATGTCATATATATCTCGGACATCGTTTCATATCTGCATGGGCAGACATACCTCTTTTTAATAGTTGTCAGAGCATTTTTTAATATGAGATTATGACAATTTCAAATTTGGTGGCACCATGATTTCCCCTTGTCCCAACTGATGAACTTGTTTCCATTCTCAGAGTTTTCTTTCCCTCCCTTCCCCTTCCTCCCTCCTTCCCTCCCTCTCCCTCCCTCCCTCCCTTCCTTTCTTCCTTCCTTCTTTCCTTCCTTCCTTCCTTCCTTCCTTCCTTCCTTCTTTCCTTCCTTTTTTAAATGTCAGACTACCATGAATATTCTTACACATCCTTTGTCTACCTGTGTGAATCTTTCTGTAGATAATTTCCCTAAAGGGGGCCAAAGGGTAGACACATGGCGATCTTTGGTGGGCATGGCCACATTGCCTCCCAGGGAGGCTGCCCTAAATACCCACTCCCACAAGGAGGCCTGTAAAAAGCTTCTTGCTGAAGTTCATGTTTGTATCAAGTTCAGTAGTGCAGCTCGTGGCTACGGCAAGGAGAGCAAGCAGAAAGCACCAGTAGCGAAGAATTTTCTTTGGAGATGTGTGATATGAAGATTGATTTTGGTAATAGGAATAGAAAATTTGAAGAGAAGAAATCCTTTTGCATAACCCAATGCAGTATTTTTTGGATGAGGTCACAGAGGCCATAAAGCACAACATTCGAAAGGGTTGCCGGCGAAGGAGGTCTCTCCACCAGACACCTATTGACCACATTGAAAACAATTATCCCCTTTTTTTTCCCCACTGTGAAATAAACAATACATCCCAAAGTGCATGCAAATACAAAAAGTGCATATCTAGAGCCAATGGAAAGACAAATACTCCATATGTGCCCACCAGCCAGTTGAGGAATAGAGCATATTCGTGTTCTGTTAAGCTGGATTGTAAACTCTTCGGAGCTGTATCCACTGAGTACGGAATACGTGCTGGGCCCTTTGCAGGTGGTGTCTCCATTAATCCCCAGAGCAGCCTAATAAGGGGGTATGAGTGTTATCCCCATTTTACGGGTGAGGAAACTGAGGTTTGGAGGGGTTCAGCCGTCTATCATGGGCTCACGTGATGAGAAGCAGATGTGTGATGTGTGGGTTTTTAGAGGCCTCGGACTCTTGCTGTGTGGTGTCAGTAGGTTAATGATGTCTGGTAGGGTGTAGTGTTTTCCAGTTCCAGTATCCCCCTCCGGACATGGACAAGGTTGGCCTTGGCTCCAGAGCGCTAAGGTGGGTGAGTCCCCAAAGTTGGGGAGGCCCTGGCATCAGTCTCTTTTGCCCAGGGGTCCTCTCTGGCCACCTTCATCTCCCACCCACCCCTGAGTTCATGGCGGGATGGGGATTCCAGGAGGCAGGGGTTTGTTCCCAAGCCCAGAAAGGGTCACCCGGGGGGCTGCTGCATGACAGTGTCTGCTTGCACCAGTGAGTGATGGATGAATGTGCTATTGCCAGAGAAGGGACGTGAAGCGCGTGTGCAGAAGTCAGAATTGCCCGAACTGGAGTTTTCGGTGTCTGCTGTCTTCCATCCATCTTGGTGTCTGCGAGTCTCCTGTCCTCCAAGCTAGGCTCACATCCCACCCTCCCTGGGCAAAGCCCACCCGCCGTGGTCATTCCCATTCTTTCTATATAGTCTGGATGATGGAGGGCTCTGGAATCTCTAGTCTTTGCTTGTCCGGGCCTTGTTGGGTGCTCTGTCCATGGAAGGTGCTCGGCTGACCTGTTGGATGCAGAAGGAAATGCGCTCCTGGCATGCTCACCTCTGCTGGGGGGCCAGGGATCTGGCAAAGCCCTGGTCAGCAGCCACTTCAGATCACCTTTTTGGGTCACTGATGGGCAGGGCTTCCTAGAGCAGGACTGGAAGCTTCCTTTCTTGGGGGGCCTAGGAGCTCGCTGGGGGTAAGTGCACTCTTCTCCCCACATGTTCAATTTGGATGTAAAACAGTAGCGGGTTACTTCCAATAACTATTGAAAGGAGTAACTGGTCTCTGGGTGAATTTCTCTTTTTTAAAAAAAAGATTTTATTTATTTATTTGAGAGAGAGAGAGTGCCACAAGCAGGGTGGGGAGAGGCAGAGGCAGAGGGAGAGGGAGAAACAGACTCCCCTCTGAGAAGGGAGCCCGATGCGGGGCTCGATCCCACCACCCTGGGATCATGACCCGAGCCGAAGGCAGACATTCAACGAGTGAGCCACCCACGCACCCCTCTGGGTGAATTTCTATTGTGATGAGCTGTGGGTTTGAAATCAGGTTTGTTGCTTGCTCTGGCAGAGGGTGGGGGAGCCAGCTGCTGTTGCGGCCCAGAAAGCCTGAAGAGATACAGAGCCCTCTAGGGCTCGAGCATGAAACCCAAAGCAGCCCTGTTCCTTAAATTTGTTTCTTAAATCTCTTTCTCCGGGCCAGTAGGGGTTCATTCATTCATCCCTTCATTTAAAAATTATTTACTGAGCACCTATTATGTGCTCAATGCCGAGAATTGTAAAGGAGTTTCTTAACTTCTGGCAGTTTTCTAGGATGTGTGGAATATAAGATCGACCTGCATTCTGCTTGAGTGTTACAGGATACGCTTCACGTGTGTGCTTCTGGACGTGGGCTGCATGAGAAATGGAAGCGATTTGGTTTGTTCAGGTGGTTGGATGGGGGTGGGGGGGATATTTTTTTCCATTTCAAGTTCCCGTATCATCTGCACACTTCGTGAACAGGAGGGGCTCTCTCGGCCCCCCTCCATGAGCCACCATTAAGGAAGTGGGGACATTTAACCTGGAAGAGAAAATACTGGGGCCAGAGCTGCTTTCAGACCCCCAAAGTGCCGTCCTCATGCCTCATTTGGTAGAATTTGTCTGTGAAGCCGTCTGGTCCTGGACTTTTGTTTGTTGGGAGTTTTTTGATTACTGATTCAATCTCCTTGCTGGTAATGGGTCTATTCAAATGTTCATTTTGGTCACACCTCATTTGGCGAGGCCTTAGACCGGTGACTCCCAAAGAGGTCCTGGGACAAGCAGCCTCCGTATCACCTGGGAACACGCTAGAAACGCAGGAGTCTCAGCCCTGTCCCAGAAAGGGAAACACCAGGGCTGGGGCGTGGAATCTGTGTTTTGATGAGCCCCCTGGGTTTGAGGACCACAACTCCACATTTTATTCAGTCGGGGCAGGTGTGGGGTGGGAGGGGCTAGGACTCTGCATTTCCTACAAGCTCCCAGGGGACGCAATTTGACTGTTGGCCCGAGGAGCACGCGTGAGGACCTGGTTGTACAAGGCAGTCAGTCTGTCTCTGGCTTGTGAAAGATGGCATTTGGGTATAGCCGTCCAACAAAACACCATGGTGCTGTGAAAAGGAATGAAACCGAGCTGTAGGCACCAACATAGAGAAATCCTCCAGATTATTTTGAAGCTAAAAAAGTAGATTTTGAAAATATCTTTGGATAAGTTTGCTTCCATTAAAGCCAGGATAGTAAAATCATCATAAATTCCATTTTTGTGTAAAAAAAAAATATTTAAACATTTTAAAATGTGAGTTTTAATTCAGCTACTTTTCAGTTGTTCAGTATATTTTTTTCAACAGCTAGCACATTATGGGGAAAAGAATAACCGTTTAAAAAATACATGAAAACATCTACATAGAGTGCTCGTCTTTCCTTTTGCCTCAAGCTCCAGGATGGCACTGTTGGGTCTTGTCCTTGTTTAAGATTTTGATAACTGGGTCCTGTGGATTTTTTTTAATGTGCTTCGATTTTTGAAATATTATCTCACTTGACTGATGAGTTTTTGGCATGCCCTTAAATTTTGCATCTCAGGCTCTGGGGATTCCCGTAGGGGATGGCTCAGCTGGCCTCTGGGCTCTAAGATGGTCTGACTGTGGGGGCCGCCCCCTATCTGTTCCCCGTACCCCAGCACAATACTCGCCCTTTAGAGCCTACGTTAGGTCTGACTTACATCAGTCCATGTGACTTTCTGCCCTCACAGTCAGGATGAGTGCTCTTAGTGGAAATAGGGAGGTCTGTGCTTTCATGAGGCTGAGCTCCCTGGTGGAGATGGCACATGGGAACTCTCCATCTAGAAGACAAGCCCCACTGGTATTAGCCCATTGCTAAGGCCAGCATGAGATCTAGTTTGGAAACGCTTTCATAACCGTAGCAGATGCCACCCATGTCCCGCCCACACCCCTGGCTCCTGCCATTTCTGGGCACACCCATCCATGTTGCAGCTGCCCACACCTGCAACTCTGCCTGAGAGTGTTCTTGCTGGCACAAGACAGGGAAGGAGAATCGGCATCCCCCAGGGACGGCCCCTGACAGGCTGCTGGAGTGGGGCGGGGGTGGGGGGAAGACCCTAGCCGTGAGGGGCAGGATGGCTCAGAGGTAAGTGTTCTACCTTGTCCGGTGGAAGTGGACTCTGGTCGCCCACAGCAGTGACCGCCTTGCTGTCCCCACCTTGTAGGGCTCCTTCCTCTCGCTGCCCCACCTCTTCACTCACCGACAGGCGCTGCTGGGATCTTTGTCACGGGGTCTGTTCCCAGGAAAACCACAACTAAAATAAAAACAAGGTTTACTCTGCCCACTATAAAATCAAAACAGTAAGGCATACAAGTGGGAAAGCCAAAACTCTTCCTCCCAAAGCCAGGTGGTGTTTCCTTGCTAAGTTTGCTTCGAACCCTTGTAGACATACTTTGTCTCCTGCCTTAATCATTTTTCTCATGTTGAATACCTGGTCAGGCTGATTTTTTTTCTCTCCCTATTTTTTCTACCCCTCAGCTCCTGGCAACTGTTTATCCACTCTGTTCCTATGGGTTTGACTTTTCCACACATAAGTGGTACCCCGCAGCATTTGTCTTTCTCCGTCTGGTTTATTTCACATAATGCCCTCACCGTTCATCCATGATGTTGCAAATAGCAGGGTTTCCTTCTTTCTCATGGCTGAATAATATTCCATTGTATAAATATACCACATCTTTTTTATCCATTCATTCGTTGGTGGACACTTAGGTTATTTGCATGTTTTTGGCTGTTGTGAATAATGCTGCAGTGAACACGGGTGTGCCGATGTGCCTTTCAGATCCTCTTTTCATTTCCTTTGAATATATATCCTAGATGTGGGATTTCTGGATCACGTGATAGTGCTATTTTTGATTTTTGGGAAGCCTCCATACTGGTTTCCATAACGGCTGTGTCAGTTTACATTTCCACCAACAGTGCACGAGGGTTCCCTTTTCTCCACATCCTCAAGGACCCTTGCTATCTCTTGTCTTTGATGGTAATCATTCTAACAGGTGGGAGGTGATTCATATTCTCCTGACCATCAACGGTGTGGAGCACCATCATGTACCTGTTGGCTCTTTGCATGCCTCCTTTGGAAAAAGGTCTATTCAGTTCCTCTGCCCAGTTTTGAACCAGGCGGTTTGGTTTTTTGCTATTGGGTTGTGCATCATGGTTTTTGTTTTCGTTTTTGTGCATCATGTTTTTAAATGGCTTCGTGGTTCGGAGGCTCTGGCTTGGCTGTGACCCACTGGTGATGTGTCTGCCCATCGACCTTACAGGCATTCGCCCCTATAAATGTGACATCTGCAACAAAGCCTTCACCCAGCGCTGCTCCTTGGAGTCCCACCTGAAGAAGATCCACGGGGTGCAGCAGCAGTACGCCTACAAGCAACGCCGGGACAAGCTCTACGTCTGCGAGGATTGTGGCTACACGGGTCCCACCCAGGAGGACCTGTACCTGCACGTGAACAGTGCCCACCCGGGCAGCGCCTTTCTCAAAAAGACATCCAAAAAACTAGCGGCTCTTTTGCAAACCAAGCTGATGTCCACGCGCCAGGGGAATGCCAACCTGAGTGAGGAGGAGGAGAAGTGAGGGGGGCGGAGGCAGCCTGAGCCGCCGCGTTTACGGGGATTTGGGGTTTTGAAGGTCCCCCGCCCCACTTGGGTTCAGTTCATCGCTCTGCCCTTCTGGGGCCTGAGCAAGGGGATCTGTTCTAAGGGTTGTTGATGATAATAGTGGTGTCTGGCGCCCCCCACCCCTCCGTAACCCACATCCTGTTGAACAGTCGAAATTAACAAAAGTTTGTGGGTGGTCATGATCGCCAGGAGGAGTTTTTTTTTTTTTTTTTCTTTCTTTCTTTCTTTCTTTCTTTCTTCCTTTCTTTATTTCTTTTAGGATTTTCACATGTGGAGGCAGAGGTGTTCTTAGAGAGACTCATTTTATGGTGCCTTGAAATAAACCACTTGCCATGCTACTCAAGCAAGGAAAATGAATTTTATTATTCCGAAAGAGTTTACAGGAATTATTTTAATAAATGAAATGTTCTTGTGGAAATTTCCTCATAAAAACAAAACAGAGCATTGAGTTCTAGCTCCCTGTTTAGGGCCTAATGTGTGACATTCGACTTCAGGTTCTTTGGGGTGGGTAATTTTGTATTGGTGGGTGGGTTCGAGGAAGCAGATCTTGAGCACTGGGTAGGAGGGCAGCTGAACAGGTGCCCCAAGGCGGATGGGCAGAGATGCCTGGGGTGGACGGGGAAGGTCACTCATGGATGCTTTCATCACTTTTTGTGTCCCTGGGGTCACTGTGGAGATGCTTCTGGCTTTCTGGGGCAGGGACTTGCTGGCTGCAGGCACTTGCCCCTCCCTTGAGTCTGGCCCTGGCGGAGAAGCTGCGAACTTGGGACCGGGAGGAATGCTGGCTGGCCTGGTGCATGCTGTGCCCTTGTGGGAGGGACAGCAGTCTCCTTCGGGGCATGTGACTGCTGAGCTTTGTGACCTTTGGCCACCCGCATCTCCTCACCTGGGAGGCCTGCCCCAGAGGCCCAGGCGGTTCACAATAAAGCAGACCTGAGACGGAGATCGGGCGAAGGAGAGGCAGGAGCCTCTGGGGATGAGAGGGGTGGCCAGGTGGTTTCCAGGGTCCTTCGGTGACTGGAGGGGTAGCAGGAAGGGCCCGAACGCTCGGAACCATGGTGGCCGAGAGAGAGATTTTCCCTAGTCTGGGGAGCTGCCTGAACAGACGAGAGTGCTGACCTACTCTACCCTGCGGTCCTTCGGCTGCCTTCCCCCGGTGCCCAGGGCCCCAGCCTCATTTCCACCCTGGAAGAGGAAGAAAATCTTGCGTCAGGATCAAGCCGCTTCTTGGTCTGGGGAACATTTGGGTGATGGTGCCATTTTCGTACTTCCTCCCTCCTCCCGCCTCTTCCTCTCCTTTCCTCTCCCTCCTCCCTCCACCTCTCTCCCTGCTTCTCTCCCCCCACCCCCCACCTTCCAATGTCCTCCTTTCCCACACTGTGGGCCAGGCATTATGCCAAGGTCTGGACAATTTCAGTGGCATGGCAAGTGAACATTTCTCTTGCAAGTCCACTCCTCTTTCTTTTCTTTCTTTTTAAGATTTTATTTATTTATTTGACAGAGAGAGAGAGATAGCGAGAGCAGGAACACAAGCGGGGGGGAGTGAGAGAGGGAGAAGCAGGCTTCCTGCCGAGCAGGGAGCCCAATGCGGGGCTTGATCCCGGGACCCTGAGCCGAAGGCAGATGCTTAACGACTGAGCCACCCAGGCGCCCCACCACTCCTCTTTCTTAATGGAGGAAATAAACCTTCTGTGGAGCCCCTATGATGTGGGGGCACCCAGCTTGGCACCCCTGGCTGCACAGCGTTCTCTGGAACAATCCTCAGAGCACTCCCAAGGGGGTCAGCATCCTGGTGCCCAGGCGCAGATGAGACAGCCGCAGGGGCCATCGGCTGGTGGCCGGAGGAAAGGGCCAGGAATCCTAACTCTGGTCAAAATCCCCCTTTCCCCCTCCCCACCCTTAAGAAAGGAAAGAACATCCTCCCACCTCCCCCACCCCTGGTTCAATTAGGACTATGCAAGAGGCAGGCATGAGACGAGGGCAGGCTTTGGGAGATCCTCACGCCTTTGGTTTCTCTGAATGGCAACACTCCGTACCCCAGAGCCATCCTGAAGGGTCACCGTGGTCCTAGGGGCTCTGCCTCGCGTGAAGGTCCAGGAGCTTGGTCTACGTGGCCACGTATAAGCATCCGCGGTGGCTGGGGATGCACTTGGGACCCGGAGCAGCAGAGTGGGATGTTGTGAAGGCCACATGGTGCAGCCTCCTGGGACAGCCAGTGCCAAGGCCTCGGCCCTGGCTGCAGGGGGCCAATTGCTGACATCCTGTCGTCTCCTAGCACTTGATACAGGGGAGAGTGTCTAGAAAGCATGATTTGCTCTCCACAGTGATCTGGGTAATTTTGACAACAAAAATGAGTATTCCTCTAATGGACGATCTAAATGACTAGCTGGGGCAGCTGGCCTGTGGTCTGGTTTGCACAGGGAATTGTGAACTAGCTGACATGATGTTCTCTTTAGGGATGGATTTTTAGTTATTGATTAAAAAATTTTTTTTTCTTTTTTAAAGTAAGCTCTATGCCCAACATGGGCTTCACCTCATGACCCTGAGATCAAGAGCCCTATGCGCCACTGATTGAGCCAGCCAGGTGGCCCTGGCACAGATTTTTATTAAACAGAACTCTTTTGGTTGCAAGTGACAGAAACTCAGTTTAAAATGACTTTATCAGGGGCGCCTGGGTGTCTCAGTTGGTTAAGTGTCTGCCTTTGGCTCAGGTCATGATCCCAGGGTCCTGGGATCGAACCCCACGTTAGGCTCCCTGCTCAGTGGGGAGTCTGCTTGTTCCTCTCCCTCTGCCCCTCCCTCTGCCCGCTTGGCCTCTCTCTCTCGGTCTCACTTTCTCTTTCAAGTAAATAAATAAATAAATTTGTTTTTTAAAGATTTTATTTATTTGACAGAGAGAGACACAGTGAGAGAGGGAACACAAGCAGGGGGAGTGAGAGAGGGAGAAGCAGGCTTCCCGCCGAGCAGGGAGCCCGATGCGGGGCTTGATCCCAGGACTCCGGGATCATGACCTGAGCCGAAGGCAGACACTTAACGACTGAGCCACCCAGGCGCCCCTAAATAAAATATTTTTTAAAAAATAACAAATAAATTAATTAAATTAAATGACTTTCCCAGGAGTGCCTGGCTGGCTCAGTTGGTGGAGCATGCAACTCTTGATCTCAGGGTTGTGAGTTCGAGGCCCACATCGGGTGTAGAGATTACTTAAAAATAAAATCTTTTGGGGCGTCTGGGTGGCTCAGTCATTAGGCATCTGCCTTCGGCTCAGGTCATGATCCCAGGGTCCTGGGATCGAGCCCCGCATTGGGCTCCCTGCTCAGCAGGGGAGTCTGCTTGCCCCTCTCCCTCTGCCCCCGCTCCTGTGCTCTCTCTCTCTCTCACTTACTCTCTCAAATCAATAAATAAAATCTTTAAAAAAAAAAAAAAAGTGGGGCACCTGGGTGGCTCAGTCGTTAAGCATCTGCCTTCGGCTCAGGTCATGATCCCGGGGTCCTGGGATCGAGCCCCGCATCGGGCTCCCTGCTCAGCGGAAAGCCTGCTTCTCCCTCTCCCTCTGCCTACTTGTGCTCTCTCTCTATCTCTCTGTCACATTAATAAAAAAAATCTTAAAAAAAAAATAAAAGAAAAGAATAAAGTAAAATGACTTTAACAGAAAAGAGAATGTATTGGCTGACAAATCTAGGGTTGTTCCGGCTCCAGGGATAGCTGGATCTAGGTGCTTAAATCATGTTATCACTCATCTTTCTCTCTGTCTTGTATCTGGTTTTCCTGAAGGTGACTTCTATCCAGGCAGGTTCAAGTGGGGATCTCATGGCCAACCATTGCTCTGGACTCCTGTCCCATAGTACAGCAGCTCAGCAGAAGAAGGGTTTATCTTTCAGCCAAAGATCTTGGGCTGATGCTTCTTGTCTCTAAGTGGCTCGATTTGGCTCTTGGTTTCACCCTGAGACTGTCACTGTGCTGTGGGAGATAGGGGGCGTGGTTGTCCCGGGCCTGAGCCATGCTCCTGCCTCTCCTGAAGTCAGGGTGGTATGAGCGGGCCAGCTACACCACTGGCTTGGGAGTAGGAAAGTGGTTCCCCAGCAGAAAAGCGGGTGCCGTGACCAGAGAGGAAATGGATGTTTGGCAGGTCTCCTAGCTAGGACAGGGCATAGCTGTTGTAACAAAGATTCCCTACAAATTCTGGGGCTTAAAGAAGAGAGAAGATTATTTCTCACCTAGCAGTTCGGGGTTGGTGGTGGTTCTCCTCATGCCAGCAGTCAGAGACCTGGACTTTTTTTTTAAAGATTTATTTATTGGGGCACCTGGACAGCTTCGTTGGTTAAGCATCTGCCTTCGGCTCAGGTCATGATCCCAGAGTCCTGGGATCGAGTCCCATATCGGGCTCCCTGCTCAGCAGTGAGTCTGTTTCTCCCTCTCCCTCTGCCCCTCCCTGCTTGTATTTGCACTCTCTCTCAAATAAATAAATAAAATCTTTAAAAATAAGATTTATTTATTTACTTATTTTAGAGAAAGAATGAGAGCAAGCGGTGGGGGGGGGGGGGCAGAGGGAGAAGGAGAGAATCTCAAATGGGCTCCACATTGAGTGCAGAGCCCAATGTGGGGCTTGATCCCATGACCCTGAAATCACAACCCAAGCCGAAATTAAGAGTCAGAGGCTCAACCGACTGAGCCACTCAGGCCCCCCAGAGACCTGGACTTCTTTCCTTTGTCGCTCTGCCATGCCCTAGGACACTTCTAACATATGCATGGTTGAAATGGGTCTCAGTGGGTTTTGGCTGGTAGGAGAATTGCCTTGCTTTGGGTTTCTCTGCAGGTTCTGAGGCTAGGGGTCAAGTTCAAGTCAACTGCTTAGGAGGCGATCCCAGGAAGCATCTGTAGTGGGAGTGGGGAAGTGTGATAGGAGAGAGCAGACAGCCAATAAAGGGAATATAATGAAGGAAGTTACTACTGTGGCAACCGGAGCTTGATCCTAGTGGGGATTTCCGGGAAACGGTATAGATGTGCCTCAGTGTTACCCTACTTGAGAGCATAGGAAACCATTTGTCCACTAACTCCCCATCCCTGGAGATTTAGTTGAGGGTGCTGGCATTGGGGCGTTCATTTCTGGGCTCTTCCAGCTTGCTCTGGCCAAGCATGCTTCCCTGTGCCAGCAAAAGGTCTTAGGCAGAGTTAACGGGGGTTGGCTGTAAGCAGGCGTCAGCACGGAGCCGATGCTGAGAGCTCAGCCGGGAGGTGCGGGGTGTGGTACAGGTCTGGTACAGGTGCGGAGGGGTCACACGCACTCTCTGAAGCTGCTGGCCCGGACACAGCACATAGCCCTTCCACTCCCATTCCAGGGTGAGGATTTTGCCATATTACCAGAGGGGCAGGAAAATGCAGCCTCCTCGGCCATAACACTCTTGTATGCCAGGACCAGGGAATGGATTGTGGTGGACGTCTCGAGGTCTCTGCTACAGCAGGCAAAGCCCCCTGACATTCGCCCTAGCCTTTGGCCTCCTCCCAACCCTGTTTGCCTGTCCTGCTCTCAGCCAATTGTCAGGAAATCCAGCTAAAGTGTCTGGGATCATGATTTCGGGGGAACTAGTTCTCAGGCTGGGGGCCTCGGGACCTTAGGTCCATGGGTGGTGGGCATAGAAATGCATGCACGAGTTATTGTCAATATTTTCTAGCCCTCTTTGGAAACCATGTACGAACTTGTACAAAGTCCGGCCAGCAGTATCTTCGCTTTTGGTTGGTATGAGGTCCGCACAGTGTGGAAACTCACGCATGTGCTTGTCAGAAGTGCCTACTGGTGGTGCATTTTGGAGAAAGGGATCTGTTATCAGTTCAGGTGGTTTATTTGGTTGATGTCTTAGGTTGAGTTTCTAGAAGCAGAGCCTGAGACAGGGATTCTGGGCTAAGTGATTTCTTTCTTTCTTTCTTTTTTTTTTTTTAAGATTTTATTTATTTATTTGACAGAGAGAGACACAGCAAGAGAGAGAAGGCACAAGCAGGGGGAGTGGGAGGGGGAGAAGCAGGCTTTCCGCTGAGCAGGGAGCCCGATGCGGGGCTCGATCCCAGGACCCTGGGATCATGACCTGAGCCGAAGGCAGATGCTTAACGACTGAGCCACCTAGGCGCCCCGCTAAGTGATTTCTTGAGAGAGGCTCTCAGGAGAAACCAGTAAGGAGGAGACGGAAACAAGTTACAACAGGAAGAAACCAGGCAAAGATGTGGGCTCAGCTGGAGTCTAGCCTCAGGTTGATCTCAGGGGGACTCTGGAGGGTGAATGGCACTATAGACGCTGGCCCTCTTTGAGGCCGGGGAACTAGTCATTGGCTTTGGGTTATCCCTGGTGGGGAGGGGAAAAGGACATGGCCACTGGGCTGTTTAGCTGCCAGTGTTCTAAGCAGCTGGGGGCTTAATCACAGGAATGGACTATTAGGGGTGGAAAAGCTTGAGGTCTGTAAGCTCTGGCTGTTTCTCCATGGATTATTTACTTTTTGATAAGGGACCTCTTTTGGAGCTAAAGGAGTGAATCGCTCACTGCAAATTATGTCGTGTTTTGGGGAGAAATAAAAAAAAATTAAAATGCATGCTGAGAATAGTCTTCCCTCCAAATCTGTTCCTCATCTGCCAAGCCTCTCTACCATCATAGTCAACCACTGTTAGCTTCTTGTGTAACTTTCTTTTTTTTTTTAAGTTTTTATTTATTTATTTAAGTAATCTCTACACCCAGCATGGGGCTTGAACTCATGATCCCCAGATCAAGAGTCTCATGCTCTTCCCACTGAGCCACCCAGGCGCCCCTTGTGTAACTTTCTTGAGTCTCTTTACTCATATATAAGCAAACAGGAATAGAATTATTGTTCTCCAGGTTTTTTTAAATTAGCAGATAGCATCATGCATACTGTTTGGAACCTTGCATTTTCCTTTTTATAATGCATCTGTTAGCTCTTTCTATAATCGGACAACAAAGTTCTCATTCTTCTTTACAGCTCTCTAGTATTGTGTGATATGCATGTACCATAATGTAGGTTATCCATCTTCTACTGATGGACGTTTATGCTGTTTCCCGTGTTTGTCTACTCTGAAGAATGCTAGGTGAGTGATTTCATATATACGTTATTTCACATACGTGCAAACCGATCTGTGGGATAAATTCCCAGAAATGTCATTGTTCAGGCTAAGGGTATAGCCAACCGTAACATCGATGGATACGGCCAGTTCACCGTCCCACCAGCCACATAGGGGAGAAGCCCTCTCCTCGCCACCCTGCCAACATCATTCGCTGCGGCTTGGGATTTGGGCCAATCTGATAGGCGAGAAATGGTTTCTCAGTGTAGTTTTACTTTACATTTCTCTCATTATGTGTGAGAGAAAGATGTGGAGCATTTTTTCAGGCGATTAAGGGCCCTTTCTGCGAATTGCCTTGAATGGCCATGTTTCCACTGAGTTGTTGGCCTCTTTTCCTGCCCAACTTCTAGGAGTTTGTTTGTTTGTTTAAATATATCAGGAAGTTTAGCTCTGTGATGGAAGCGGCTGGCTTTCCTCCCAGATTGTCATTTATCTTTCGATTTTGCTCATGCTGCTTTTCCTCGGCCAAACAGAAGTTTTGTGATTTTTATGCAGTTTGAATCGATCCGTCTTTTTCTTTTATGGCTGCGAGAGATTGAGTCGTCGTTAGAAAGGCCTTCCCACTCCAGGGTTATATCGGAATCCTGTCGTGCCTTTTTCTAGGATTTTAATGGTTTTGTTTTATCACGTATAAATCTTTGATCCGTTTGGACTGTTTCCTGGCGTATAGTGGGAGGTATAGATCCAACTTTATCATTTTCCAGATGGCTGACAAGAGATATTTTTTTAACAGGGAGCTTGTCCAAAACACACCAGAGAACGCTTTCTTCAGGAAAAGGTCGCGTGCCTCAGCAGAAGGTGTTGCAATTATAGTACGGAGCAGTTGTCTTTAATTAGCAAAGACTCGTTTGTTCAACAAGTATTTACCAAGTGCCCACTGCGTGCCAAGTACTTTTCTAGATACTGAGACTCGGGAAAAATAGACACAAGTACCTGCCCTCCAGGAGTCCCCATTCTCTTTCGGGGAGACACAAGAAATAAGCAAGTAAATGTATATGGTGTTAGCTGATAGAAAAATCAAGTTTATTTTTCAGTTACTATGGCTGTGTAACCAACAGTGCCAAAACTTAGGAGTGCTGTGGGTCGGGGCTTTGAACAGGGCACAGAACAGGGCGAGGGGCTGGCTTTTCTCTGCTCTCTGATGTCCAGGGCCTGAGCTGGAAGGCTTGAAGCCCGGGGCCTGCGAACCCCCTGAAGGCTTATTCACTCAAGCAGCTGGTGGTTAATGGTGGCTGTTGGCTGGGGCCTTGGTTCCTCGCCTTCTGGTCTCTCTGGGTGGGCTAGTTTGGGCTTCCTCTGGAGTGGTGGGTTCCCAGGGAGAAGGTCCTGAGAGACAGAGTCAGGAGGAGGCTGTGTCTCCTCGGAAGAGCCCACCTCCGGAGCCCTGCAGTGTCCCTTTGTCACATTTTGTCTGTTAGAAGTGAGTTCCTAAGGCGGGTCCATATCAAAGAAGGGGGGGATAAGACTCCCTTTTGATGCGAGGAGTGGTTCTAGAAGAGCTTGTGGGACCGTATGGATTGCTATGGCCATTGTTAGAAAATGCAGTCTGTCGCATCACGCAAGGAGGGCTGGGGTGCGGCTGCATAGGTGATGTTGGTGGAGATTGTTGGCGTTTTCTGTAGGGAGCAGGGACCTGTGACCGGAAGAAGCGAGGGAGCATGCGCTGTGGTTACCTGGCGGGGCGTTCCAGGCAGAGGGAACAGCAAAGGCAAAGCTCTGGTAAAGACCGAGGCTTTGCCTCTGAATGAATTGGGAAACCATTGAGAATTTTGAGCAGAGGAGTAACGTGATCTCACTTAGGTTTTAATGGCTTGCTGTGGCTGCTGTGAGAACAGATTTGGAGGTGGGAGGCACGGGTGGAAGTGGGAAGACCAGTTAGGAAGCCACTGCAAAAACCAAGGCAGGACAGGGTGAATGCTTGGGCCAGGGCGATAGTGCAGGAGGTGTGGAGAATGGCCGGAGGCTAGCTATGTACTTAAAAGTAGAGCCAACTGGGTTTGCTGATGAATTGGATGTGGGTTCATGGCCAGACCACACATCCTGGTTTGTCTGGGACAGCTCTAGTTTATGTAACGAATGACATGGCCCTCTAGTTATGAGAAGAAAGTGAGGAGTCAGGGACGTCTTTAAAGTTTTTGGCCTGAGCATCTGGAAGCATTATGGTGCCATTTTCTGAGATGGAGTGTCTGCACATCGCTGGTCAGGGAGGAATCAGAGACGTCAAAGGGTCTCATGAGCAGGAGGACAAGGTGAGTAGGTGGTGGGGCGTCTGGGGTGGAGGTGGAATGTGAGTGTTTCTTGACCAGAGAATGATGAATAAAGATGAATCCAGGAGGCTGGCCACCGTCCTCCGTGGCCGTGAGAAGAGCCCTGGACAGGCCAGTGCAGAAGTTGGGGCGTGAAGAAGAACTCCCACATGGAGAATAAGAAGGAGTTGCCTAGGAAAGGGGGGCATGTGGTGAGAGGTGGTGCAGGTGCTTTGAGTGAAAATCTTCCTCAGATAGGGGTAGCTCCTTATCTTAAACAGAGCACAGTGAGCACAGTCTGACCTTTTGGAAGGGACTTAGTCGTCATTCTACATGTGGCCTGTCATCAGACCACTTGTGGACATGGCTTCCGTGGCCCATGGGCCCCCATTGGGACTGCTCAGCTCTGCACCTTCTGGGTGCATTTGGAGTTTTCTGCCTCCCCTCGCTGGCAGGTGTCACTTTCCTTCTTGTCCTAGCAGAGGCCCTCCCTCTTTAATCCAGATCCTTCCAGGCCACAATTGCTCGATAACCGGCTTATTGAGCTCACTAGAATCGTAAAACAAGGGGCTGTCCTGTGACCTTTAGTCGCTATTGAGGCTGCTTTGAAGGCTTTTTTCCTTTCTTCTTCATTTCCCCTGGATAATTGCTGACTGGAAGGTAACTTCTAGATAAGCGCAGTCCAACTATAAAAGTTAGTTGGTTGCCAAATTAATTCAGTTGTTCAGTATTTACCAGGCACACGGTCCCCACAGGAGCCATGCGCTAGACCCACCCGATTATCATTCCTACAGCAAATACTAGCGGCGGGCCTGCAGATGGAACGGACAAAACCCCAGCGTGTTTCGAGTGTCCGTGCTAGAGGGAAAAGGTGGACAGTAGCTAAGAGAAATGAGTCAATGTCACGTATGTAGTTGGTGCTGAGTGGTGTGGAGGAATCATCGGGCAGAGAAGGCGCAGGGAGAGAGCGAGGGGAGGGGACCGCAGTTAAATAGTGTGATCCTGGGGGGAAGCCTTGACCCCCCGTCAGGACCCCAGCAGTGTTGGGATCAGGTGACCACCGTGGACGATGGCACATGGCATGCTTCCCATCACACTAACGGCTAGCTCCCAAGTCCCTTGGTAGGGCCTGCGCCGCTGAGGTGGTGTGGCCTCTAGCTGCCTATGGGTTCACTGCCTGGCTCATGCCACGGTGGACTCTACTCTCCTCACACACCCCAAGCATGCTCCCGGCTCAGGGCCTTTGCGTGCCCGCCGGTCGCTGCAGGTCTCACGTGTCCACTCTGTTCTGGTGTCTGCTGCCGTGTCCCACGGGCAGCGAGCCCTGCCTCCCAGTGCCCACCGCCCGGTGCAGTCCCCGGCACACACACACTGAATCTATGTCAGCCCTGGGACCCACTTTAACCCACAGAATGTGTCAGAAGGGAGGCCGTGCCTACTCTGGGCCTGAGCCTTGAGATGGCCTGGCCGCTGCTTTTGAATCTGGGGAGCCCTGGGTCGCCGTGGGAGAAGTCTGGCTACCCTGCTGGCAAGGCCAGGTGGAAGGGCTATCTGGACAGGCCACCCCGGCGGGGAAAGGCCCGGAGACTGCCTGCAGACAGGGCCCTGGTTATGCTGATGTCCCAGCGGGGCCCAGCCTTCTCCCGTCCCTCACTCACCAGACATGTGAGTGACTCGTCTTGGACGTTCGGGCTCTGGGAGGCCTCAGAAGACTACAGCCCCAGCGAAAATCCGTGGGGAACAGAGGAACCACCCAGCTGGGCCCGGTCAGTCCACGGAATCTTGGGAGGTAAGACAAAGATTATTGTTTGAAGCTCTTCGTTTGGAGGTGGTTTGTCCTGCAAGCAGTAGATGCCCGGAACATTCCCTGACCGCCCAGCACAAGCCGTGGTCTCTGTCCCTGCCCTGCCCCTGCTTTTCCTTCACCCCACTTCCCATTTGCTGACACTGATGTGTGCGTTTGTTCACTGCCGTCCCCCCCCTCCCCCCGCCCACTCTGATCTCTGCAAGGTGGGGAATCCTCGTTCTGCTCACTGCTGTATTCCTGGAGCTCGGGACAGCGCCTGGCTAGTCACAGGCGCTCCGTGAATGAATAACTCGTGAATGAATGAATAACAATGAATGGACGTGTTGAATGAGTATAATAAGTATCCACTCTTCTGCGATCAGAATGGCCTTGGTTTCAGAAGGGCCCTTTTCCTCTGAGGAAGAACAGCCCATCCCCAGTGTGTTGGGCCACAGGCTGGTCCGTGAGGTACATCCTGCCACTGACCTGGGGCATGAAATGGACACATTTTTGTTGAGCACTTTCTACAGGGAACACTGATTGGAAGACTCACATGAACATTTAAAAATAAGCAGCAACTTTAAACAAATCCAGTTCTGTGTTTGGGGAACCCCCCCCCAGCCGTGGCCCCGAAGAGGGGACAAGAAGCAGGAGCTCATGCAAAGCCAGGCTTAGGAAGGGGCAAAGAGCACCCAGGTGCCAGGTGGAGGAACAGAGGGGAGGGCCCTGCCCCGCACCCCCCCACTCCATACCAACCTCCCAGGAGCGGCCTCTGGGCTCTGGGAGTCCTGCCTGCCGGGCGAAGGGGCAGATTTGTGTGGTCCCTGCGGTCCGTACAGTTGCTATTTTGGTTCTCTCCTCTGTTCCATCGGCCTGACATTTTCTCAACTGATTCCAAGCCCAGTGCACCATTTTAGCTGACGTGGGTGAGCATTTCGTGGGGACAGCAGATGGATGGGATGACAAATAGCAGGATGGTGGGGACAGCTGAGAAGTGCTTTTTCCTGTGCCAGAGCTGTTGGCTGTGCACGTGCCCCAGCGTAGTCTAGACGCTGCGGAAGCAGCAGCATGTGCTCAGGGACAGTGGGCAAGCTGGCTTCCCTTTCTTTCTTTGCTGCTAAGCATCCTCCTCTACATCCAGTCAGCCGGCTCGCCAACTGCCCCAGAAGCAGACCCCGAGACGGTAGTTCATTGGACCCCAGGGAGTGTGACAGGGTGGCGCGGAAGTGAGCCAGGGGAGGGGAGAAGGACTACACAGGGTGTGGTGTGGTGGCAAGTGGGTGACCGCTGTGGGCGGCTGGGCACGGCGCGTCCCAGAGCTGTCCCACCCGAGGTGTGAGGAAGCCGGGCCGTTCATCCACCGACTCCTGTTTCTCCTGTTGCCTAAGGGGGGCCCCCAGAGGACCTCAGTTCGTGGAACTTAGACCTGCCCTGCAGCTAGACCAAACCTTCAGGCAGTTCTCAGTTTCCTAGCAGAGGCCCTCCGTCTTAGTTTGGGCTGCTAGAACAGTGCACCATGGACCAGGGAGCTTGTAAGCAGTGGAGATTTCTGTCTCACAGTTCTGGGGGCCGGGCGGGGGGCAAGATCAGGGTGCTACCATGGTCGGCTTCTAGTGAGCACCCACTTCTGGGTTGCAGACTGCTGTCAATTCCTCATCTTCTGGTGGAAAGAGGGCAAGCTAGCTCTCTGGCTTCTTCTGGGAAGGGCACTACTAATTCTACCCACGGGGCTCCACCCTCAAAGGCCCCACTTCCCAGTCCCATCACATTGGGATTAAGGCTTCTGTGTATGAATTTGGTGGTGGGGGGGGGGACACACAAACATCCAGCCCGTCATTTACAGTGAGCGCTGAGGTGGTACGGGCAGGGCCAGGTGGCGTTTGCTCACCAAGCAGTGCTGTCTGTCGCCTGCCCCAGGCAGGTGCGGTGCATATGAAGCCAGACCCTTGCGCAGAGTCTAGTGGGCGAGATGGATATAAAGTGGACCTGGTGAACACGGGCGCAAAGGCTGTGGGGGCACCGGGAACCTTTGCAGAGCAGGGAACATGAGTGGGGTCCTGAGAACCAGATAGGAGTTCGGGGTTACATATGTGTACCACTGCACTCATATGGTGGCTGCCTCTGGGGTGGTGGACACCCGGAATTCCTAACCCGAGAACTGTCCGCGGGCCTTCAACACAGAAGGCTACACTGGAAGCGGGCCGAGGCCTCTCAGTCAGTGCCACATCCTAGCAGGGAGAGCTGGCTGATGGCCCTGGGGACAAATCAGAGGGTCCCGGAGTTGGAAGGTGGTTGGGGAGGCCCCTGGCACTCTCTCCCCACCCCGGCTCTACGACTGGCTGGCTCCTTGATTTTTTTTTTTTTTAAAGATTTTTATTTATTTATTTGACACAGAGAGTGAGAGAGATAGCAAGGGAGAGAACAGAAGCAGGGGGAGAGGGAGAGGGAGAAGCAGGCTTCCCGCAGAGCCGGGAGCCCGATGCGGGGCTCCATCCCAGGACCCTGGGATCATGACCTGAGCCCAAGGCAGACGCATAACGACTGAGCCACCCAGGCGCCCTGGATCCTAGATTTTAAGACCACATGGGAGGGGAGTGTGCCAACACTAGGTCATCTGCCCCGGTGGCTGATAGGCAACCTCTCCCCTCCTCTACGGCCCAGCAGCCCATCTCCTTGTGCCCCCTTCTTCATGCCTAGCCCTAGGGAATATGCTTATAATCTGTTCTATTTCGATAGTACTTTATAGATGGAGAAGCACTGTGACATACAGGCTCATGGTGGGTCCTTACAGCAACTCTATGAGGCAGGTATGATGTTCCTAACTACAGTTGAGGAAACCAAGGTCCCCCAAATGTCAATCAGTTGGGCCAAGGCTATATGGCTAGGAAGTGGCAGGTCTATGAGGCACACCTGGGTCTTTGACCCAGGTCCCGTTTGTCTCCCTCCTCTTATTACCCTTCGGAGGCCCATTGGGTCTTCATGAGGGTGGGAAGCAATTCTCTCCTCGTCTCTGGCCTGCACATTCCTAAATGACTGCAGACCATTTCTGTACTGCACATTATATGTGCTGCTCTGGAGATAACAGCGGAAGAGTCTTCTATCCTGCTGGTTATATGGAGAAGAAAGCCTCTGCAGGTTTTCTTTGGCAACTTTTTCTTGAATACCCTTTTTTTTTTTTAAGAGAGGGAAGGGGGGCAGAGGGAGAGGGAGAGAGAGAATCCCAAGCAGACTCCACTAAGCCCAGAGCCTGAAGAGGGGCTTGATCCCACAACCCTGAGATCATGACCTGAGCTGAAATCAAAGAGTCGGCCACTTAACCCACTGAGCTACCCAGGTGCCCCTTGAATACCCTCTTTTAACAAAGAGATAGCAGGTCTCAGATTTGGCCTTTGGAAAGCAAGAGAACTGAGTTAGGATTAATAGCACTGCTTTGTTTTTATTGTATTTATTTTATAGTTGCCTTCTATTTATGGCAAGCCGTGGCCTGTTTTTATTGTGGTAGTGAGATAAAGTTTGCTTTTGAAATAAAATTCTTTTTTTTAAAGATTTTATTTATTTATTCGAGCGAGAGAGAATGAGCAGGGGGCGGGGCGGGGAGAGAGAGAAGCAGGCCCCCGCTGAGCTGAGAGCCTTTTCGGGACTCGATCCCAAGACCCTTAGATCATGACCTAAGCCGAAGGCAGATGCTTAACCGGTTCACTGCACCACCCAGGCGTCCCTAAAATTCTTTAAATAAAAAGAGTGAACCTGTTTGAAGAAAAATATTGTGTAAATATGAGTCTAAGTGGTCCTCAAAGATGGCAAAAATCCTGGTGGTGGCGGGGAGGGACTGAAGTTTAGGAAATGCTAGTACCCGATAGAGATTAAACTTGATCATTGTTCATCATCACAATAAAACAGCTACTATTGGGTATCTGTTCTATGCCAGGGACTTTAAATCTGCTATTTCTAATCCCTATAAAAATTCTATGAAGTTGTTGTTGTCTTGCCCATTTACAGATGAGAAAACCGAAGCTCAAAGACGTTGGGTAACTTGCCTGAGTCACGCCGTCAGCATGGTACATTGTAAAAATGCCCCCAGGTCTTCCCTTCCCTGGATCCACCCCCACCCTCCCTTGCAAGGTGACTTTTTGGCTTCTCTCATCAAGAGGTGATAAGTGTAATTAACAGTTCCCCTGCCCCCCCCCCCGAAATCTTGGTCACATGACTTGCTTTGGGCATTGGGGCATCAGCGAACATGCCCCGGACAGGCTTGAAAAGCACAGTGCACTGGGACTTGTTCTTTTGAGGCCTGGGAGCCCTTCCACCGCTGCCTTCTGAGCAAGCCAGGCTAGCCTGCTGGAGGACAGCAGACGCAGGGCCAGGCAGCTCCATGGCCCCAGCTGGTGCTGAGCTAACCATGGGCCATCCTAGATCGTCCTGCCCCGGCTGAGTCCCCACACCAGAGCCTGTCCTCGAACTCATGAGAAATAAGTTTGGGAAGCCACTAATGACGGGGTGATCCGTAACACAGCAGAGCTAGCTGATGGCACTGACAATGGGGGAAGAGCTAGGATTTCACCTGGTTTTTTCTCTCACTCTCGTCTTTCCCATTCCAGCAAGTACCACTCACCTGCCCAAACCCCGAACCAAGGAGTCACCTTTATACCTCTCCCTCAACCTCACTCATCCAAACGGCCAGGCAAGCCTCCCAAAGTACATCTCAGATCTGGCTCTTGCCCAGCATCTCCTGCCACCTCTCTTGCCCACGTCACCATCAGCTCTCATCCAGGCCAGGAGTCAGCCAACTTCTTCTCTACAGGTCCAGATAGCAAATATTTTAGGCTTTGCGGGTCATACAGCCTTTGCTGGACATACTTAACTCTGTAGCCGTAGACAATATGTTAAACAAGTGGGTGTCGCTGTGTTCCAAGAACACTTTATTTTTAGACACTGAAATTAGAATTTTTATAATTTTCTTGTGTCACTAAATCGTCTTTTGATTTTTTTTCAACTGTTTCAAAATGTGAAAACAATTGTTAGCTCACAGACGGTACAGAAACAGGCAGCAGGCCGGATTCAGCGTCTGCCTGATTCTGAGGCTCGTGCCATCTACGCTACACCATCTCCTTCCCTGTTAGCGTTGGTTTAAGACTTGAAGGCGGATTGGGGTTTAGGCCCGAGCACTTGGAAAACAAAGATCTGGCCGAACGAGGAAGGGAAGTTATTTTAGGCAAAGGCATCCACACGAATAACAGCTTAGAAATGGGCAGGAGCCCGGAGCTGAGGGATGGTCTAGAGCCGCCTGACTGGGTGTTTCTAACCACAGCTGACCTTTGCTTGTTGTTGTTGAGACTGTTTTCTTTCTTTAACTTTTAATATCCCATTATTTTAGTAACGGGACTTAATTCAATGCATGTTGTGTAAGCTTTTCAGCAACACTGCTTTATTTATACCTTTATCTTTCATGGAACATTTTTGTACAGATCTTTAAAAATGTACTTATGTGGGGCGCCTGGGTGGCTCAGTCGGTTAAGCCGGCTCAGGTCATGGTCCCAGGGTCCTGGGATCAAGCCCCACATCTAGCTCCCTGCTCAGCGGGAAGCCTGCTTCTCCCTCTGCCTGCTGCCCCTCCCCCACGCGTGCTCACTCCATCTCTCTAATAAATAAAATCTCAAAAAAAATGTACCTATGTCTTTGATGATTAATATCTAACATTGTCAGACACTTTTAAATCTTTGCAGACGATGATTTGAAAAGTCTTCACAACAGACAGTCCAAGTCCCGGATTTGGAAGGACGGCAATTGGGACCCTGCTCAGCCCTCTGTGGCGGTTTGAGGGAATGAAGCTGATGCAGGCACTTGACCACCTCTCCACTGGGGAGTTGGGATCGCTCAAGGAAAGCCTGCTCTGCTGGGAGCCACAGTCTCCTGCCAGTTTGTAAATAGCCTCGTTCCTAATTTATCTCACTCCTCTTTTCTGAGCCAGTGACCCAGATTCGTTGGGCTGGGAGGCTGCACGCACAGGGTGGTGCAGACGGATCTCCATGTTGCCGTGCCGGAAAAAATGAGGAGAAAATCACGAGCTGCTTAAAAATGGGGGGAGAATAATAGAAGAACCCTCACACAGTGGAATTAAAGCAACCAGACCCGTGGTAGTGACTCGAATGCCCAAAGTACCCCAAGCTACGTGTAGGTCCACCCAGATTTGGCTTGTGCCGTGTAAGTGCAGTCTACTTTTCCCACCACTAGATGGCAATCCCGTTTTAAAACAAATTTTATTCAAGCAATAATGCTGCTAAAGATAAAAAGTAACTGTTTTCACCCCATGATGTTGGCAAAAAAAAAAAAAAAAAAAGTCTTAAAACTCTTGTGTTAGTGAATATGTGGGAAAGCAGCAAATTTCAGAAAGCACTGGTGGAAGCGTAAGTGGATAGCACTATCTTGGAGGAATTTGAGAGTCACGTTCACGCTGCGCATACCATGTGACCCAGCCCCGACACGTCTGGATTTGATCATTTGAGAAGGATGATGACGGCTCAGATTATTTTGTCCCGACTCTGTGCCAGAACCTGCCCTAAGTGCTTACCTCATCCAGTCCTCCCAACTCCATGCAGGCAGGTACGAGTATTTCCCTCCCAATTTGCAAAGGAGGAATCCAGGCACACAAAGGTCAGAGCTAGTAAGTGGCAGAGCTCCAGTACTCACCCTGCTTCTAGTACACTGCACGTGCCCCCTGTACACCAGGAACACACGCACGCACACACACACAGAGGAGGGTGTTCACTGCAGCAGTGCGTTAGCCTAACCGCGTCAGTGAGACAAGAAACCCTGAGGGAATACTGCAGAACGTTAAAGCCATGCAACTAGATCTAGAAGTGGTCAACCCGGCAGAAACTAATGTTGAGATAAAGCAAGCAAATATCAAAAAGACAGGAAGCAAAACTGCATATTATTCATGGAGCCCAGCGTGGAGAGTAAAACTGTAAAAGGATACACCGCAAAGATACATACCAAATTTATGATGGTGTGTCAGGGGTGAGGGAAATAGGACTCCGGAAACAAAAGACAAGGGCTTTTAAGATTATCTGTAATGTGCTATTATTTTCTCTTTCTTTCTACCTACCTGTCTTTTTTTTTTTTTTTAAAGATTTTATTTATTTGAGAGAGAGAGAATGAGAGACAGAGAGCACGAGCGGGAAGAGGGTCAGAGGGAGAAGCAGACCCCCCGCTGAGCAGGGAGCCCGATGCGGGACTCGATCCCGGGACTCCAGGATCATGACCTGAGCTGAAGGCAGTTGCTTAACCAACTGAGCCACCCAGGCGCCCCTACCTACCTGTCTCTTGAGCCAAGAGGCAAAAGCTCAAATCCTACTCTAATCCAGAATATCATTTTATGATTGGATCCTCTCAAATAACTCCATTCCTCAAACCTGACAACTGTTACTGTCAAGCAACCATACAAACCTTTTGCTCCATCAGGGGCATCTCCCCAGAGAGCTTTTCTCAAGCTCCCTTCTATAGTGTAAATCACCTGAGGTTCCACACCTTAGACTTCCTGCAGCAGCACAAGCCTGTAGGCCTCTGAGGTTGGAAAGAAGGGAGGGAGGATGGGGACAGGGAGCCTTCTGCCTTGTACTTAGCTACTGATTTAAGACAGTGGTTCTCTTTAGGGCCCCAGCTTCAAACTGAAGTGTTTCAAGTAAAGTTCCAACTATTCCCTTGCTTCACTTTTGGGAGACGGGAGGGGAAGGCAGGTTATAATCAAATGTTTAATTGCTCAGGTGGAAAGACACAGTGATTCAAACAAATTACCCCTCTCTAACTCCATTTAAAGCCGGTAGGCAAATTGGTTACCTAGAAACACAA
The DNA here is from genome assembly GCF_964656455.1 of Halichoerus grypus. Lineage (NCBI taxonomy): Eukaryota > Metazoa > Chordata > Mammalia > Carnivora > Phocidae > Halichoerus > Halichoerus grypus. The sequence goes on from NC_135721.1 coordinate 96,544,034, forward strand.
TGATTTACAACTAACCATCTTCCTTTATTTACCAGTCAGCACATATGAAACCACAGGTCATATGGTGACAGGTCTTCCTAGAACTATAATAGGTGTATAGAGGTTAATGCTCTCCGATTAAAAGGGGATAATGGCTCTGAGCAAGAGGTCAGGTCTGGGGGGTTAGGATGGGAAGGGGGAAAGCATAACTTTTTTGTATAAAATTGAAAATTGGTTTTTAGTGCCAGCCAGCATGGAGCTTTTGTCAGCTGCTGAATGCACTGAGAATGTGTAGAACTGCAGAGGAAAAGGGTATGTGGTGGATAGCATTAAACCTAACGGATTGTCTCAAAGCCCAAAAGACTGTAACACTATGTCCTGTACTATGAGGGAGACTCCTCACAAGGGCAATTTCTACCTCCTTTAAAAAAAGTTTAGGGGCATCTGAGTGCCTCAGTCAAACATCTACCTTGGGCTCAGGTCTTGATCCTGGAGTCCTGGGATCGAGCCCCACGTTGGGCTCCCTCTCCCTCTGCCCCCCCGTGCTCTCTCTCTCAAATAAATAAAAAATTAAAAATTTTATTTTAAAGGTTATTTATTTGCCAGAGAGAGAGAGAGCGCACATAGCAGAGAGAGTGGTAGGCAGAAGAAGCAGGCTCCCGCTGAGCAAGGCGCCCGATGCAGGACTTGATCCCAGGACCCGGGGATCATGACCTGAGCCAAAGGCAGACGCTTAACTGACTGAGCCACCTAGGCATCCCTCAAATAAATAAAAATTTAAAAAAATACTTTAATTATCCTCATTTAGAGAATCCCTCATCACAAATCTTGTTTCATTTCACTGGAGTTTAATATGTCATATCACTTAGAGGAACAGGTGGTACCCACAATTTAGTAACATACATGCTAATTCTTGAAAAGTTGTCTCATTTAGAAACTCAGACTTGGCTTTCTCCTTCTATGCCTTAGCAGGGAAAAAACTTTTGACATTTCCCTCTCAAGAGGATTGAGACTTCTTTAATTGGTGAGATCTGAGGAATATCAGGATTGTAGTGAGAAACCGGTGTGTTCTTGTCTTTCTGGGAAGCCTGCCCAGGGATTAACTTTGGTTGTTCTCGTACAACGTCTGCCTGGTCAGACTCTGAGGGTCTTGCATGCCATTAGCTTGGGCAAGTCGGTGCAAGACAGGTCCAAGGTATATTTCTGTGAACCCTAGAGAACTGTATTAAAATGCAGTCTTGCTGGGCCTAGTCTCCTAAATTCTGGAGGGAGGCTTATTAAAGCAGTGTGGAAAAATCTGCTGTTACAACTTTGAATGATCTCACTTGATTTTTGAGTTTGGAAATGACAGGCTACGTGAATATCTGCTGCTTGAAGAGAATGGAGAGGTGTAATCAGTGAAAGGTCCCCTGCAATCCTGCTCCTTCCTACCTGAAGCTTACTTTCCTTGCCAGGTGACCATGGCAAAGGACGCCTCCTTCTTGTTCGCACTTACGTAGTACTCACACCAAAGCTACTGGGCCAGTGGCAATACTGTGAATTCTGAACTTCTAAATACAAAATCTAAACAATTTCCAGGTTTACAAAATTCTCTATAAACACATAAATCTAAATAAAAAGAAACAGAACCAACAGTCTCATTACTTTACTCACATATTTTATTTCTTATAATTAATGGCTAAGTAAAGAAAAAAACTAATTGTAGCACCTTACTATTTTAAGACCACAACTGTAACTTAAATGTTATCCCATTCCATAAAATAAGGAGCCTTCCCCCAAAGCTATAGCGGGCATTTAAGTTTCCCGATCCCAGTGAAAACTAGTACTTTTTATTACTTATCAAACACACAAAAATTACTGTTCCCCCTAGCTGAAGAATCTCACAAATGATACTTTTTCTTTATGTACATGGTTCATTGACTCAAACCAGAACAGAGCTACTAAAATATCCACGATTATGAATCTCAGACTGGGGTCTGGCTACTCCTGGGGGTCATTTACTGGTATGCTAAGGGGGATTATCAACCATGTGAAAATGCTCCATCTTTCCAGAGAGCAATGTTTACTTGAGGCTAAGGAATCACATTAAATATGAAAAAAATAAATTTTTTTAGAAATGTTAAGTGGAAGTTTTTTCCCCCAAGTGAAATATATAGAAAACCTCAACATATAAAACCAGTTTTAGGAAACCATGTTGGCAGTAGGAGTTGGCCGATGCGATTTCTCCCACCACACACACCGTGGGGGCATGTGACCCCTTCCCTTCTGGGGTACCCTGGGGAACTTCTTGCACACCAAGCCTCACGCCCGCCAATCTTAATTCAAGGACTGGGCATCCTGCTCGGGATACAGAAAGTTCTACAGGGGGGTCCAAGAGCCACCAATGCTGTGTGAATCCTGCTTCCCTTTTTCAGGTAAATGATAGACCATGCTTACTTGTGCTTCTTTTATGTGCTCAAGTCCAACCCTTAAAATCTAAACTTTTCTGGCTTTTTGATCTTTTTAGTTGTAATACATTTCAACAAATACTTCCACTTGGGTTATGTAGCTCAGATCCTGTGGCATCTCTACTGTAAACAGCAATAGATCTTCCCAAACTGTGAGGAACTAGTGAATGTTCCCAGACATCATTCTGTCCCCTAGTCTGGTTTCTGAATATTCTGGTTCTTTTCCTTCTTTGTATATTCTTCTAGTCGACGAAGCCACTTGGCCCAGTACTGGGAACAGAGCTCAGTGTCCATGAAATGTGGATGGGCAGGGGATCCATCTTTGTAGGCCACCACAATTAAGCCACACTGAACCTAGGAAGAAACACAGGGCAGTTCCAGTATTTATACAATAGGACCAGAGCTGAGGTTCATTTCCTTCTTGCTCTATGGCAAACTCAGAACAAAACAATCTATAGTAATAGCTCCTGTTTCTAAGAGGGGTTGATAAAAGATTGCACCAGGATACATAAGAACACAAAGATGACAAGATATTGAAGAATAAACTGTAAACACTAGAGCATTATTAGCAATGACAGAAAGCTCAGAACGGGGGGGAATTGCTTTTTAAGGTGGTAGAAGGACAAGGAACAGAGTAAGCAGTGGAACACAAACAGAATAAAAATCACAAGGAGTTAAGTAGCCATAAATAAGCATCAAGCAAGGCTTTATATAAGTTGAGGCTCAGTGTCCTGACCTGAAAGCTATAGTTGACATCATTATTTATGGCACCAACATAGGCCACAACCTGCAGCGGGTTGTCAAATGTATTTCGAATATAAGGTTTCGGTTTCTCCGATGTCTTCCAATCAATCACACACAGCTTGCCCCTAAAGAGAAACCAAAGGAAGTCTTCGTAGTTAATAGTTCAAACTGAGAAACTGTAAGAGGTTGAGCCTCTTCTTAGGTATGGTTTACTCTTTATCACTCAATGATTGTTGCTTCTATTCTCCACTTTCCAAAAAGACGGCTCCTCTGAGCTTTACTTCTGGGAATCAGAGAAGTGTGATGTTCTCTTTCCTTTGATTCCTACGTTCAGGTCACTAACAGGCCTGTCAGGGGCATGATGGGAAATGCTTCCGGAAGCACACTGGCGAGAGTTACAGGTGCAGACCCATACAGAAGTGCTGGGGAACTTTCCCACAGTTCCAGTTTCTAAACTTTCTCCAAAGTCCTTTGGACCTCCATGCCTTGTTTAACAGTTGACATGGGAATTGAAACTATGTCTATCACTATCTTAGTTGATCTTATTTCAAATATGTATCAGGACGAACCACAACAGACCAGAAGCAAAGTCCCCGTCATAAACGACAAAAGCATCATGGTGCTCCAGAAATTCTCTTGCTCAGAAACCAAAGCTGGGGTTCAGATCTATCAGTATTTAATAGGCACCAATTATATGCAGAAATACAAATAAGACTTGGTCCCTACCCTGAAAGTTTACACACAGGGTAGGTGTCTTACTATTAGGGATATTGGAAAAATAAAAAAAATTCCTGCCACTTTAAAAAAGTCAAATAACCAGTACATTCCTTCCTATCACCCCTCTCCTGATGGGATTTTATACTTGCCAAGTGCAGATATCAGAAGGATCACAGGGTGAGCAGACTGATAACTGGTTCATTCTGTCTTTCATGAACTTCAATTTCAAGACCAGCAGTTTAGAGGGAGATTTTGTACAAAGTATGCATGTTACCCACCTGTTGCCATAGCTCTAGAGTTATAACTTATGCAAGGTAATGATAAAGTCAACCTAGAGTAGCACTAAAAGAAATAAAATGCAAGCTATATATGTTATTTCAAATTTTCTAGTAACCATATCAAAAAAGAAAATACAGGCGAAATTTTAATATTTTATTTAACCCAAACATACCCAAAATATTATCATTTCATTATGTAATATAAAGAAGTTATTAATGGGATACTTTACACTCTGTTTTGTACTAAGTCACTGAAACCTACTTAGTAGTATATTTATAGCATACCTCACTTTAGATTGGCCACACTCAAGTATTTAATGGTCGTATGTGGCTAGTGGGTACTCTCTTGGACAGTGCAGGTCTAGAGGTAGTTTTACTGCCTCTGTCAAACTTTGCAATATTACAAAACAATTATAATCTATGCAAATGAAGAGAGGGCCCCAGTATCGCCAGGGGGCTTCACAGTTCTCAACCTGGAATAAATCAAAATACCCTAAAATAAAGATTTCCGACATGGACCACTGTTTCTTGCAACATACTATAACTTGCAGAACTTAATAATGTGGAAAAGAGATTTTTAGTAGTATAAACCTAAATTAAAACTGCACTAAGACAGTTCACAACAAATGAAAAGATGCTCAGCCTAATTTAAGTGAAATGCAGACTGAAACCACAAGAGACAATGTTAATCAATTGTGTCTAATACTGTGTCATTAAAGGTGTGCACAAAGCACACTCACACCTGGGACAACTGAAAATGCCTGTACCCTTTAAGCCAGCAATTTCCCTTTTCGGTATGCACTGGAGAGCAATGGTTTGATACCCTGGGTGCGAGTGACAAGTGCCTGGAAAATCTAAATATTCATATCCAGGCGTACTTCAGACCAACTGAATTTATTCAAACTATATATATGATCCATGAAAACAAACCAACAAGTGAACCTCACAGCCGTATACAAGGAGACCTGTACATTGCTGCAATTTGTAATTATGAAAAACTAGGAATAACCTGAATGTTCCCAAAAGGGAAATGGATGTGCTTCATTAATACGAAGGACTACGAGGGGTGCCTGGGTGGCTCAGTCGTTAAGCGTCTGCCTTCAGCTCAGGTCATGATCCCAGGGTCCTGGGATTGAGCCCTGCATCGGGCTCCCGGCTCCGCAGGAAGCCTGCTTCTCCCTCTCCCACTCCCCCTGCTTGTGTTCCGTCTCTCGCTGTGTCTCTCTGTCAAATAAATAAATAAAATCTTTAAAAAAAAAAAAAATACAAAGGAATACCAAACAACAGTTAAAAGAGAGAACAAGATCAAAATCATCATGCTAACATTTATTGAGTAGTTTGCATTTTAAGTACTATACAGAGAATGTCTCATTTAATCTCTATAACAACTCTATAAGGTAAGTCCTTTTGTCTTATTTTACAGATGAACAAATAGAAGTACAGAGAGGCTAACTAGCCTAAGGTTAAGATGAAAAGCCAGAAACCAAACCCAGCCAGCCTGGCTCCAGAGCCTAATATCTTACCAGCTTTGTGATACTATGTACGTAGAAATTTCTATATATTGTGACTCTCACAGACATGGAGGTAACAAGACATAGTATTCTGTGTATGTGTACTATACACAGTGTTGTGTATGTATGTAGGAAGCACACTGGCAATGTGTTGGATATGCACTATCCAGTATGGTGGGTGTGTTAAGTAGGATAGGAAGTAGCCTAGGACACAGTAGCAAACATCTCACAGTGATTGTCTTTGGCCAGGGGACTGAGAGGAGGGAAGATGTGGTTACAGGTGATGTGAGCTTAATTTATGGTATATTTAAAAAAAAATCGAAAGCAGATGTGACAAAGTGTTAATAACTGTAAATTCTGAGTGGTGGAGAATTATTAAAAGAGAAAAGGATGTTGCAGATCTACATAAACTAATAAGGGAAGATCTCTAAAATATTTTCAGAATGAAAAAAAGCAGGGATTGGCACTCTCTGTTAGTAAATGGGGGTGGAGACAAATGATTATAAATACAGTCATAAAATATCTCAGGACCACAAGCACTTTATCTATCTTTAGAGAGGGAGAGGGAGGGAAAGAGAGAGGAAGGGAGGGAAAGAGAGAGGAAGGGAGGGAAAGAGAGAGGAAGGGAGGGAGGGAGGGAGAAATGTGTGGGGGGGGCAGGGAGAGAGAGAGAGAGAGAGAGAGAGGAAATCTAAAGCAGGCTCCATGCCCAGCATGGAGCCCCATGCTTGATCTCACGACCCTGACATCGAGACCTGAGCCAAAATCAAGAGCCAGATGCTTAACCGACTGAGCTACCCAGGCGCCCCAGGGTCACAAGAACTTAAAACCAGAGTGGGGGTGGAGGATTCTGGGAAAATGGAAGAGTAGGAAGCACCAGAAATCTGTAGGCCCACCTAGACAACAATTGCAATGGCAGAATCTGTCTGATATAATTATTGGATATCTAGAGCCTATTGAAGGCTTAGATGGTAAACTGGTTAATTTTGGTCAATTTTGGCTCTTAACAGCTACCCATCCCCCCACTCCTTCTCATGGGGCAGGCAGCTATACACATGATCTTGGAACAGCACGGTACACAGCTTGTGGGAATGAGTGGACAAAAAGGGCCCCAGTCTCCAAATGTCAAGGATCTGTGCTCTCATCACTGATCACTGGTCACAGAGGTGAAGACAAGAGCAGGGTGGCCATTGTTACTGCAGCTCCCCCCACTGCCACAAGCCCCTCACCCTCCAAATGAATGACTTCCAGAGGACTTAAAGGGCCGATGCCCATTTTTTCCAACCCCTCATTCTTCTCTTTTTCCCCTTTTGGGAATTAGATACTAAAGACTACAACATCCCAAAGCAACTGCATCTATGGGGAAAATTAGAAAGTGACTGTGCATGTCCAGGGAAGGGCACAGGCTCAGAAAAGACTTGAGAAGACCTTAAGTTTATACTTCAGGCTGATCCTTAGCACAGAGATAGCCTACAAGAACAATAACAAAACCCCAAACAAAAACAATGAACGGGGCGCCCGGGTGGCTCAGTCAGTTAAGTGTCTGCCTTAGGCTCAGGTCATGATCTCAGGGTTCTGGGATCCAGCCCCACATTGGGCTTCCTGCTTTGCAGGGAGTCTGCTTCTTCCTCTGCCTGCCACTCCCCCTGCTTGTTCTCTCCACGCCCCCCTGTCAAATAAATAAATAACATCTTTTAAAAAAAAGAAAATTTAAAAAAACCACAAAAAAACCAAAAAAAAATCCCACAATGAACAAAGTCCAGCAAACCCTGTGGTAGAGGGAGAACCTGATTTCCAGAGTTACATATTAGATTCAGATATCCAGTTTTCAAGAACAACAAAAATCACAAGGTATACAAAGAAACAAGAGAGTATGGCCCATTCAAAGGAAAAAAATAAACAGAAACTGTCCCTGAAAAAGATGTGATGGCAGTTCTACTAGACAAAGACTTTTTTAGTCTTAAAGATGCCCAAAGACCTCAATAAAGGTAAATACATGGGCGATTATAAAAGCAAGCATTCTTGTAACAATGATTTGTAACTCTACTTTTTGTCTTCTACAGTTTTTTTTGTAAACTTGAAACAAGCATAAAAAATTATTGCTCTAGGTTGGTTGATCATACAAATCTTGATCAATGTTTAATGAAACATCAGATAGCACTGGTTCATCATGTTCTTCCACTCTGCTCAAGTGAGCTGCCCCATACAGAGCACTAATTTCAACTAGTGTCTTGCCTGAGTCTGCTGCTGTATCCTCTGAATGGGAAACATCTTCACCCTTATTTCTTATACTCATTCTCATCTCCCCCCCCCCCTTTTTTTTTAAAGATTTTATTTATTTGAGACAGCGTGTGAGCAAGAGTGTGGTGGTGGGGGGGGGGGGGATGTGTGTGGGAAGGGTAGAGGGAGAGGGAGAAGCAGACTCCCCGGAGGAGCAGGGAGATGCTGGCTCGATCCTAGAACCCTAAGATCATGACCTAAGTGGAAGGTAGACGCTTAACTGGCTGAGCCACCCAGTTGCCCCACTCATCTCATTCTCTGATTGTTCTTGAGCTCTCTGCAGTTCTCCTAACCTTTTTCTTGCATTTCCAACTCTAGCTGGAATATTAGCTGTTGCTGTTGAAACAGGAGCTCCTCTGACTTGGGTCTCTCCATCATTTCCTGCCCCATCAGAGCTAGTTCTCATTCATGCTCCAAGTTGGCCATTTCCTTTTGTCTCAGTTGCTCCGCAGTCACTTTTCCTTCTATTTGTAAATCCACAATACTACACATTCTATTGGATCCACCAAGCAATCCTGCCACTTCTGCAAGACTTTTAAAGATATACTGACTCCCTTTCTAACTCTTAACCTTAACCTGCCAGTAGCATCCTGTTGCTGGCAATGAGCCATGCACCTCAGGTGCCAGAAACTGCATGCAGCAAAGAGGGAGGGGCCCATGGATGGGTGAGTGGGTTGTTTTCTACATAATTTAAGAGATTAATAAACCTAAACCTAAAAAAAATTATTAGTTTATGTTTTGAGGCACATAATATATAAAGACAATTTTGTGACATCAACTGAAAGGGACAGGGATAGAGTTGTGAAGGAGCAGTCTTCTTATGTCATTGTAGTTAAGTTGGTACAAATTCAAATTAGAGTGTTATAACTGGGATGTTAAATGTAATCCCTATGGTAATCACAAGGAAAATAGCTATAGAATATACACAAAAGGGAATGAGAAATTGAAATGTTTCACTACAAAAAAGGAAAACAAAACACAAAAAAGACAGTAACATACAGGAAATGAGACAAAAAAGCTAAAATGCCTATAGAAAATAAATAAAATGACAGCAGTCTCCCCTTATCAGTAATTAATTTAAATGTAAATGGATTAAACTGTCCAATCAAAAGACAGAGACTGGCAGAATGGATAAAACACATGATTCAACTATATGCTGTCTATAAGAGACTCACTGTATACTCAAAGACACAAATAGGCTGAATGTGAAAAGATAGAAAAAGATACTCCATGCAAATAATAACCAAAAGAGAGCAAAGGTGGCTCTAATAGCAGACAAAATAGTCTTTAAATAGAAAAAGACGAGACAAAGAAAGACATTATATATTAATAAAAGGTTCGATACATCAAGAAGATATAACAATTATAGACATTTATGCATCTAGTAACAGACTAGCAAAATATATGAAGCAAAAACTGACAAAATTGAAGGGAGAAATACAGTTTTTTTTTTTTTAGCTTTTATTTAAGTATTCTCTACATCCAACATGGGGCTCTGACCCTGAGATCAAGAGTCACATGCTCTTCCAAATGAGCCAGCCAGGTGCTCCAGAAATACAGTTCTATAATAATAGTTGGAGACTTCAATACCTATTTTTAATAATGGACAGAACCAGACAGAAGGAAGTGAGGAAATAATGGACTTAAAACAACACAATAAACCAACTAGATCTAATGGACATATAGTACTCTCTACCCAACAACAGAACACACACCTTTTCAAGCACACGCAGGACACTTTCCAGGACAAACCATATATTAGGCCATAAATTAAGTCTCAATATATTTAAAAAGATAGATATCACACAAAGTATCTTCTCCAATCACAAGATGAAGTTAGAAATCAATAAAAGAAGTAAAATTGGAAAAAAATCACTAATTTGTGGAAATTAACATAATCAACCAACCAAAGAAGAAATCACAGGGGAAATTAGAAGATACTTAGAGGTGAATAAAAATGAAAACACAGCATACCAAAACTTACAGGACACAGTGAAAACAGTATTAAGGAAGCTATTCAACAATAAATACTTATATTAAAAAACAAGGAAGAATCAAATCAACATCCTAACCTTACAACTTAAGGAGCCAAAAAAAAAAAAAAAACCCAAAGTAAACCTTTATAGAAGGAGATAAAAGAGATTAGAGAAAAGACAAATGAAATTCAGAATAGAAAACCAATAGGAAAAAAATCAATGAAAATAAACATTGGTTTTTGAAAGGATCAACAAAATTCACAACCTTTAGCTAAATGGACTTAGAAAAAAAGAAAGATGACTCAAATTGCATAAATCAGAAATGAAACTGGGACATCACTACTAATTCTACAGAAATAAAAAGGATGAGAGCGCTATGAAAAATCATATGCCAACAAGTTGGATAACCTAGATGAAATAAATTCCTAACAACACAAAACCTGTACCAGGACTAAATCTTGAAGAAATAGAATATCTGAACAGCGCTATAATTAGAAAGGAGATTTCATCAGTAATCAAAAATCTCCTGGCAACTAAAAGCTCTAGATCCGATAACTTTATGGGTGAATGCCACCAAATATTTACATAACTAATACCAATGCTAAAAACTTTTCCAAAGAAATTGAAAAGTAGGGAACTCTTCTTAACTCATTCTATGAATCTAACATTACCCTGATACCAAAGCTAGACAAAGACACTACAAGAAAACTACAGAATAATAATCCTTATGAACACGGATGCAAAAATCCTCAACAAAATAGTAGCAAATCAAATTCAGCAACATATTGAAAGAATTATACACCATTACAAAGTGGGCTTTATTCCTGGAATGCAAGGATGGTTTAACATACAAAAATCAACCAATGTGATATACCTTATTAACAGAATGAAGGAAACCACTTAATCATCTTAATTGATGAAGAAAAAGCATTTGACAAAATGAAATACCCTTTATGAAAAAAATACTCAACAAGCTAGGGATAGAAAAAAAAAACTACCTCAAAATAGTAAAAGCCATATATGAAAAGCCCACAGCAAACATCATACTCAATGTTGAAAGACTGGAAGGTTTTCCTCTAAGATCAGGAACAAGGCAAGGCTGCCTGCTTTCACCACTTCTATTCAACAGATCTGGATGTTCCAGCCAGAGCGATTAGGCAAGACAAACAAATAAAAAAGCATCCAAACTAGAAAGGAAGAAGTAAAATTATCTCTGTTCACAGATGAATGATCTTTTATGTTAAAAACTCTAAAGAATCCACACAAAAACTGGTAGGACTATATAAATAAATTCAGCAAAGTAGCAGGATACAAAGTCAACACACAATTCAAGAGCATTTTATACATAAACAATGAACAATATGGAAAGGAAATGACAAAAACAATTCCATATAATAATGTCAAAATGAATAAAATACTTGGGAATTAACCAAGGAGACTAAAGACTTGCACAATGAAAACTGCAAATCATTACTGAAAGAAATTAAAGACCTAAATGGAAATATGCCCATGTTCACGGATTGGAAGATTTAATATTGTTAAGATGTTCATTTTACCCAAAGTGATCTACAAATTTAATACAATCTATAAAAATCTCAGTGACGATTTTTGGACAAATTGAAAACCCATCCTAAATGGATCCACATGGAATCTCAAGGGATTCTGAAAAGCCAAAACAACCTTGAAAAAGAACAAAACTGGAGGACTCACACTTGCTAATTTCAAAGCTTACTACAAAGCTCTAATAATTAAAATAGTATGGTACTTGTATAAAGACAGACACACAGACCGATGGAAATGAATAGACAGCCCAGAAATAAACCCTCACATACACATGACTTTTGACAAAGGTGCCAAGTCTATTCAATGAGGAAAGGACAGTCTTTCGTCCTTTCCTCATTTGTTTCGTCCTTTCCTCATTTGGTACAAATGGTACTGGGGAAACTGGACATCCACATGCAAAAGAATGAAGTTGGACTTTTACCCAACACCATATACAGAAATTAACTCAAAATGGATCCATGACCTAAAGGTAAGATTTAAAACTACATAAAACTCTTAGAAGAAAACATAGGGTCCAAGCTTAATGACACTGGATTTGGTGGTGATTTACTGGATATGACACCAAAGGCACAGGCAACAACAACAAAATAAACAAATTGGCTTACAGGAAAAACTTTAAAAAAATTGTGTAAAGTGCAAGGATAAAGATAAGTCAGTCACGAAAAGACAAACACTTTGATTCTACCCACATGAGGTATGAAAGAATAGTTAAATTCATAGAGACAGAAAGTAGAATGTGGTTGCCAGGGGCTGGAAGTAGGGGAGAGTACAGTGATTACTGTTTATTTATTTATTTATTTATTTATTTATTTTAAAGATTTTATTTATTTATTTGAGAGAGAGAGAGAGAGTGAGAGAGAGCACATGAGAGGGGGGAGGGTCAGAGGGAGAAGCAGACTCCCTGCTGAGCAGGGAGCCCGATGCGGGACTCGATCCGGGGACTCCAGGATCATGACCTGAGCCGAAGGCAGTCGCTTAACCAACTGAGCCACCCAGGCGCCCAGTGATTACTGTTTAATGGGCACAGAACTTCAGTTTTATAAGATGACATGTCCTGGAGATGGATGGTGTTGACGGTTGTACAACATTATGAATGTATTTAATGATACTCAACTGTATACTTAAAAATGGTGAAGTTTATGGTAAATTTTACGTTACGTATATTTTACCACATTAAAAACCTTTTTTAAAGAAAAAGTAGAGATGGGAGACTTATTTTAGTAGCTTGGGTTAACCAAACACATATATTAACTATTAAAAATGTTTTTAAAATTTCTAAAACTTTAATTTTCAAAAATATTCAATGCGCATATTCTCAATGTTGATGCTTTCCACCTAAAGAGCAGAAAACAAACATCAGTACTGTGGACATCACTGTGAAGTGTTCGGTGTCAGGAATTTTTTTTTTTTTTTTAAGATTTTACTTATTTATTTGAGAGAGAGAGAGAGAAAGCACGAGAGAGGGGAGGGTTAGAGGGAGAAGCAGACTCCCTGCTAAGCAGGGAGCCCGACTCAGGATTCTATCTAGGGACTCTGGGATCATGACCTGAGCTGAAGGCAGATGCCCAACCAACTGAGCCACTCAGGCACCCTTGGTGTCAGAAACTTCTGGAAGGCCTTGGGTAGAATTGATTGTATGGCTACCTTGGTTAACTAAAGGGCAGCTAAAAACAGCCTATTAAATTTCTAGGCACCCAGGGCTCTTCTCAGATATGAGGCAATTATGGCACAAAACTGTTGGGTGACCTGAACACTTTCCAGACTAATGAATATTCTGTCAATTTTTTAAAATTTAAATTTTGCCTAGAGTTCCAAGAGTTACAGGTTTTTTTTTTTTTAAAAGATTTTATTTATTTATTTGACAGAGAGATAGAGAACACAAGTAGGCAGAGGGAGAGGGAGAAGCAGGCTCCCCGCAGAGCAGGGAGCCCGATGCGGGACTCGATCCCAGGACCCTGGGATCATGACCTGAGCCGAAGGCAGCCACTTAACCGACTGAGCCACCCAGGCGCCCGGCTTTTTTTTTTTTTTAAAGATTTTATTTATTTATTTGAGAGAGAGAATGAGACAGAGAGAGCATGAGAGCGGGGAGGGTCAGAGGGAGAAGCAGACTCCCTGCTGAGCAGGGAGCCCGATGTGGGACTCGATCCCAGGACTCCAGGATCATGACCTGAGCCGAAGGCAGACGCTTAACCAACTGAGCCACCCAGGTGCCCCAAGAGTTACAGGTTTTTACCTATCCTTGTGGGTCGCCCACATCCTTTTTTTGGAATAGGGGTACCTGCAGGTTATATCTCCCCTTGGAATCTGGAGTAAGTGGGGAAAACAGTTAACAGAGCAGCAATTTAAAAACCACAGGAAGCTTTAGTAAGCTCAGAGTTCCTATCCACGTCAAACACGGCCTGGAGGTCAGAAAAAGAAATGATTTTCAGGGAAAATAGGCTGAGGTGCTATTTTTAGGGAAATGGGAAAGAAAATGCAGGAATCAAAGTGGATTTTTTTTTTTTTAAGTTATTTATTTTAGAGAGAGAGTGAGAGAGCATGCATGCGAGTTGCGGGGTTGGGGGAGAAGGACAGAGGGAGAGGGAGAGAGTCTTAAGTGGACTCCACACTCAGCACAGCCTGACCCAGTGCTCGATCTCATGACCCTGAGATCAGGACCTGAGCCAAAAACAAGAGTTGGACGCTTAACTGACTGAGCCATTTGGGTGCCCCATCAAATTGGATCTAGTGGTTAGTAGCTTGCTTGGGGGTAGGGAAGGAGGAACATGCTGGATATTGAAAAATGATACCTTTTCTCCACCAAACACTTGGATTCTGAAATACAGATTTATAAGAATTATGAGGCTCTTCCTCCTGTATCTGTCCTTACCTCCTGCCCCATACCTAATTCTTTTATGTATCATAGAGGTTTTGACTTCACAGGGCTGTACCTTGAAGCAGGAGTTCAGAGGAAAAAATAGTGTTTGACAGACCTGCATTACTTTATCTCCACACTTTGATAGAAAAAAAAAAAATCTGATACTTACTGATATTCAGCCACACAGTCCAGTAGACCTACATACTTTAAGGTATCATGCTGAACAGCGCTTTCAAGAGCTCGCACTCCACTGACATCTTTCAGGATATGCTGGACACTTTTGATATATCCAGATTCGAGATTCTCATCACTCTCTTTCAAGTCTCTTTGGGGTGCAAGTATCCTTTCCAAGGCTTTATGGAACCGTTTCCCTTGTAAAAATATATCTGCAAAGAAAATCAGGGGAAAAAGAAAAACAAATAAGAACAAAGCTAGTACTAAAAAACAAATATTTAAAAACCTGTGGACAATAAAATTAGAAATTATATTAAGTTACCTTTAAGTGACAACTGCTAAGATACCATATTTTAGCCTCCTGTGAAATCTAAAAATGCACTTTGAAAAGCAAAGGGACTAAAATAGTTTGAACAATAAAATGAATTAAAATAAAGAATTTCTAGTAGAATTAGGCCAAAGCTACAACTGAAGATCTGGGGGCAATAGGACCACACCTAGTGTACCATACTGTGATTTTAAGTATCCATTTTAGTAACTTCTGTTCAGTTTTTTTTTTTTTACAACCAACACTGAATTAATGAATATAGGTGGGAGAATCCTTTTACTAACAGGCTTAATGAATGGCAAGGAATGAAAATCAAGGCATATACAAATCAAAAACAAATTGGATGTTTTGGGGCTTGGGGGCAAGAGGAAATATCTAACACTCTTCTGCACTTTTTGGGGGCGCTAGAACAGCTTAAGACAGTTGCTCTGTCCTGAAAATTTTCCTCATGTGCTTAAGAAAAATTTGATGTATAATGGAGATTGTATTCGTTTCAGATATACAGCATAATGATTTGATATCTGTATATCCTCACACACTTTTAAGAAAACAAACAAATCCAAGAAATTGTACAAATTCACTTCATCCTTGATAAGGGAAGGAAACAAAGAGGAGGCATTGTGCTAAGCAGTGGCCTTGGCGCTTTCAAAATATTATTTAACTTTCAAACACAACAACCCAGCAAGATAAGAATCATTACCCCCAGTTTAATGAATGAGGCCTACACAATGCTGTTAATTTGCCCCAAGGCAAAAAAGGTAGACTAGCAGCCTGGCACCAGAGTCCATGTTCAATTCCAGTCCATCATACAACAGAGTGAGTAAGGCAAAATTAGGGACCATCATTTAGATATACACAGAAGCACAGTAGGAAATATACATGCATAGAGATAGACCCATAGAAAATGAGGAAAATCTGATCTAATAAGGTAATTTTAAACCATATTTTACATTTGTCAAATACTATTTTACCAGGATTTTGAAAGGTCAGTTCTACTACTGTCAAAAAATGGAATCACTTCTGGGAAATTACTTGGAGAGTTAAATGAAATTCAACTGAAGAACTGAGCTATTACACTCCAAATTTACTCGGTTCAATTGGACTTATTAGCATATGAAAGGCCTACAAGATTTTTAGGACAGATGGAATTAAAATCTAGGTAAAAGTACAGCATTCATCTATAGACAAGCTTAATGAAGCAGAACACAAACATGGTCAAAACAGGAAGAAAACAAACTGCTTTATCAATTTCCAAGCAAATAAACAATTCATTTTCCACTGCAGACTTAACCCTTGGCTGGGTTCTTCACATAAAAGAGGCAGCAAACAAACAAAAAAATTAAAAAAATTAAAAAAATTAAAAAGAGGCAGCAAACATGGGAATCTAGATTATAGGATCCCCTAGATTGTAAGGCTCAGAGCATTAAATATGACTGAATTTGTCTAAGTAAATTTTATTTTTTAGTATTTTTTAGAGATTTTATTTATTTGAGAGAGCAAGCATGAGCAGGGGGAAGGGGCAGAGGGAGAGGGAGAAGTACACTCCCCACTGAGGAGGGAGCCTGATACGGGACTTGATTCCAGGATTCTGGGATCATGACCTGAGCCAAAGGTAGACCCTTAACTGACTGAGCCACCTAGGCACCCCTATCTAAGTAAATTTTAAAAAGCACAAGATTTATTGCAGATAGCATCAAGTCAGAATATTCATTCAGTAAATTAAATTGACCAATGAAAGTGAAATGTTTTCAAGTCCCAGTATATAAAGTGCATTTAAAAAAAAATCCATGAGTCTCCAAGATTCTGACTGATAAACTGGCAGGATGGATAATATTTTAAGATTAAAAAGTCACTACAGCAATAAACTGGAAAAAATAAACCCCATCCCTTTCCACTATGATCAACACTTAAATATAAATCCAAGTCAGACTTTCTTATCCTTGGCAATCTTCAAAAGGTAAACTGATGCTTGAGAAATTGACCAAGTTGAGAATGCCAGCTCTGGGCACATCTCTATGCTCTAGCCTTTGGAAGAGCAGGCGGAAAGGAATTTATCAGTACAGTATTTTAAAAAACTGCCTCTCCTGACCCATTAATCAATTTAGTGGGCAATGACATGCTTTTTCATTCTTTTCTTCCCTTCCTTTTTGGTGGTAGCGGGGAGCATGACACTAATCCTGTGATTGCCCCTTATGAAAAAATAAGTGATTCTGCCTGCTTCTTAAAATTGATCCTGAGTTGGGCGCCTGGGTGGCTCAGTTGGTTAAGCAACTGCCTTCGGCTCAGGTCATGATCCTGGAGTCCCGGGATCGAGTCCCACATCGGGCTCCCGGCTCGGCAGGAAGCCTGCTTCTCCCTTTCCCACTCCCCCTGCTTGTGTTCCCTCTCTCGCTGTCTCTCTGTCAAGTAAATAAATAAAATCTTTAAAAAAAAAAAAAAAAAAAATTGATCCTGAGTTAACTGAGAAACACATCAGAGTAATAATCTAGATCAACAAAGCTGATTATATGGAAAACAACCATTAGTTTTATCTCTGCTTGGGATAGTGGAGCACCTTCACATTCCCAACAGAAATTCCTTTCCTTTATCAAGGAGGCCTCCAGAGTACTTTTTTACTTTGTGCCAAGGGCTACAAGTCCTAGGTTCCCAAACTCCTAGCAGGTTTCTGCCTTTACTTTTCTTATCAGTGATTTCAGGATCCCCACAAACTATGACATTCCAGGTTTAAGGAAGATAAAAAACAACTTCCCCTGAAGAAACAACGTCTATTCTAAATCCTAGTGGTACAAATAAAAAACATAAGATGCCATTAAAAAATTTCATTTTATGTTGCTTATTTAGAAAGCAAAGAATAGCTTATTAGTGTTGTTACTTATTACCTAAAGGCAGCTCCCACATCTATTCCTCCCCCCACACAGCTGAGGAATGTTCTAAAGGATGAGGACCTTGACCTTTTTTTTGCCATATCCAGGTGCTATCTATATACTTAATATATGTGACACGTTTAATGTGTTACCCACACACAGTTTTTTCTAAGATGACACAAAATAAATGCATTACTCTTAAAATTAAAAGTGCTCTCTACCAACCACTAGGGAAGCACGGGCTAAGGAATGATCAACAAAAAACCTAGCTTTAATAAAAGACAACTATATGATCCTGATGGGGACCAGCTAATTCACCTGTGCCAATGGTCTTTCACCTTGCTTCTGAATGGAGCCTGTTTTAAGGAAGCTATTCTCCTCACCTAAGAAGTCAGTAAATTAGGAGTTGAAAGCTAAAGTTTGTTTATTCTGTTACCAATCAAGAGCATCAGATTATCTCAATTTACCAAAATCTAAATACAAATCATGTGTTCCGGTTTACTCCAAGTCTTTAAATTTACATGTCAATAAGGATAAGTAGAGCAAGGGGTATTTACTACATTCTGAATAGAATGCCTAGCAAACAAATAGAATTCCATTATCAGGTGACTGATTCTTTTCCTTAATCAAAGAAAACAGGCAACTTTAATACTTAAGTTTGTAGCTTATGAAAGAATTTTCTACATCATTTAGCCAAACTACTTGCTCTCTGTGCTTCAGTTTCATCTGTGAAATGAGAATAATAGTATATATGCTGCATAGGGTTGTTATGATGATTGAGTTAATACACAAACTGCTATTTGATGCTAATTATCACTTGAAAGCAGTGCCTCACTAGTTCAGGTCAAAAACACCCTCACTCTTTTGACACTGCTCTATATTCTAGAAAACACAGTAACCATACAGAACCAGGATTGAGAAAATTACTTGAAGAATATTCGGCAAAGCCATCCTCTCCCAGTTCCAGAATCATCCGCTGTTTCCACCTCTCCAAGTAGAAAATCTGTTCTGATGTCATGGTCTGCTGAAGGATCTTGGTCACACTTGGTATGGTATTTCTTTGCAAAGGGATTCTCAAAGGAACTGTAGGAGTACTTGTTGCATTTGGTTTTACACTTCTCTCTGGGATTAAGAGAGGACACCAGTTTCGTGGAACTTTTGCTTCCTCATCTTGCTTTGGGGGCTTACACTTACTCACAGGTCCATAGAGTAAATTATCTTCCTCAAACAATGATTCTGGAGTCTGAGCAAGGCCTCTGGATGACAAGACAGACTGTATTAAATCAGAGTACTTTTCTTGGTCTACTTCTTTATAAGGGTTCACTTTTTTCTTCCGGCTACAAGAATAAGAGGAAGTGGAAAAATCCACATGGGCGGTTGGTTCTAGAGAAAACCCCTTTGAACTTCTGAGCTGTCTGCAGATGGTCCGAAACGCCTTCATCTTTAGATGCTTTCTCACTTCCCTCTAGGCTACTTGCAATGTTGAGGGCCTTTTATTTTTGCACTCCTAGTAAAGAGAAAAGTGGAGTTAGATACCAATGTATTAAATATTTGAACGGCTGAAATGCAAGCTGCATCAGTACGATAAGGCGCATTAACCTGCATTCCGTTAAGCTTTTTCGACATGTTCGGACAAAGCTATTTCCCCAAAGAAAGACTCTCTTTAATAGCCAGAACGACCAGCACTTGTTAAGTGTGAAATAGTACAGCTTGGGGCAAGACGTCCCCAATATTCAATCCGAAGAACTGGGAAGCCTAGGAGGGGAAGCATGTGTGAGACGGAGAAAGAACGCTACAGCCCGTCCTATACCGGCCACGACGGTCACGGTGAACCACTGATCCCTAGATACCAGGCTCCCTGCTAAGTATTCCAGGAGAAGACTTCTCACTAAACTCTCACACCCTTTAAGGTGGTTACTTCTGCGACATCGTTTTACAGACTGAAGGGTCCCACCAGGAAAGAGCGGGTAAGCGGTGGTCAGCGAGGCCCATCATCGTGATCCCCGGAACGGGGCCTCCCGCTCCGCCATACGTGGGGAACCACGGTGAGGACAGGACGCTGGGGCCCCTGGTGTGGGAGTCAGGATTAGGTAGAGATGGCTTAAATAGAAGCCCAGCTCACGGCCCGGATTGGTACCTCAGGAGCCACCAGACTTCACTTAACTTCCAGAGCGCCGACAACCTCTCGGGACCCGTACTTTCCTCGGTCCCGCGCTCTGATCTCGAGTTAGGCTCCGCCTAAGGGGCGGTGGTCCCGGCATCCACTGCGGCGCAGCTAGCCTCTCCTTCACCGCTACAGACACTCCCGAGATCCTTGGGGAGTCCCTCCCCTCAGGCGTTAGCGCGGGCTCCTCCAAATCCCGCCCTTACGCTCTCACGATATCTTGTTTACGTCACAGCCTGTCGCCATCTTGGACTCTGGCTGAGTAATAAATTGCCCCGCGCAAGAGCGCGGAATTTCTTGAGACGCGCGTTGCTGAGAGTACCCGTTGCTCCGAGTCCTTGTCGCGGCCCTGCGGTCGGCCGTTTCCGCGTGGCCCGGAGCGAGGGTAGGCCACGCGTAGCTTTTTTGCCCGGCTCCAAGATGGACGGCAGCGGGGACGGGGGAGGCCGCTCTGGGGGAGCACGTGGCGCGCCGCTGGCCTTTCCCGGGGCTGCTGGGATGGTGGCGGAGTCCGGAGGCCTCCCGCCGCCGTCGGGCAGGGAGGCTGGCGGAGGCGGGGCCGCGGCCGCCCCTGAGAGGCGCCCCGGAGGCGGCGGCGGCCCAGCCTCTTCTTTCCCCGCACAGCCAGAAGGCCCCCGCTCGAGGCCCGCGTCGCCATGGCCGCGGTTCCCGAGTTGCTGCAGCAGCAGGAGGAGGACCGCAGCAAGGTGAGGCCCTCCTCGCCCTCATGCTCCAGGACGGGAGGCCCCGCCGACCTCCCGGAGCCCCACATTCCTTCCCCTATTCCTTGGGGTCCGCTCCTGCAGCTCTGTTTCCCCGCGAAATCCACCCCCACCTCCGCCACGCGGAGGCACCCGCCGGACCCCGCGCGCCCTTTGCTCCCTCCTCTTGGAGGGCCGCGGACCCGAGGCGAGAGCGAGCATCGCGGGACCGGTCCTGGTAGCACGCGTCCGGGTGTCCGGTACCGAGGGCGCGCGGCGAGTCTCTGGAGCTTCTCTCTGGAGACTCGAAAAGTACTCTCACGTAAAAAGTTGTGAAAACTTCCTGGCTTTGTAAAGATTTGACGGTGAACGTGAAATCCACTTGACATGCAGTAAATGGCATATTTTGGTTTTGTTGCCTTCGAACTGCACCCCCCCCCCCTTTGGGAAAGCTTTTTGGCCCATATACTGGGGAAATTCCATCAAGTCAAATCTGAAGCATGTTCTTTAGAACTTTATAAACGCCAAATGCGTCACTGCGGGAATTTTGTCATTTTTTAGTAGGTACTCAAATACTTGTTAAACTTAGTTTTTCCTTCCAAAAACTTTCGTGTTTATGTAAGCTAGCCCTATGCCCCTTATATCTTGAGGTCTAAAAGAAAACTAATGCAATAAGTTCAGGTTATCTTTCATTGGTCGTTTACACTTGTTAGTTTCGCAATTCATAGAGGTGGGTACGAGCCACAAGGTTATGTGCAGAATCATCACCCTGAAAGTTTTTCTGACAGAAAATAAAAAAAAATTAAGAATACAAAGCTCTCTCAAATGTAAGTAACCTGGAGGGCATCTTAGAGAATTCCATCTACTTAGAAGTCAAAGGCAGCCTTTGATCCACACACAGCACGTGTGGAGAGACTTTTCTTCATCTAGGAAGTACAGAAGTTAACACACAGCTAGCTGGATTTTTCCAACAAGGGTATCATTGCTACGTTAGTTATTGAAATGCAACTTTGTGTGTGAGGTAGGGTTCTTGATTGGGGTATTTTTTATTTTTTTTGAGAGTTGAAGTGTTTTTTTTTTTAACTAAACAAAGTGGGAGCTTGATCATGATTTTTTTTAGAATACTGTAGACATAGTTTTCTCTGAAGAAGTTTAGATGCTGAATAGGAATTTTGACAGCAATTTGACGACCCCCCCCCCCAATCTGGTACCTCATCTCTTGATCCAGAATCTGTTTTATACAGCTATCTAAAAGGACTTAACTCCTTCAACTGACCTTCTTATGTTACTGCACTATATTGTAGCGGGCTTTTAAAGTAATTTTCCCACCACTCTGAGCTCCAGTAGAATTGGAGGATTATAAAGGCTATTTCCTGCCAGTTTTAGTGGATACAGGAAAGGATTATACAGCATTATTAAGTTACAGAAATCAGGAAATAAAAAAACTTAAAATACTACTCTTACTCATGGTTTTGTTTTACCCCCCCCCTTTTTTTTAAGCTTTTATATATTTGAGAAAGCCACAGGCAGGGGGGAGGGGCAGAGGGAGAATGTGAACAGGCTCTCCGCTGAGCAGGGAGCCGGATGTGGGACTCACTGGGACCCTGGGATCATGACCTGAGCCGAAGGCAGACGCTTAACCGGCTGAGCCACCCAGGCACCCTCATTTTGCTTTCTTATGTCTGTGATGCTAGCCCTGTGCTGTGGATTGAGTCTAGGTGGTTTTCACTGTTAAGCAAAAGGGAGTTTGGGACAAATGTGAAATAACAGGAAGTCAAATCTTGGGCAAACTATTTTCTTGCCATAATACAGCTTTTAGTCAAGTGAAGTATTTTACATTTTTACAGAAAATGTTTTAAGTGTAAACTTCCCATATACTTACGGATTTACATGAGGATAGGGGTTCATGGGGTTTAGATCCACTAGTAAAGTAGGGAATGTAATTGACTCTTGAGGATTTTGAATGCTCATGCAGCAAGTACTTTTTTCAGCTTGGTCAGCAAAACTAAAAGGAGTATTGGTTTGTATCTGGTAGCCTGATATTTCCGTTTAGTTACATCCGTTAGTTGAGGGTGTTAGGATTTGTCTCCTTTCCCAGAAAGCAGTTGAGGAAAAGAGATACATGATTAATTTTGTTTTTTTAACTCCACTTTAGTGATAGGAAAGATTGTATTTTGATCTTTAGAAAAGTAAGGTTTTACCAAGTCTAGCTCCTGAAAGGGTTAAAATATTAACCCATTTTAGGCCTTATCGTCATGATAAACTAGTACTGAGATTACCCATTCCTCCAGAGTTCTCTGGTGTCTTGGAGTTTTTCATGGGTAGGCGAAAATAATTGGAGATTATGCAGGACCTTGTTTTTGCAAATTAGTTACCCTGGCCTTCAGTCATTTTGTGCTTTTCTAGGCTTTCTGGGCCTTCCCTTTGCCAAAAAGTCATTAAAATAGGTGGGCAGCATGTTTTTGAGTTTCTACTTAGAGTGTCATTGTGTATCTTTCTAAGTTGATGAGTCTCATTCCTGTTAGTCTAGCAAACCTATGGTAAATTGAATTGTGGGTCCTGATTGCCTCTTGGACTTTTTTTTAATGATAAATTGCTACTAGAGTGTAGTTAAGTTTAACACATAAGAAAAGCTGTGAGGTGATACTCCTCCCCGTCTACCGCCATTACAGCTTGGCCCTTAACTAGTTGGTTATGTGGAATTTGGTTGAATGGGGTCTCCTCAGCCAGTCATTAATGTTTATGGTGCTGCTCTGGTTTGCAACTCGTTTTTATTTTACTTATTTAAGGATTTTATTTATTTTGGAGACAGCACGAGTGGGAGGGGCAGAGGGGGAGGTAGAGATAGAACCTTAAGCAGGCTCCACGCAACGTGGAACCTGATGGAGCCTGACTGGGGGGTGCAATCGCAGGACCCTGAGATCATGACCTGAGCTGAAACCAAGAGTCAGATGCTTAACAGACTGCTACCCAGGCGCCCTGTGTGTTTTGGTTGTTTTTTAAAGATTTTATTTATTTGTGGAAGTTGTAGGGACACTATTCTCTTTCAGCTTGAATGAAGAGTGACCTACAGTTTGTTATAGGAACAATCTTGAACTTTTAACAATACTACAGCAAGTCCAAATTTACTAATTTTTGTGGACTGAAGTTTATACTAAATGGTTGACTTCATTTTTCTCCTAATTTTCTACATGCCAGAAGTGTGACTTAATCAGAGCTGCCCAAACCTTAGTTCTGGATCAGTAACTTGTACACTGTGTCTGAGGATCCTTATTTGTGAATACTACTTTGGCAGGTCATAATCTGCTCACATTTTGTTTTTGGCTGTGAGGAAAAAATGGCCAGGGGAGAATTTTCTACACTTTGAGATTCTCATTTGGTGAGACCTAACCATCTAATATAGAGCTTTAGTTTAAAGCAGGATTTCTCAATCTAAATACTGTGGACATTTTTTGCTTGATAATTTTTTGTTGTGGTGAACTGTCCTGTGCATTGTAGGGTGTTCATCAGTATTCCTGGCCTCTGTTAGGTGATGGCTCCCTTCCCTCCAGTAGTGAGAGTAAAATTATGCATTGTCAAAGGTCCCTTGAGAATCACTTCGTAACTTTTCTCCCTAAAATGTGTGGTATGTGTGGGTCAGGTTGTGTTATAGAAGTTAATACATAGTAAGCCCATTTCAAATTTTGTCAGATCTAGGATTGATAAATCCTAAGGAAATAATATGCTGTATAAAAACATAAGCATTGTTGACCATCTTTGGAATTAGCTTTCTTACCAGTATTGAGGAACCATATCAAAAGATGGTAAAAGGTGGTTTTCTTCAGCAGGTTCTGGGCAATTGAAGGTTACAGGGGTAGCTGCGTTTACCATGGTGGAGTTCAGTGCCACTTCGGAAACCTGAGGCTGCTGAGACTCTGACACAGCACTCGCGGAGCATTGTGGGCCGAGATGCAAGCTCACGGAGAAGCGTGCTGTGGGTAGAACTGGTGTAAAATCCTGCTTTTTGAACATCTTGCTTTGTCAGGGCCTGAGTGCTTGAGGAAATTAGGCAAGAGTAGTTCTTTAGGTTAGTACTCCAAATGCTTCAAATAACCAGTGGTGAAAAGCTCATGCAGTGAAGTTAGGCAGTATTTAAGGAAACGACCTAACTTCTAATGAACCCAGTTCTTTTGAGGAAAGTATTTCAGAGCTTTGTAAAATTCTGCCTTTACTTTTTGAAACGGCAGGAAGACAGCTGCAGGACATCTTGTCTCACATGAATGTGGCAAACTTCTCACAAGTATAAATTGAAGTTTTTCTGCATGATCTAGCTTTCCAAAAAGCTATTTCTTTACCTCTTAACACCTATTTATAATTGGCCAATGAGTTAACTCTTAAAAAGAGATCTTCCCCCAAAAGAGGAATGTGGAAATCATCAGCTGTTTCACACCCCAAATGCAAACCATAAATACCACAGGGGGGAGTGTGTAAGTTGTAGTTGGAGGAGCAGAGAAATGACTGAACTTCCTTCACTTTAGAAATTGGGTCCTTGGCTTGATTCCCTCCAGCTTTTCCTTTCACAAATTTGGTGTAATTTTTTAAAGTACTACTATGGTCTGGAGAGAAAGGGTAATTTTCTCAAGATAATTGCTTATGTTAACCTGCGGTGTGCATTTTCTGCCCGAAGAGTTTATGGTTTACTTGTTTTGGTGGGGCAGACTCGTAAGTTTTCATTCTAGTCCGTATAAATTGTGAAGAGTACAAATGCAGATGTCACCAACTTCCAAGGCTTTGGCTTGGCCTTTCACGGAGAGCACTACAAAGCTTGAACGTTGTGCTGATGGATACGGAGAGCTGGTAAATGATAAAATTTTAAAAAGCTGGTACTGCAATCTTTGCATCTGAATGATCTGGGAAATGTGCCTTACCTCTGACTCAAAGCAGAAGAAACACCACCACGAAGCAGGCTGCCTTCTCTTTGGATGCTACCATTTGTGTTTCAAATTTAGATGACACAAGCTTAACTTCAGACAGTTCTCTGTACATGTTGCTGAACCACTTCATTGGTGGTAAAGGTCAATTTTATTCTCAAACCTATGTGTATTTCATCTTGGGTTGATCATAAAATAAGTTCATGAGGATCAGGCGGGGAATGTTTCTAGTATATGTGCTGCCTAAGCCAGCATGGTGGTTAATGTTTCTAAACACCCTCATCAACACAACTAGTGTGTAAAATATCAGGTTTGTTTCAGAGGGCCCTGGACTTGATAGACCAGGAAACTGCTGGGAGCAGCCTTGGTGGGGAGGCAAAGGACTTGAGCTCTGAATGGATTTGTTGGAGCTACTTCCTGTGTAGTGTTGGTTTATTGCTTCCTAGTAAAAGTTCTGTGCTACAAGATCATTACAGATCATATAGTTCAACCTATTTGTTTTGTGAGCTCATTTGAAAATACTTCAGGTATCTGGCATATAGGTGGATTTCTTGAAATTAATGTATTTAAGCCAGTAATTCAACTTAATCTTTCTGGTTCTTTGTTGGAATTTGACTAGTTCATAGGCTTGCAGCTTTGTGAAGTGATGATTCAGTTTATCCATTCGCTGAGTGCGTTGCGCTGACCTTCTTCCAAGCCTCGGTTCCTGTTCTAGGAACTTGGGGCTACGTAGCCTCCAAATGCCCTGCAGTCTGCGGTGTTCTACCGTGGGCAGCTCGTGTGTTGGTAGACTACCGGTTAGAATGGTTGGTGTCAGCAGGGATGGGTCCCTCTGGGTCCCATCTCACCAAGATGAGTGGTGGAAATCTGATCACTTGCTGCATCCCTTTATCTAGTTTTAAAAGCATATGACTTCCATAGCTATTACCTGTGTTTGTAGACTGAAATTTTCCAGAAGTCTTTGGTTCTGTTATCTTTGAGGACTAAGATGATATTGGCAGGCCTGAATTATAGGAAGGGGAGATCCAGTTGGTGTGGGAGGAGGGAGGCAGGAGATGAGGACAAATATCTGTAAAAGCAGAGCTCATACATTGCTTATAGTTGATTGAATTGTTTCTCATGCACCAATGCTATGATAAAAAGCTGGAATTAAATGCAGATAATAAATAGCTTGTGGTTACCTTTCAGGATGGAGGAAAACATAACAAACACTTGGGGTAGCAATACTTGAACCATAAAGAGGGGTTTGGAGGAGGGTATGGTATTAGAAATTCTAATAGAGCACGTCTTAGGAATTGAAACGGCGAAGTGTGTTTCATAAGTAGGGTCATGTGAGTCTTATTTTCAGAACTAATACAAATTTAGAGTAAGTCTGCAGCTGAGCTTTTTTTTTAAATTTCCTCAATAATGAGTATTGGGCTGAGCAAGGTGTACATACTTTTTTAGCTGAAATCCCGTTTCTTGGTTCTTGTGATCAAAATGAAAATCTGTTTTACAAGGCAGGCTTCTTGCCTGTTTTGGCTCATGTTGTTAACAGACCATTCTTGGATGACATGTCATATTGCCCATCTCCCTGAAAGGGGTCTTAGTTCCTAGGCAGTAGGAAGGATAACAAGGCAAAATCCTTAGGAGATAGAAACAGTTTAAAGGGAAGACTCATTGGTGTCACATGTGCTAGCATATCCAACTTCTTCCTCTGTGCAAAACTGGTTTTATTTTTTATTTTCAAATTTTTATTTAAATTGTAGTTAGTTAACATACAGTGTAACATTGGTTTCAGGAGCAGAATCTAGTGATCCATCACTTAGTATAACACCTAGTGCTCATCAAAAGTGCCCTCCTTAATACCCATCAATTTATTTAGCCCATCCCCTGCCCTAAAAGTTCGATGTAAATGGCTATTCAGCTAGCCCCCATTCTGGCAGAACAGTTACTGTGAGATAATTTCTTCCCATTGTGTTGTGTCTTGTCATTTTGGTTGTGTGGTGCTAGTGTAAACTGGAGTCTGTAGTCACCATAACATATACCTTATGTAAGTATTTTCTCTGTTCCTCTTGTTGATTCTGAATTTCAGAATCTAGCCTTCTGTGTTGTCCAGTCACAGAGGTAGGTACCCTTTGCCATCTGTAAGCCATTAAGCCATTTGAAGAGAGAGCTTTGCAGTGGTATTTTCTTGTACCAGGGTGAGTCATAAGTAAGATTTGGACCAAAAGTGGTCCTTAGCGGCTCAGAGCTCTGCAAGCAGTATCAGATGTCTCAGCTGTAAAGGTGATAAACAGGTGAGGAAATGCACAGGGATTCTGTATCAAGTTTTTTGCTTTTCAGGTTCTCTTACCAAGCATTCAGATTTTTTTAAAAAGATTTTATTTATTTATTTGAGAGAGAGTATGAGCAGGGGGAAGGGGCAGAGAGAGAGGGCAAAGCAGGTTCCCAGGACTCGAGGACCGTGACCCGAGCAGAAGGCAGACGCCTAACTACTGAGCCACTCAGGCGCCCCAGAAGAAAGTTTTAAAACTTTGTTGTTTGAGAGTAGATAACGTTTTGAATTCGATTCTCAGGAGGTACCTAAGGGAACTGGGAAACAGAAAAATTAATATGCCTAAGGTCAGATAGTTCTGAAGTCGGCTTCCTTGCTGATTTAAACAGCCATTCTAGGCATTTTGGCCTCTGTGGCCCAAGTCAGACTGACAGTGTTGGCCTGCAGTGCTAAGCAGTACTCTGAATACTTATTTAGGATAGGGGATGGAGGTGTGTGAATGGGAGAAATACATGGAGGGGTGTTATCCTTATACCCTCCATCCTGGTGATGTATTTAGCAAGTACTGTGGCATGGGGCTATCTGGTGGTGTTTTTGTTGACTAAGCAGAAGAAATGCTGACCTTTTAATCATACTTGTGCTTCCGGAGTCAGGATACAGTGCTGACTTAGAAGCTTTGAAGATTTCACAATTTTTTACTCCTTGATGATGTATCTGCTTCATTATCTGGAGGGTTATATGCTTCTTCAGTACAAGAAAGTTCATTTAACTTGTGAATGAGGACTCTTGAGTTGGTGATGGCCTGAATGCTTAGAATTTTGCTAGTATCTTTTTTCCAGACAATTCTTTAAGGTTCAAATGCAGACTTACTGTGTTATCTGGGGTTTTTTGGTGGTTAAGACTATCATGTCAGGTGGTTGGATTTTTGTTTGAATCCCTTTCTAGGGTGATGTGTCCTGGCAAAAAATGATAACGTGCTGAAGAAGCTTGGATGCTTGGTATCTTACGGAAAGTCTTTTGAAACCTCCATTGGTTTTTGCTATTTCTTTGTGTCCTTGTTGCAAAAAACAAAAACCAAAACCTGGTATTTCTATGCTGACAAAAAAGGAAGGTGGTAATATAGTAAGTAGTCTGGGGTTTTACCTCTCTATGGGTGAAAGTATGGGAAGAGAGGAAACCAGAATAATTTGTTGAGTGGAACAAAAAGCAGTTGGGAAAGTCCATTGTAGCTTTGACTGAGGTGCTTAAATGAACCCATTTACTAGATTATGTTCCCCTTGGGTCTTTCAATCTTAATTCAGAATGTAGTCCATGTGGAGTTTGTAGACTCATGGAGTTTACTTCACTTGTAGTGGGCCAAAATGGAATTGTCAGTGTTCAGAAATTGAGAGCTGGCTAGAAACCAGGATTTGTGACTTGGGAGCTGGAATCTTAGGAAAGAGCAATTGTTTAAATGCACCTTAGACCTGTCCCATGGGCTACCCTGTCTTTCCAGCAGTATCTCTTGTCTCTTTTATACCTGGCCTATTTATTTCCTGGACTACCAGATATAAACATAAGATAGTTGGGATGGCCAGTATTCTCTGCAATCAAATTTTGTGTGTATTTTGAGGTCTTTTCCAACACTGTATTTGCCCAGTGGTAAATGAACAGAAGGAAGGAAGCTTTTATCAGAAATGTCAGAGTTAGAGTCACAGTTGTGATAAAATGAAGTATCCCTGACCTTGAAGCTTTATCTCTGTTTGCAGAGATCTCATAAATGGACATGTGAAAATTGAACCAAAGAAGCAAATATTTCGTAGGAGTCATCAAGAATCCATTTGGAAGAAGTATTGGGTTGAGATGTCAGGGACTGTTAAGTATACTGTATTAATACCTGAAGCCTTTCTTTGTATAATAACTTTATTATTTGAAGCTTCTTTTTTAGAGGAGAGCCATTGTTCTAGGGCTGACTGGTTTTTGCAGTTTAAAATTTTTAGTTGCAGTGCTCACTGGGAAAGGAGAGTACTGATTGCTTCTAAGATAGAAAGGGGAGAGAAAGAATCCATTTTTTGTATGTGAATATATTTAATCTTTATAGAACTGATTGAACCAGACTTTCTAGTTTCAGAAGTTAAACCTTGGTGTTGAACTTCAAATTTTGAAGCAAAGAATCCAAAAGGAAATTCAGAGGGAATTTGCTCTGTCATCCTCTTAATGCCAGTTTTCACTTGGCATTCGCTGGGTTCAGTAATCAGTGTTGTGACGCTTCAGCACTAGATTACTAGTTGGGTGAGAGGGGGATGAGCTGCTTATTCCACATACACTGTCATGCTGTGTTTGTGTCAGATCTTCAGATTGACCATCATTGTCTGCTTTCAGAATTAGGAAATTTATCATGTTTTAAATTTAATAGGAAAGCCATTTTAACCACATCCCCCCAACAATCTAGTTCTTCCAAAATTCTTCTTAAGCTGGGAAAAGGAAATTGAATATTCTTTTCCTCTGAATTTCCAGATCACAAAATTGGTTACTTTTGCTTCCAGGGCAGTGTTCACACTTTGTCCTTATGTGTCACCACAGTGGGATTCTCCTAATTGAGGCCTTTGTTTTTATAATAAATCACATCTTGTGTGTAGATTTCTCATCTCTTTGAAACAATCCCTGACTATAAATTGTTCTCTCGAGCTGATTTTTCTTATCCTTCTTTCTTTTCCTTCTACTTAGGAACCCTATACTGCATGCCTGTTCTCTGTGTCTTCTCTTTTTCTTAATTTCTAACTTCTTTCAGTTCTGTGTACTATCTGGTAATGCTTCTTTGTAGTTGGGGTATTTATGTGAGAAGTTCAAGATCTCATTCTGTCTACTTCAAAGCTGCTTTAGTTGAAATATATGGTTAAGTGTATTTTTCTTGTAGACCTAAAATCATGTGGTTGCTTTGTTCAGAAATACAGGAATATTTTGGACCTTCCCATTCATCTAAAGAGCAGGTTTCCCCACAATTTCAAATAAACTTAGGAGATATCTAAACTGACTTTGTTATAAATGATCTTGTATAGAATGCTTTTTTAAAAAATTTTTTTATTGTTATGTTAATCCCCATACATTACATCATTAGTTTTAGATATAGTGTTCCATGATTCATTGTTTGTGCATAACACCCAGTGCTCCATGCAGAACGTGCCCTCCTCAATACCCATCACCAGGCTAACCCATCCTCCCACCCCCCTCCCCTCTAGAACCCTCAGTTTGTTTTTCAGCGTCCATCGTCTCTCATGGTTCTTCTCCCCCTCCGATTTCCCCCCCTTCGTTCTTCCCCTCCTGCTACATTCTTCTTTTTTTCTTTCTTAACATATATTGCATTATTTGTTTCAGAGGTACAGTAGAATGCTTTTTAATCCTAGCTTCCATTTTTGGAAGGATACTTTTTAACACTACAGTGAAATTGAGACTAATAGCCAAAAAATGTATTTCAGCTGAGATCTGTATCTGTGGACCTGAATGTTGATCCCTCGCTTCAGATTGACATACCCGATGCACTCAGTGAGAGAGATAAGGTCAAATTTACAGTGCACACCAAGGTAAGTGACAGAATGACTTCAGTAATCAAAGCAGTGCTATGTTGTAGCTTTGTGATTCACAGTGGGCAAGAAGAGATGATCCTGAACCAAAATGGTTGCTGTTTGTTTGCAGTGTAGCACTACTGCTGAGTGAGAACATCCCTCATCTTGCTTGTAGTGAGCATCAGATAAGTGCTCTTGCTTCAGCATTTTCCACTGTGGTGGAGCCTTAGGGCTGTGGGTATTGCTGATGTTCGTGTGGCTTATACTCTGCTTTATGAGGAAGCAAACCAGGCATAGTGATGTGTGGAGCCACTACCTACACAGCTCAAATCTTCCATCTTTGTTTTTATTTGCATGAGTGAGAAGTGCTTGCTTTTTCCCATATTTAGTAAGTTATTGGCCTTAGTCCCTCCTGTTCCTTGTGATTCAAAGCACTTTTTTCCTTATCCAATTTTTTTAAAAGATTTTAATTAATTTATTTATTTTAAAGATTTTATTTATTTATTTGACAGAGACAGAGATAGCGAGAGCAGGAACACAAGCAGCGGGAGTGGGAGAGGGAGAGCAGGCCTTCCTCTGAGGAGGGAGCCTGACGTGGAACTCAATCCCAGGACCCTGGGATCATGACCTGAGCTGAAGGCAGACGCTTAATGACTGAGCCACCCAGGCGCCCTAAAAGATTTTATTTTAGAGAAAGAGAGCATGAGCAGGGAGAGGAGCAGAGAGGGAGAGAGAGAATCTTCAGCATACTCCCCGCTGAGCCTGGAGCCTGATGCAGGGCTCAATCTCCAACCCTGAGAACATGATCTGAGCCAAAAATGGAGTCAGTCTGACCCACCCGGATGCCTTATGTACA
The DNA here is from genome assembly GCF_964656455.1 of Halichoerus grypus. Classification (NCBI taxonomy): domain Eukaryota; kingdom Metazoa; phylum Chordata; class Mammalia; order Carnivora; family Phocidae; genus Halichoerus; species Halichoerus grypus. The sequence goes on from NC_135721.1 coordinate 96,576,185, forward strand.
AATTTTTAATTTGACAAAGGCAATAATGCCTATCTGAAAAATGTGGAGAGTAAACGTAATGTTTCAGAATCCATCCTTTCAGGAACATTTTCAGTGTCCTTGCTCCTTCCATACTAGTTAAAATGTATTGAATGCTTGTCTTACACCAGGCATTGTAAAGGGTTTATATGGATTTAATTTTCTCTCTATAATAACCTTATGATAGTATCATATTATCCCCTTATACAGGTGAGGAAACTGAGCCACAGGTTTAAGTGAAATAAATGGCTGAAGCACAATTTGAATTGGGCAGTTTGATTCTATACAAAGCTTTTGGGTTACATGCCATCTCCCGCATACAGACACGCTATCTGTACAGTCCTCCCCCATGTGGTTTTCTTTTAATACCTTGGTGGCTTGATTAGCATACCTCACTCAGGAGACAATGTGACGACTATGTGATTATATCTGCCTGAGTTGACCTGAGAGGTGGAGTTACGTGAAAAGAATTCCTTAAAGAACATGTTGAATCTTCAGCGATGACTTTTATAGTGAGGAGATCATGTGTTGCTGCTTTTGTTCTTGACTGGGTCTCACTGAGATGTTTTGTTACACAGAATTTTCCCATAGCACAGCCCAGGAAACCCAAACCGCTTTATCAGAAAGTGGTGGTTACCAGTTAACTTTTTACTCTGTTCTTCACAGACCACGCTGCCCACGTTTCAGAGCCCAGAGTTTTCTGTTACAAGGCAACATGAAGACTTTGTGTGGCTACATGACACTCTTATTGAAACTGCAGACTATGCTGGGCTTATCGTAAGTGCATTTTGGAAAATCAAATAATCACTGAAGCCAGTTTCTTCTACCTTCTTACTCATTTTGTTTAAAGAGACTTTTACCCATTTTTTATAATGGATTGTGAAAACTCTCTGATTTCATCTACCAACTAGACCATGTACTATTGGTAAGGCTAAACTACATGAGAATCGTGTTATAGCTGTGAGGTGAAGCATACATACACTCTTAAGACCTGCATAATAGACTAAATGGTTTCATGGTTTGAATCTTCTCTACCTTTGGGTTTGGTATTTCTCTGGTACTTCCAGGCATCAAGTAGAATTGATTTCTAGGAAAATCTCAGAATGGTAATGGTGTACAATAAATTTCTCAAAAAGTGTCCTCCGCTCAAGGAGTAGAGGAAGCAGTTGTCTTTGTGCTAATAAAAGTAGTGTTGGAGCTTGTGTTTGAGAATATTCTGTTCACTCAAAATTGGAATCTTCTAATTATCCTGTGGAATTAAAAATTGCCTTTGATGTCTAGAGACTAATTTTGATGGTGCTTCACAGACTTCATTTTAGCACTGATGGTCATATATACATTTTAAACTGACATTGAAGCAGGCTAAACACTATTATCCCCTACAAATCATCCGTAATGGATAACCTGAACAAATGATTACAGTCTGAGTGCCCAGTTGTGGGGAGGAGACTTCTTTTATATGGCCAAAAGGAATAAGGTTAAGAGAAAAACAGTGGTTGACCTGTTAGCCCCACTGGGCTGGCTGCCTCCTTGTGCATAGGCACTGAGTAGAACATCACTGTCGGGACAAGGATGCTTGCGAGTTAACCTGCCTCTCCTACAGATTCCGCCTGCTCCTACAAAGCCTGACTTTGATGGCCCTCGAGAAAAGATGCAGAAATTGGGAGAGGGTGAAGGGTCTATGACCAAAGAAGAATTTGCTAAGATGAAGCAAGAGCTGGAAGCGTAAGTGGGTTTTCTTGATGGGGCTGTATCTTTTGAGAAGAACCAAAGTGGTGATGTGTACAGAAACCAGGAGAAGCTGGCCGTTTTCTAAAAGTATGGCAGCTAATTAGTTGCCTAGTGCGCTGTCCTGTAGAACTATGTTTTGTGGTTGATTCCCTTGGGTGGGGGGGACGGACACTGGATAGATTGATTGTTTTCCCCCATGTGGACTACTTGTTCTAGAATGCTGGTCTGGCATAGTGAAGAAGTAAGCCTTTGTGTCTTTATAGATAAAGAACTCTTCAGGCTGCTGATAATGTACTAAGTCTTATTCCCTGAAGTTTGCTGACTGAAGTATAGCTGAAACTAGACTGCACTAATGCGGTTGCAGAGAAGCACTCTGAATAATAATCACATTGATGGTTTGAAAGAAGTCCTAGGTTCACAGGAAGCATGTTTAATTTGGTTGTAATTATTTCAAACAAAACTGTATCACAGTTGGGGATTTGCATTAAAATTAGTTATGAAATTATCCTTGCACCTCTAACTTGGCTCCCTCCACCACTTCCACTGTCAGTGTGGTGCCCATCTCAGCAGTTGTCCTCTGTGCTCTGCCCCACAGCCATATTCTCTAGGGCCAGTGTTCACACACCTCAGGTACTAAGTCATTCCGCACATGCTGGAGTACCTGTCATGGCCTATTCTGGGAATAAGATACTGAGCACAACAGACTGAAGTCCTACCATTGAGAAGTTTAGAGTGATCTGTAATACCTAGGTTGAGATAAAGTCCCTTTATAATGTGTGATAATTCCAAGCCTTATTAGACTTCAGTGCTATGTATGTGGGTGCAGGACTAAGGCATTTTCTTCATTGTTTGACAGAAACCAGTGTTCTGTGGCTGCTAAATACTAGCAGTAATTGCATGTAGGTTTGGACTTTGTAGACTTGCTCTCTTAACTCCGGTTATAATATTACTTTCCCCTTTCTTTGGTTTATTCCACAGGTTCCCAAATGGCAAATGCCTTATTATTAATTAGATAAAAGGTTATACCAAAATGTTTTGGTCCAGTTCAGGTGTTTTCCCTTAGTGGCATGAGCAGAACAGTGGTGATAACCAGGACCAATACTGGTCGTTTAGTCGAGCGGTGCCAGATGAATGCCTTGTGTGCTTCTCTTCCAGTGAGTATCTTGCGGTCTTTAAGAAGACTGTATCCTCCCATGAAGTCTTTCTACAGCGGCTCTCTTCTCACCCTGTTCTCAGTAAAGATCGCAACTTCCATGTGTTCCTGGAATATGATCAGGATGTAAGGCATTTTTGTTCCATTTCCATGATCCAGTGAAAATGCACATGACAGTATTTCTTCCTATTCCCCACCCCCCACCCCCCACCCCACTTAGGGAAGGGGTGGGGGGAGGGGCAGGGGGAGAGCGAGGGAATCCGGAACAGGCTCCATGCCTAGCACAGAGCCCGATGCGGGGCTCGATCCCACAACCCTGAGATCATGACCTGAGCTGAAATCAAGAGTTAGATATGGATGCTTAACTGTCTGAGCCACCCAGGAGCCCCCATGTGACTGTATTTTTTTTAAAAAATACGCTTGAGGAGCACCATGCTGGCTCAGTCGGAAAAGCATGCAGCTCTTGATCTTGGGGTCATGAATTTGAGCCCCATGTTTGGGTGTAGAGATTGCTTTAAAAAAATAAATATACTTGATGGCCTGATATATTTTCTGAAAAATTGACTTTTAAAGTACTGAATTTTTTAATGGGACAATGGAATCTTTTTTTTAGATACTGTTTCCACCTCCCTCGTAGATCCATTTCAAGACATTTTTATAAAATGCGTAAAGATTACTTTTCTCCCCTTTTAATAAAGGACCAGTTTTTGCCTTCAGTTAATTTTGGGATTGTTTGTTTTGAAAGGTTTTATTTGAGAGAGAGAGAACAAGCGGGTGTGGGGGCAGAGGGAGAGGGAGAAACAGACTCTGCACTGAGCGGGGAGCCTGATGTGCAGGGATCATGCCCTGAGCTAAAGTCAGACACCCAACTGACTGAGCCACTCAGGCACCCCAGTTTTGGGATTAAGAGGAATTTCAATTTACATTTGTTTCTGGTTACCTGTTTGTTGGAAGGAGTTGTATGTTTTGCCTTATTTTTAAGATTTTATCTGTTTGAGAGAGAGAGTGCGTGCGCACACAAGCTTAGGGAAGAGGGATGGGGAGAAGCAGCCTCCTCGCTGAGCTAGGAGCCCAATGTGGGGCTCCATCCCAGGACCTGGAGATAGTGACCTGAGCTGAAGGCAGACGCTTAACCATCTCTGCCACCCAGGTGCCCTGTTGGCCTTTTTTTTTTTTCTTTTAATTTTTTTTTTAATTACTTAATATGTGTGAGGCAAGTCCTGACTTAAGAAGTTCCTCAGTATCGTCTAACCAGTGAAGTTCAGTGAACAACATAGAACAACAGTACAGTAATTCAGCCAAGGATTTAAAGGCCACTAACACATGCCTGGCTGGCTCAGTTGGAAGAGCATGCAGCTCTTGATCTTGGGTCCGTGAGTTTAGGCCTCATATTGAGTGTAGAGCCTACTTAAAAATAAAGTATAAAATAAAAGCCACTGAGACTTAGTGCCAGGTATTTTTTCCAAAATATCTTTAGGTCACGCTTTTATTTTATTTAAGATTTTATTTATTTGACAGAGAGACAGCGAGAGAGGGAACACAAGCAGGGGGAGTGGGAGAGGGAGAAGCAGGCTTCCCGAGGAGCAGGCAGATGCTAAACGACTGAGCCACCCAGGCGCCCTTAGGTCACGCTTTTAGAACTGTGACCTGTGTTTAGGTTTTGCTGTTTATTCCTATTTAGACTTGGTGGCTAAGATGGAATTAAAAGGTTATCTTATGTGTGTTCCTATGCTAGTACACAGTATCACTTGGAAGATACTTAAGAGCTTAAAGTACTTAGAGAAATATGTATACCATAAACTATTTTTTCATAATTTTCTTTCTTTTTTTCCAGCTAAGTGTTAGGCGGAAAAATACCAAAGAGATGTTTGGTGGCTTTTTCAAAAGTGTGGTGAAAAGTGCTGATGAGGTCCTTTTTTCTGGAGTTAAGGTAAGGGCTTTTAGCTGTTTGTAGAAAACTCTTCATGTTACATTTTATTTCTGCTGCTGCTTTTATTTCTTCACAAGAGATATTTGTAAAACAAATGGTATTAACCTCACAGAAATGTAAATAATTTTTTAAATTTTGGTTATTTTTATCTACTCATTGATTTTTCACTTATATTCCTAAAATATCCTGTTCTCTTAAGTGAGGGGATAAGAACAGTCTCACGCTTTGTTCTTCTTTTTCTCCTTTTCTGTACAGAGAGTGGTTACTCAGTTTATTTTTTAAAAAGAAAATAAGCTACAGGATTAGTATTTCATGCAATTCTCCAGGACTACTATCCATTTTGGTAGTCCCAGTCACACCAGATTTTTAATTTTATTTGCATGTCCAGATTTCGAGGATCTGATGTGAAGAAAAGAATGTAAAATATTAAAAGTAGTTTCACCTGTGTTTTGTTTTTGTTTTTTTTTATAATGTGGCTACTAGAAAAATTTTAAATAGCACATGTGGTTCACATATTTCTGTTGGACACAGCTGTTTTAAAAGACTAACAAACAGGTCTCTCATTATCCTCATGGGTGATATTTATCTCACTCCTCAGCCCCTTCCATTTTTTAACTGAGTTACCGTCTTGTGTTTAACTTTGCCACTTGTTGAGGGCTTGAGCAAGGGGCCCAGAGTATAGGTGCTGAGTAGAGGGCATTGTCAGGAATTTGGAAACTCTAGGAATTTCTCTTTGGTGCATTTTAAGGTATATGGGGCTGTCCTGTACTCACATATCACAGGATGTTTGGCATCCCTGACTGGTGTGCACCAAATATACCCCCCCATACAAACAGATGTGGGTATCCACTGCTGAGTTGTAACCTGCTAGCCAGAACCACTTCTCTGCCAGGATTGCTGGATATTAGAGAGGATACCAGAGTTTTCCTGGGCATTGTTGAATGGCTCTTAAATTGTTTTCTCTGTTGACATTTCCTGCCAGCGCTTGAGTTTTGCTGATCTTGGGCATGAAATGCTGTCTTGTCAGTTTGGCTTTCCTTGGTCCATAAAGGTTAAAGTTCTTAATGCATGAGGTTATTTTCTTAATGTTTCTTCTAATGCATAATACATTCGTATTTTTAAGAGTTTTGCTTCTTAAATTTTTTTTTTCCCCTTTTAGGAGGTAGATGACTTCTTTGAGCAAGAGAAGAATTTCCTCATTAACTATTATAATAGGATCAAGGATTCATGTGCAAAAGCTGACAAAATGACCCGATCTCATAAAAGTAAATACCATTCACCCACTAGCCACTTAGCTTTGCTAATGTGCTAGCTCTGTTCATATAAAAAGGGCTGTCCTTGTTTCTGCAGATGTTGCAGATGACTATATCCACACTGCAGCCTGCCTGCATAGCCTGGCTTTAGAAGAGCCCACGGTCATCAAAAAGTAAGTTTTTGTTGGAAAAGCATTTTCCCTACTCCCCTAATTGAAAAGTCCTGAGTGGTATAATGCAGAATGACTGTATAGTTTCACTTCTGCTTTTGAGTACGAGCTCATCAAGAGTAGAGGATAGTAGAGTCTATAGCACTCACATCTTTATACACCATGTGAACATAGACACAGTTTAAGATGTTTGTAGGGTACTCGGAGGGCACTTCTATACCAAACATGGTAGCTGTTGTCAAAGAATTTATTTTTGTCAAACTGTCTCCTTTTTTTGATTTAATTCTGGAGTTGTCTCTGAATGAAGTTTGCCTTATATGTTCTCTGGCAAGTGGTGTTTCACCTGGTAAAGCCATGGAATTAAGAAATTTGTTTTGGTTAAGGTGGTCTTAAGGGTAATGCAATGACTGCAGTCTGGTTTGAGCTTTTTTATATGAATTCACAGTTCCTCCATCCTGGGTATTTCTGGTGTGAGACTGCACTCTACTTAACAGTTAGGGCTTGGTATAATAGGTGGTGGTGGTATTTCTGATTTGAAGATGGAAGTCAGGCTAATGTCAAAATGAAACAGTAGCTTTTTAAAAATTTTATTTATTTTTTTTATTTAAATAGCATATTTATGGTTTTGGGACACCCATGGTAGCAGCTCATTAGAACCTGCCCTTGGTTAACACGGCGTTGACATTGGTTAAAGACTATCTAGGGACACAGTATCGGCATGGCAAGGTGGCTGAGGGGCACTGAGAGAGGGGTTGATAGCCACGAGTGTGGCACCGTAGATGTGCTCAGTTCTGTAACCATCTTCTCTACTAGATTGGGCCAGTTGGTGATGAAAGTACTAGTTTGCTAAATTAATTCTAAAGCACCACACGCTCAGATTCCTGCATTTACTCATTCATGTCTTACTGAGAAGGTCCTGTTTCATACATGATTTTAAGACCTTAAGCCAAAATCATGTGTATCTTTTCAGGTACCTATTGAAGGTTGCTGAGCTATTTGAAAAACTTAGGGTAAGGATTTTTATGTTGGTCTTCATTATATATTTTATAATCTGTAGATTTTTGCTTAGATGATGGTGACCTTTACTTTTTTTAATAGAAAGTAGAAAGTCGAGTCTCCTCAGATGAAGACTTAAAGCTGACAGAGCTTCTCCGATACTACATGCTCAACATAGAGGCTGCTAAGGTAAGGCAGCAGGTGTTTAACTCGTCAGAACAATACAAGACCACCTTGCCATGACCCAGAAGAGGTCTCCTGTTAGAGAAGTATTATTTTGTTCTTGTTGTTTTTGTTGTTGAAAATGAAAGAAGGTAGGAATTTGTCAGGATTGTTTGTGTAAGTAATACTAAATAAAGAGGTAAACTGAGACAAGTTTGACCAGAAATTGAGTTGATTTGGGAATAGCAGAAGAATTGCAGTTCAGGAAACACACGCTGTAGCAAGCTACAGGCAAGTGCATTAAGGGTTTGGGCTGGGCTTGTATTTAGTAGGAGTGTGAAGAAAGGGACATCCAAGCAGTTAAGTTCATTGGCTTGAGGATGTTTGTGCCAAGAAGTGAGTTGATCAGACCGGAGATAAGTCTCTTATCTTCCGGGTCTTCTATAAATTGGGCATTTGAAATCAGTCCCTTAGTTCTTAGGTTCCATTCTTTTGAGGGCACGTGTGTGAGATTCTCCATTTCATAGCCTCTGGTTCCATTTTAGATTGAAATCTTTTTACAGTAACATACCTTTTTGTGGCATTGTGTCCTTAGTTTGTATCAGGAGCAGTAGGAGTGGTGCTGAGTGGACAGATAGTAATTTGGGGGATTATAGGTTATTGGATGCGGGTATAACCGAACACATTCCAGAAGGGCTCTGAGGGAGAAGAGGTTTTGGGGTTTTGTGAGTTTTTTATTGAATTGCAGTTTTTGAGTCTATAAACCATTACTCACCAAAACCAAGACTAAGTGGTAAGCAGAATGACCTTTGGGAATGAAACATGCTTTCACTGGGCATAACACTGCCCTGAAATGTCATTAGGAAGTAGAAATTCATGATTTTCCTCATAGTTTCATTTTTAGTTAACTTGTCTTTTGGCATGTTTCCTTAGTCTTATATTTGGATATATTTTTATATACTTCAGACTATATTTCTTTTGTATTTTAATGCACTTGAGAGCTGATTATAAACCCAAGTTTTTTGAGTGTACACAAAAACATGTATGTTGAGCCTCCTGTATCTATTCTGCTTTAAATATGGTGGTAACTTGTACATTGCTGGAGATTGCAAATAGTCTTTATTTCGGATGTGAGAGCCTCTGTCGGACTTGAGGCAGGGCTTGTGATGGGATGAGGTCAGAAGAACGTTCTTCCTGCTGCCTCACTTGTGTTCTAGTAGCATCACTTGACCCGCCCAGCAGTGCCTGCTGTTTTGGTAGAAGTGGTTAATTTTCTGAAACTGCTTTCCATGAGTGAATTATGGAAATGATTCGATCCTTTAGTTTTCACTGTTGGGTGTTTTTTTGTTCTTGTTTTGTTTTGGGTTTTTTGGATTTTTTTTTTTTTTTTTTTTGATCCATATAAAGAATTTCCAAAAGCTCTCAACAGTGCTGCAAGAATTGCTGTTCCTAGGATAATCTTGAAATAAAAAAAAACATAATGGAAGCGGGGGAGGTAGAAGTGGGCTAGATTATTGCCTTCTGACATTTCAGACAGTGCATTGGCACTGTGACCCTTGGGCCTCTTTTTTTTTTAATTTTAGAGTAGTTTAGATACTTACTCCTCCTGTTTTGTTCTCTAGCCATTTTCCAGGATAACTTTAAATACCATTTGCTGTCTGTTAATTTTTTTCTCAGGATCTCTTATACAGACGCACCAAAGCCCTCACTGACTATGAGAACTCAAACAAAGCCTTGGATAAGGCCCGGTTGAAAAGCAAAGATGTTAAGTTGGCTGAGGCACACCAGCAGGAATGCTGCCAGAAATTTGAACAGCTTTCTGAATCTGCAAAAGAAGGTTGAGCAGGGCTATTTACTTTTTGCTTTTTATTTGGAAATAATTTCAAGCTTATAGAAAAAAAGTTGCACAGATAATGCAGAGAACACCTGTGCATTGTTTACTTGGAGTTCCCTAGCTGTCCAGTTTGCCTCTTCTGCTTCGTCACTTGCACAAACACGTAGTGGCACGTGTATGTTTATAAATGCACACGGGGTGGAATTTTCTTTTCCTTTTTCAACCATTTGAGATTAAGTTGTATCTACTGTCCTTTTATCCCTAAAAAGCTTTGTGGTGTATTTCTCTTATATCCCTATAGTATACTTACTGACTTTGGCAAGCTTTGATGCAATACATTCCAGCCTGTTGTCTATATTCCCATTTTGTTGTTTGTCCCAATAACGTCCTCCTCTCTAGGGTTGCCATTAGGTTACCGTAGCTCTTATGTCTCCTTTAATTTGGAAGGAACCCTTCTCAGGGACCCCTGCCCCTGCCTTTTTTTTTTAAATGACATTTGCAGGGATGCCTGGGTGGCTCAGTCGTTAAGCGTCTGCCTTCGGCTCAGGTCATGATCCCAGGATTCTGGGATCAAGTCCCGCATCATGCTCCTTGCTCAGTGGGGAACCTCCTTCTTTCTCTGCCTGCCACTCTCCCTGCTTGTGCTCTCTCCCTCTCTCTCTGAAAAGTTAATAAATAAAATCTTAAAAAAAAAAAAAACTATAAAAAATAAAATGACATTTGCCTTTTGGGGGACCACAGTCTCTGCAAATAGTGTTCTTCATTTTTGGAATGTCTATTCCCTTATGAATAGTTCTGGTTATGCATTTCCAGGAGAATACTATCTGAGTAATGTGTCTTTCAGGTGTCTCATCTGAGGGCACCTTATGTCCCATTTCCCTCTCATTTGTGGTGTTAAGTTTGATTACCCAATCAAGGTGTTGTCCAATTTCTCCACTGTATAGTTAATCTCCCCCCCACCGCCCCCCGCCGTGCCACTAATCAGCAGTGTGTGGGGAGACAGTTTAAGACCTTGCAGATAGCCTGCTCTTCATCATACTTTCTCCCTAAATTTAGTCTGTGTTGACTCTTGTCTGAGCCAGCCTATACTGTGATGGTTGCAGAAAGGCAATTCCCCTCCCCCAGTTCTAGCATTCTCTTTCCAAGCCCTTGGCCGCCATCATCCTTTAAACACAAGCCTTCCCTTCTTTCCCACATTTCCTTCCTTGTCATTATTAGAGACATGGGTTTTTATTTCTGTTTTTTAAGATCTTATTTATTTGACAGAGCATGTGAGTGAGCACAAGCAGGGGGAACAACAGAGGGAGAGGGAGAAGCAGGCTCCCCGCTGAGCAGGAAGGATCATGACCTGAGCCGAAGGCAGACACTTAACCAACTGAGCCACCCAGGCGCCCCTGGGTTTCTATTTACAGAATTGTGACAAGATTTGGGTGCTAAGTGCTCATTCCTCCTGGGGTATGTTTGCTTCTAGGCCCTTCAGGAGACAGAGCCAGGAAATGGAGGGGTGTGTAACTCTTTTCAGAAATCATGAGTCCATGGTGGTGACTCAGTTCCAATCTATAGCCTTGGGGTTCTTTCTTGCCTACCCAATTCCAGAGTAAGGGGGAATATGGCTTACCTTAATTCAGGAGATAGAGTTCCATTTCCACAGAACAGGAGTGTAAATTGTAGTCTTCTCTTTAGGGGGTCTCACTACCTGGCAGTTCTCAGGGGACAATGGAACATGCCAGAAAGTAAAGAATGTATTTTCCTGAATGTGAATGTAATTATACTGATAGTCTGTACCGAATTCACCCCCAAACTTGAGTTTCTGTGAGAAATCCCTATCTCATTTTAAAGACTTTGTTTTCTCAGAACTTTTTCCCCCTCCCCTGTGGTTCCGGAATCTAAGCATTATTTGAAAACGTTCTGATAATAGTGAGCCTTTGTGTTGGCTCATTGTTTTCAGTACTATAATTCCTTAGCTGTAAGAGACAGAGCTTCTCTGTACAAAAATCTTGAAAGGGGCATGCACATATGCTCGCTTGGCTGTCTTTTGGATTCTTTTCAAAGGAATCTCCTTGCTGCCATGGTAAGATAAATTTTTGCCTTTTGCTTTTAATTAGTTACTTTAAATTTATAAGGAAAAGAACAAGCTTCAAAACTCCTGAGTTGAAATCTTAGGTTATTACATAGGCCAGAGTTTACTAGCCCTGACAACTTCGAGGGGATTAAAGAAAAACCACAAAGCTTTAAAATGGTGCCAGTTTAGGCCTGTCCTTACCTAAGGTTTGCTCCTGTGTTAGATTTTATCCTTTTTATTCAAAATAAGCCTGGTTATGCTATATTTAAAAGTACAGCGTTGTGTAGAATACTGCACTGAATGGGAGCATAGTACAAAAGATGGTGGTGTGGACAGGCATCACGGGAGAATGAGACAGGTTAGCGTTGAGTCCTGGTCCTGGGTGCAGGCCTAGAGGAAAGGAGTTTATCCTGATCTCTGGGAAGACCTATTTAGTATATCCAAGGTAATGTCATTAACCCTCATGATAAGATTTGTTTTGTAAGTTTTTACTTTTTAATGTTGGCTGCTTCATCTTTCTTTTGGTTGGTGCTGTATAGACCTGGTACAGGAGGGTAAGTTTGCTCCTGAGGACTAGAGCGCCAGCTTGAGCTGGGGAGGGCTTTGACCAACGGAGTGATGACCAGAACTACACGTTTATGAAAGGAATCCAAGGGAGGAAGTACTTATTTTTGGTTTACCCTAATTTCTAATGGGGCATTAATGCTGAATAGTGTTTGGTGATAGAAAATAATAGATGTAAAGGTGGCATGTTGTATAGATCATATCTACGGAGAAGCAGTCTGAACATAAGCAGTAGTTTCACCACAAGTTTAAAAATAATCATTAAAGAAATAGCCATTGGTGCGGGTATGTATATGTGGCTCACCACCTCCCCAGCCTTCTTTCCACAAGTACTGGTAGCTAGAAGTTCAGGGCAAGACTGCTTATTTCATAGATTCTCCAAGTAGTCCGTGGCATTCTCTGAATTTTGATGCTCAGTAATTGGGTGCAGTGCTAGTGCTCATTTTAAAGGCAATGGCAGGGGCGCCTGGCTGGCTCAGTAGGTCGAGCATGTGACTCTTGATCTCAGGGTTGTAAGTTCGAGCCCCATGTTGGGTGTAGAGATGCTTAAAAATAAAATCTTAAAAAAACAGGTGGGCGCCTGGGTAGCTCAGTTGGTTAAGTGTCTACCTTCGGCTCAGATCTTGATCCCAGGGTTCTGGGATCTAGCCCTGCATCGGGTTCCCTGCTCAGCAGAGGAGTCTGTCTGCTTCTCCCTCTCTCACTCCCTCCCCACTCATGTTCTCTCTCTCTCTCTCTCAAATAAATAAAATCTTTAAATAAATAAAGGCAATGTCAGGTATATGTCCCAATTGCAGAAATAATAAGAATATGAGAAAATGTGTGTATCAAAGTTTTGGAGATTATATGTAAGAATGATATTCAGAAGTTAAAGATGGAAATTGTTCAGCTTTTGTTGGTATACATTCTTTTATAGAACTAATCAATTTCAAACGAAAGAGAGTGGCAGCGTTTAGAAAGAATCTAATTGAAATGTCTGAACTGGAAATAAAGCATGCCAGGGTAAGTGTTTTTCTCCAAAGCTTCCTCCAGAAGCTTTTTAGGGTTCCCCCTCAGGTTATTTCGCAGTTCACTATCAGTATCATTGGGCAGATGAGGTTTGTTTTGTGGTATTAATCTCCTGTGGTGTAGGTGGGAGTCACTTGTTGGGTTTTTTCTGCTGCAAACCAAAATTCTACAACATCATGATGAAATACTGCTTTGGAGAAGAGCATATTAGTGTCTTAATATTAATTTCTTTTTTTGTTTAGAAAGGAAGAACTTCCTTGTATATTTAATGTCTGTAGCTTAATTTGGTACAGAAAAGACGGAGAAAAATGGTTCTCAATTTTGGGTACACATGAGAATCTCCTAAAGGAGCTTTTAAAGACTTTTTGGTGCCCAGAGCAGTTGGCTCAGTTTCTGGGCATGGCTCCTCCGGTGGTTCCTAGGTACATCTGCGTGTGAGTCCCAGAAGTGCTGTCTGTCCCATCAGCATTGGTTAAGCAGGAGGACTTTGAACATATGTGTGTATTTTGAATTTCTTTATTTTGACTACAACATTTATTTACTTTTTGATTAAGTCCAGGTCCTGTTGTGTATGACCTTTTAAATTGGCCTGTATATGTAAATCATACACGTAATGTTGAGTGTTCTGTGTTTTCTCAGTTCCTCTTTGTAAAGCAGTTTGTGCTAAGTTCTTTACAAATATTTATCATTTGTAATCTGAATTTTTTAGCACTTTTTTATCCGGTCTTTCCAGGGCCTTCAATTTCAAAGAAAAATTCTTCTATAGCATTTAGGTTATGTCATAGTAAGCAAAATGGGCAGGATTGCATTGAGAGCAGACCTGCAGTGGAGCTGTGAGCCTCTCCAGGTGGCAGTCCCAGACCCTCAGAGGGAGAGGAACTCACCAACATGAAATTGGGGTGCAGGTTGTAGGATGAGGTTCAGTTGAGATTTAATGAAGAAAAGGACCCAACCCAGTTTGGCTTTAAATCTCTTGTGAAAAGTTTTAAGTTGTGGGTTTGAGTTGAATTCTTACAGATATGTAGGAGGTCTGGACTCGAGAGATTCATTGGTCTGCCTCGACTTTTGTCTTTCTTCCAGAACAATGTCTCCCTCCTGCAGAGCTGCATTGACTTGTTCAAGAACAACTGATCTGCCTTTTCTCTGAATGAAGGACACGAATGTGAAAGAAAGCCAGCATCACTTGCACTTAAATCATCACCACAGAAGATTTATTACCTTTGACTTTAGTTTAAAATTATGTGAATAAATATTTTGATTTCTAAAAATCTTAACACTTAACCATGTTGGTTTAAAAATATTTCTATTGCATGCTAATTGGACGTAACTAATCTTTTCCTTATGCATTTAATACCTCAAAGTGGGCAGAATCTACATGCTGTTTTCCTGTAATTTGTCTTTAGTTATAAAGAGTGCAGGAAACGTGCCTTCTGGAACCAAGTACAAGCAATGGCTTGGCGCATGTTGTCTCGTGGTTTCATGTGCCCATGTCCCTACAAACCAGTTAATTTAGAGTAGGTGCCACTGACAACAAATAAGTCAGCTGCTTGTTGCAGGTAACATATACATTCCATTCCTTAATGTGATTCCCCCCCCTTACACTCATGGTTCTTTAGTCACCTTAAGTGATTGTACTATAACAAGAACGAGAAAATCTCATTTATATACCCTTTGCAGCTCCATTTTTTGTAGTTGGGATATAAATATTTGAGGGGAGAGAAATATCTTAGGGTATAAAAACAAATAATATGGCCTACTTTAGAAGATGGCCAGTCTACGTTAAGATGTGAGCAGCCCCCTTCCTGACCGTAGGGGGAGGTGTGTGTGTGTGTGTGTGTGTGTGTGTACTTTGTATAATAAAATAAATCATGTTACCATACGGAGTGTTTTTGTGGAAAACAAGGCCCAAGTGTGCCCCAAGACTGCAGTTGGTGCTAACCCTCTGATGCTGAGGGCTTCGAGGTCTCTCTGCCCACAGTCCTAGCCTCTGTTCTAATCCTAATGTCTTTTGAGACTACTGACGGCCAGTTTTTTTAGAAGGTCTCCAGATCGGGTTTGCCTGGCTTGCTCATGGGTTCAATTCGGGTTTGCATTTTTGACAGGCTTAGCATAAGTGATGCTATGTCCTCAGGCTGCATCGATCCTGTTGTTGGTGATGACTAGTACCTGCCAGGGGTTCCCCTGTGAAGTTTTACATCTTACCCTTTGTAGGTAACTATTGGGAAGATCCTTTGAGACTGTAAAAGATGTTTACCCACCACTTTCATCCTGTTCTTGGATTAGCTGTAACTGGTACAAGAGTTGCAAAATATTGATGTCTGAACACCACAGGGAGCAGTTTTTCTTTTATTAAACTGGCATTGAAGTCTAGCTTTCCCACCCAGCCAGTTAATAAAATGAGCCAGGTACCTAAATTTACTAAACGGGCCAGACACAGCAGCTTGCTTCTCCATGTTACATATTTAGGAAGCATGGTGCACAAAATGAATTTAAACAGTTGAAACTCCAGTCTGGGTTCCTGACCATATTTCTCTCCTGCTTACCTGACAGCCCCATACTATACTATCCGTAGTAGCACGAATGTTAGGTGTGGTTGGGGTGGGTAACTTAGTGTCCCTGGGTCACAACTGCTAAGGTGCTCCGGCTGCTTGCACCCCATGCTTCAAGGCTCAACTGGGGCCTTGTTGCACTTTGGACTAGGTCTGGCTGGGTGCCAAATAAGCAGCCAGGATGCTGGGGTCCTGAGTCCTGGCCCTGCATGCTGAGAGAAGCAATTCTTTTGGTACCCCTCAATTTTCTACCAGTGACTTTAAGTGTAATCTTGGGCACATTTCCAGGTGTGCACCTGCACTATCTTGGTTTCAAGAATAATTTAGTCACAACTGGGTCTGAGTCATTTCCATGAAACCATGGGGTTCTGAGTGGGTGAGGGGTGTTTCCAGTCCTTTCCCGCCGGTGTCTGTCAACGGAATCATCCCTGCCTTTGTGCTGTCCTGTGCTCAGTATTCCTGAGGCACCAGGCGGACCTGCGGAGAGGTAGCCAACATCCTGGGATCTGCAGGCGAGGCAGTGTGCCGGACGCCGGTGTGTCTCCCCCGTGGTGCGGAGCAAAGAGGGCTTCTGTGTGGGCCTCTGCAGGGGGAAAGTCAAGTGGCAAACTAGCTGCTGAGGAACCTTCTGAGTGTGAAAGTGGGCTTAGAATCTTTCAGAATGGCTTAAGGCCACTGGGTGACCTGGGGTCGCTTCAGAATGCTGTGTGGGGGTGTCAGGAAAGCCTCAGTGAGACTGCCCACTGGCCATCCTTGGGGGTGTTGCATTGTAGCCTGCACAGCCACGGTTCCGCGGTGACAGACGAGGGAAGACCACCCTGGTCACTTAGCACAAGCTGTGGGCCAGCTCCCTCCCCACGTGACCCACCCCCATTTTTTTGGGTGTCAGTATTTGCCTTGTCCACCTTTTGGGGTTGCAAGGTTCATTTGAGAGAAGACCTAGACCCAGCCCTGTAAGGGGTGGATTTTCTCTTGGAAGCTCTTCCCTGCACTACCAGCCTTCCGCCTGTAGGCGGCAGAGGCTCCCAGGGCGGCCATGCGCCCTCTTGTGGGGCTTCTCTGGGTGCAACTGAGGGGGAAAGCCTGGTGGTTCTGCACAGTTGCTCAAAGGATCATTTTTTTAAATTAATCTTTTAAAAATATTTTATTTATCTGAGAGAGTATGGGCAGGGAGAGAGGGAGAAGCAGGCTCCCGCTGAGCTGGGAGCCCGACGGGTTCGATCCCAGGACCCTGGGACCATGACCTGAGCTGAAGGCAAACGCTCAACCGACTGAGCCACCCAGGAGCCCTTTTAATTTTTTCTTTTTAAGATTTTATTTACTTATTTGACAGAACAAGCAGGGGGAGAGGCAGGGAGAGGGAGAGGCAGACTCCCCGCTGAGCAGATGCTTAACCGACTGAGCCCCCCAGGCGCCCCTCAAAGGATCATCTTGAGGCAGGAAGAGAAATGTCTCGGGACCCGAGATATCCAGTGACTCCAGATGGTGTGTTCCCAGACCGGCATTCTTTTCCAGGATTCATGTGGGCCCCTGATCCCTGGTGACCCACGACACAATGTCTTGCTGAGGCTGCTCCTTCTGGGGACTCGCCTCTGGGACCGTCAAACAGCCATGAGGTAATGTGACCTCGCCGGAAGGAAGTCCGGGAGAACCCTTCCCCATCCTGTCCCCTGAACACATGGCTCCCCTTGCCTGGATGGGCAGAGCAGATTCCTTATCAGAGGTTTGTTTGGTCGCCATCCAAAGGCATTTACTTTTTGATTTTGTTTCTGACTATAAAAGCAATACATACTTAGAAGCAACCCAAATAATACAAATACGTATAAACTAGAAAGTAAAAGTCCTCTAGTTTACGAATCCCATAAAAGTCCATTATTAGGGGCACCTGGTGTGCGACTCGGGGTTGTGAGTTTAAGGCCCACGTTGGGTACAGAGGTTACTAAAAACTAAAAACTTTTTTTTAAAAGTCAGTTATTAAATACGTTTCTGATTTTTTTTGCCCCCTAGCCATATGTGTAGTGTGGTTTACGGAAAGCAATTTAGGGATGCCAGAGTTGGGGTGGTTTTTGGAGGTTCCTAGCTGTTGAGTATCTCTCTGGAATGATCTCCATGGCCCTGAACATCTCTTTGGCATCTTGTCTTTCCACTGCCCATCCCCCTGCCCCCAGTCCTCTGTCAGCAGACATCCCTCTTCCTGCAAAGGCTTCATTACTGAGACTGTGAATGAAGTCTGTGGTCATTTTAGGAGGGTTTTAATTTTAATTGGGTCTTATTTTTATGCTTTACAAAACTTTAAAGCTTGTTAAACTGTGGGACCTGTAATATTCAAAACACTCAGGAAAAGGAGACCCATAATCCCAGCCCACAGCCATTTTTCTTTCTGACAGTTGCCTTCCAGCCCTTGCATTAATTCATGGGGTGCGCCCTCAGCCACGGGGGTGGGGGTGGGGGGATTTTTAGCCTCGGTCAGAGGGGAGGGATCTGGGCGCTGGGGGCGTGGTGGGAGGCTGGTGGGCTGCTTGTGTTTCAGGAACTGTCCGTGACTGGTCTTATTTTTTTTAGCTGCCACGTCGTGGATCTCTCCGGTCACTTTAGAGTTGTTTACAGATGGAGTGGAGATTGCTTGTCCTTTCTTTGCCATGTCCCCTCCACACCGCAAAGCCACAGAAGGAACTTTTCATGCCCTGGATCATGAACCCAAGATGAGGCAAGATTCCAGAATAGCAAATAGAAAGGGCTACTGGGGGCGTTGGGCTGGTACCAGTGAGTCCTGATTGTGGCCCGATACACACGGTCATTCTGACATAGCTGGTGGAGCTGCGACTCCCCATTGCCCCGTCCTGCCAGCGCAAGGGAGGTTTCTGCAAAGCCGTTTGCTCAGTGTGGAAGCTTCCAGCCAGAGGCAGCCTTTGGGATTGCAGCTGGCTCCCTCGGAGCGGCTGCTGGTATCACACGAGCCCCTAATCCGGTCTTGCTGGGAGGTAGGTGGCCGAGCCCGTGTTCAGGGGCAGAAAAAGGGGCAGCAGGAGGAGGAAGAATACAGGGAAAGGATCCTCAGGGGGGCAGAAGAGAAGGAGCCAGGGAGCGTGTGCAGATAGGCGATGGATAAAGCCCCATTCCTTCCTTCCTTCCGTGAAGCTGATCTTGGCCTGCTCAGCGAATGCCCCAGAAGACAGGAAATCCCGTCTGGGCGGTCGCGAGGGAAACGCTGGAAACGCCTGCTGGGTCCCTACGGGGTTTGCAGTGTTTTTCCAAGGTCTGGTTTGTGTCTGCAGCGCTTTGGACCCCTCTTGCACTGTCTGTTAAAGCGCTCATCCCACTAGGAGGGGCAGGGGACACGGGGCTGGCCAGATGTGACTTGCCTCAGAGTTGGGGACAGGAGATGGAGATGCCCTGTGGTGGGCTGCAAGGGTCCTTGCGGGGAAGGGGGAGGGGTGTGAGGGTGCGGGTCTGGGACGGTCCTGCAGTGCCTGCATCTCGGGTCCTGGCATGGCAGCCTAGCTCCATTCCAGATAAGCCCCCGCACCTACCTTCACCCCTTATGCTGTATTTTAAAACCTAAGTCTGATTATGGCCTTCTCTACCTTCCGTGACTCTCCATTTGATGCAACAGAAAAGCCCAAGTCCTTCCAATGACAAGGCCCTGCCTGATTTGCTGCCCCTGCCCTGCGGAGGTGTTTTCCAAAGCTGTCCAAGACGATATTTCCAATCCCATATGTTCTGTAATGGGACCTTGCTGCTTCCCCGTCACAGGAAGTCAGTCTCCTCTCCCTGCCCCCTTGAATCTGAGCTGGCTTTAGTGACACATGTGTAAGCCATAGAATGGGACAGAAGTGATGTGGGGAGGTACCTTTCCAATATAGACCAGAGGAAGCCTCACTTTCTGGATGACCCTTGTTCCCCCGGGGCCTCTCTCTGTCTCTGTCTCTCTCTGTCTCTCTTAATCCAGCTGCTATGCTAGGAGAAGCCAAGCCTCATTTGGGAGGGGCCGTGTGTCTCAGCTAAGGCCAGCCTTCCAGTCATCCCAGCCCAGGAACCAGACAAGTCTCTAGAAGTCTTCAGCGGTGTCCCATAGACCTTCATGTGTGATGGAAATGTTCTGTATCTGTGCTGTCCAATACGGTGGCCATTAGCCGCATGTTAGCTAAGGTGTAGAGAGAACACAGAACACCCTGTTCAGTTTGAATTTGAGTTAAACAGTAAATACTTCTGTAGTATAAGTATGTCCCATGCACTATTTGGAATATACTTACATTAAGAACAATTACTCATTGTGTATCTGAAATCCAAATTACCTGGGCATCCTGCATGGTTATTGGCTAAGTCTGACACCTGGAATGTGACTAGTGCCACTGAGGAAGCGACTTTACATTTTGTTTAATTTAAATTTAAATTTTTTAAAAAATATTTTTAAAAAATTTTTATTTATTTGACAGAGAGAGAGATAAGTGAGAGGAGGAACACAAGCAGGGGGAGCGGGAGAGGGAGAAGCAGGCTTCCCGCTGAGCAGGGAGCCCGATGTGGGGCTCGATCCCAGGACCCTGGGATCATGACCTAAACCGAAGGCAGACGCTTAACGACTGAGCCACCCAGGCGCCCCTTAAATTTTAATTTGATTTGCCACATGTGCCTGGTGGCTACTGCATTGGACAGAGCACTCTAGAGAATTCCAGATCCAGTCACTCCTGTCACCCCAAGACAATCACATCTCCCTAGCTGAAGCCTCAGACTTTGTGTAACCACTAAACCCTGTCTTGAAGCATGACATAGTGGTGGTTTCAAGCAATGACATCGTGGTGGTTTGCTCTCAGCAATAGCGGCTGAACTCCTCTGACCTCTCTGACCTTTTCTCCTTAGACCCCTCCCTCATTCTACTCTAGGGAACTCCAGGCACACTTCTGCCTCAGGCCCTTTGCTTCACCCACTCCCTGTGCTAGAATGTTCTCCCTTATATTGGCTCATTCCCTCACCTTTTTCCAATCTTTGCTCAAAGCTCACTTTTCAGTAAGGCCTTCCCTGACCACCCTATTTAATTCCTGATTCACTTTACCTTACTCTATATAAAAAATGTTCACAAACCTCTCCATCCTGACTCTGTACATATAGCTTATTTTCCATCTATTTCTGTTCAACCATAAGATCAAGGAGGGTAGGCAGGGCTCTCCACCTTTCCTGTTTTCTGATATGCCCCAGATGCCGAGAAGAGTGCCCTTCACACAGTGGATACTCGGTAGATACTTGTGGAATGAGTGAACGAATGTTAAGTGGATGAGGGGGTGACATTTTCCCAGATGCCTCTCAGGTATGGCTGTGCTGTTCATTGTCCCTAGATTCCCTGTTAAGAGTATTCATTCAACAAACACTCCATGCCAGGTACTGTCCCAGGACCTGGGGATACAGAGGTGCCCGTGACAGGGGACGGCCCTGTCCTCAAGTAGTCTCTCCTCTAAGAGGGTGAGGTTCCCAGAGGGTGAATTGCGGTTTAACTTGGTGACATGAATGCAGGCATCTTAGCCACTTTCCTAGGCATGGTCTTGTCCTAGCCTGTCACCATGGAAGATTTTTTTTAAAAAGCTGGTGCCTGGGCCCATCTCCATAGTTTCCGATTTCGATGGTACAGGGTACAGCCCAAATGTTGGCAGTTTACAAAATTTACCTGGTTGTTCCGACGTTCAGGCAGGATTAGAAGAACCACTTGTTTAGGGGTGCCTGGTTGGCTCAGTCGGTTAAGAATCTGACTCTTGATCTCAGCGTCGTGAGTTCAAGCCCAGCGTGGAGGTGGAGCCTACTAAAAAAATAAATAAATAAAACCACTTGTTTACCTGAATCCTGGTTATTGCCGGTGAGGCAATAGAGTAGAACCTCATTCTACAGATGAGGACAATGGGACTCAGAGGCTCTGCCGCGTACCCGGAGGTCAAGGGTGAGAAATGGTGCATCTGGGAGTCTCTTGGTCCTCCCGCTGCAGTGAGGGGACAGGGTCTGACCAGAAGGCAGAGGCCTGGGACTAGGGCCCCGAGCTCTTTGGAAAAGCCCTCTATTCCCACAGGAGGCAGATAACCTCCTCACCCAGGGCCGGCCCTCCCTCCATCCGGGCCCTCACCCTTAGCTAATGAGGCTAATGAGAGGCTCTCTGGCCCCGCGCACTCCCGCTCTGTAATTTGCTCTCCGCCCTTCCCTCTAATTTTATTGCCTCCTCAGCAGTTTCCCAGGACCTGGGGGCTCTGTTTCCAGCGGGAGGCCCCTCCCTGACTTAATTAAAGGGGCTGCTTTCTTACAGCTGGCTGCTTGTCCGGGGGGGGGGGGCAGGGGGGCTGGGGGGAGGGGAGAGGCAGCAGCTCTAGAGCCCTACAGGGGGTGTGGCAAAATCCGGTGGCAAATGTTTCAGAGTAGAAAGCCACAACCCCTTCCGTCCACCAAGTGCCACTCGGGAGTAGTCTTTCAGAAACCGTTTTAGAAACTTCCCAGAATATGTAAAGAGAGCAAGGGGCCCCCCGCCAGGGGAGAAGCGGCTAGGACACCTGGGCGCCCACCGTCCCCGTGTGAAGGCTCTGTGTTGGGGTTTAACTTCTCTTGTGCGCTCTCCTCTGGGTCTTGTTTTCCCCACTGAACCGTGGCTCCCGCGGGAAAGGATTCTGTGGCGTTTTGGAATCATCCAGGCCTTGCAGGGGTGGGTTGCTGTCTCCCTTCCCGGCAGCGGTGCCCGGGGACACACTCCTTTCGGCATCCGTAACGTGGGGGAACTTTACTCTGAGCACAAGCAGAGGGTCTCTGGTGACGTTTTTAGCCCCCTCGCCGGCACCTAAGAGGCATTTGCAATATCGGTTCCCTCTGTGATGAATAATTCAGACGAGTCTGAGGGGCTGTGAGATCAAAAGTGGGGGGGAGTCCACGCAAAGCCTTCTAAGCACAGTGCTCGGCATACAGTCAGTGCTTAATAAATGGGACTGTTGTCTTACGATTAGTCCCTGCCCCTCTCCACAGCAGGCTGTGCTCAGGCAGACTCTCACTCAGTGCTGTTCATACCATTGGTTTGGAGCCATTTACCTGGGGGCTAATTCTAGGAATTTCAGCTCTGCCCATGAAGAGTTTCCAGAATATAACCGGAGGCAACAGGTCATGGCTTCCTATGGCTGGGCAGGCAGCTCCCGCAGCAGCCGGGACCCCGCAGGTGCCTCTGTGGGCCGGCGGGCTTGGACAATGCACTACTACCCAGCCTGAGGGTGCAGAGTCACCTGCCCCAGTCCTCCTGGGCCAAACCTTGGCCTTCTCTGCAGAAAGACCCCTAGGGAGCCATTCTTTGATACATTAGCGAGGTTTTCAGTCCCCCCCACCCCCCACCCCCGGGCCTTGGCCACCTCGGCCACCTCAGCTGTCCCTGCACATGCAGCCTGGCCCTACCTCAGGTCCCAGCTCTCTGTCCCAGGGCACGCCTGCCTGCAGCGCCCGGGAGCGACCCCACCTGGCGGGAGCTGGTGGGTCCTCGCCCCGCCCCTCGGTGGGATGAATTGGCCGTGGATTCTCCACAGTCCCTCCCCGCTGCCAGGACTTCCTGGGGCTACCTCCCAAGCAAAGTGTCCGCTCTGGAAAGAGCCCAGACTAAGGCAAATGTTACCAGCAAACTCCAGACACTTGCTCTCTGTGGCTTCCCTCCCAAATTCCCAGCATTCTCCCTGAGGCGCCCACGAGGGAGTGAGGGAGGTTGAGATGCAGGTGGGAGCAGCCTGAGGCTGTAGGAGAGGCCCCTCCTTTCCCCTCTCTCTTAGTCCGTCAAGCTCTGAGTGGAGGGGCCCACAGCCAAGACCTGGTAGCCCGCTGTTCCCTTTTCTTTTGCTCGCTTCGCATTAAACAACATGAAAGTCCATTTAATCAGGGGCTGGGGTTGTCAGCGGCTTCTTACTGGCGGGGCCGGGGTGGGGGGGTGGGCGGGCTTTCATCTGCACTGGAGGGCCAGGCCAGGCCCCAGCACAGGCTGGGAGGAGGAGAGAGGCTCAGAGCGAGGTCTGCTAACTGGGAGCCTTGTGGGGGGGCCGGGGTGGTAGCAGGAGGTACCTCTGTCTGGTGATCTGAGGGAGCTCCAGGCAAGATGGGCCTCAGAATATTCCTTATGCAAGCCACTCAGCCTCTGGTTTCTCACCTGAGACGTAGGAGTGAAAGTGTCCCCCACTGGCAGACTGAGGGAAAGGGAGAACCAAACAGATAAGTGCGGAGGGCCCTTTTACATGCTAACAGGGTTATCTAAATGCAAGGACCACTGTGATTCGGGGGAGCTGAGGGCCCAGAGCAAGGCGGGCAGGTGCAGGGATGCCCAGAATGGTGGTCCGTGCCCAGCGGGATAGGAATCACCAGGGTGTGAGACGAACTCCTTTGTTCATTCCACAAGCAGCTGAGCCCCTACTGTGTGCTGGGCACCAGGGCTAGCATGGAGAAAATAGACAGTATCTTTCCTCTCATGGAGCTTAGACTCTACTGTGAGCGCTGGGGCAGGAGAGACAATAAACAATAGGCCAATATAAGAGGTGACGTAATGCGGGCTATCAGAGAGGTATCTATTAGAGAGAGTGAATGGGGGTGGTTTATATGGACCTGCCAGGATGACCTCACTGAGCAGAGACCTTGGGGCAATGCCATAGACCAACATTTCCAGTGTGCTCTCAGTTAGCTATTGCTACATAACAAACTATCCTAGTGCTTAAAATAGCACTGTGTATTTTGAATGGGGGGCCCAGCTAGGCAGTTCTGGTAGCTGGGGTCCCTTGGTTGTCTGAGGTCACCTGCCAGGTGGGTTGGGGCTGATGGTTTAGAATGGTCCCACCTGGGATGGCTCACTTGGGCTCCATGTGATCCCCTGCCCCCCCCACAGCGGGCTTGAGCAGGCTTGTGCTCTCAACAGACAGGCAAGCTCCCAGGACCTTCCACTTGCCGTCTTGGGAGCTCGCCCAAGAATAGAGTGCCCATGAGTGGGTCCAATCTCCAGGAGGGTCAGAGAATTTGGAGATATTTACCTTTTTCATTATAAATAATCAGAACAGGCTTATGGGATAATGACTAACTGCCAGTTCTATTTGGGGGGCCAGGTTTAGATGGATTTTAGAGTGAAGGTTGGGATGGCAGGGAATGGGGTACCGTTGAGGGTTGGAGCAGGGGGAGTGGTCCGTGTGTGATGAACAGCAAGTGTCCAGGGTTGGGCAGGCAGCTGGCATGGGAAGGGTCTGGGGCAGAGGAAGTGGGAGTGCAGGGCCAGGGAATCACCCATGTGAGGGGAGTGCATTTGGGTGGTTGGTGGAAGACTTGAGAGCTGTCAGCAAACCCTTGAAGGGCCATCAGGCCAACAAAGGGAAAGGCTGTTCTGGGCAGCCCTAAAAAGGCAGAAGGAAGTAAGAGAGACAGGGAGACAGGAGTGGACTCAATCCCGAAGAGTTTTGATCACCAGCACAGCTCTCATGATGAGGCTCCCTGGTGGGGGGAGGGGAGGAGGGGAGGAGGGGAGGTGGGGCTGGATGCGGATGTGTGCTGGGCTTTGCCTACCAGCTGCCATCTCTCTTTCCGGTGATGCGCCTCCCACCCCGAGTAAACCTCCTTACCCCAGATTCTCCTGTGGGCCACTGCAGAGAGAACCCTGGTGACCTCGCCCCTGCCCCTGTGTCCACCTGCCAAGCACCATGCTGCTGTGGGGCAGCCAAGGGTCGGTGGCTTGTCACATTCCAGCGAGAGAGGGAAGCCCAGGGGTTGGGGGGGGGGAGCGGATCAGGGAAGCCTTCCTGTGGGAAGGGGCTGAGACTTTCATGGCTTGGAGTGGTTATTTGGTGGTGGTTACTGGACAATTTGGGTGGGAGGGAGGGGCAAGCATTCCCAGCCAAAGTGACAAAAGCAGGTCTGACTGTTCCATTCGGTGGGGCTGTGGAGAGAGGAAGAAGCCAGGACACTGGGGCTGTCCTCCCTCACTGCCCCTCACTCCCTGTGTGGCCAAAGAAAGTTGCACCCCCTCTCGGGGCCTTGGCTTACTCTTCTGTCAAGTGGGTCTGGTGGGCCTCACAGCTGAATGGGCATCAGAATCACCAGGGAAGGTGCTAAAAATGCACATTCCTGGGCTTCATCCCTGACTGTCTCGAGGGATGATGTGGGGTAGAAGCAGCCTAGGAATGTGCCTGCTTACCTAGCACCCCAGAGGCCTCTATGAGAGCACTGCACCCACACTTTGAGAAGCTCCTCCCGACTCACTGAGGTTGCTAGCTGCCCTCTGGACCCGGGATCCACCAAGTACCCTGCTGCAGCAGGGGCACCGTTTGCCCAGGACCTCCCAGCCCTGGCACTTGCCAGAGATTACAGGTGGCCCCTTGAGGCTACACCTTTGCCAAACACAAGCTGCTGAGCCCCTGGCACGGCTCCCCATCCTGGAGGCCTGATGCAGAGTCTGCTAGGGTCCTGGAGCATCAGCTGAAAGGCATCAGGGACCTCAGGGAGGTGGAGGGGTGCTCAGTGGCCTGGGGATTTCTGGGAGCACCCTCCAGGGGACCCTCTCTAGGCCACCTTCTCTCTGCGGCCTCAGCCCCCGGGCCTCGGGCCTCACCTTTGTCAATATTTACTTCTTCTGCAGCCTCCAACAGCCCGGTATTTGCTTAAAAGGCAGGAACAGATGCGGCACACCTTGCGCTCTGCTTCCTGGTGTTTCTGTGCGGGCTGCCTGGTCCTCGGCACGTTCCGCTCACCAGGCAGCCCGCCTCTGCCCCTGGCTCCAGCACGGGGCTCCAGGCCTGAGGAGAGCTTTCTCACATCACCCTTGACTCCACTTCCCCTCAGAGACCCCCCCCAAATCTGTCCTCGGGTTTCATACGCGTCGTGTCTGCACTACGGGCCTAGAACTCAGAACATTCTAAATGTTCCCCAAATCTCCTAGCTGCAGCATGGCTCCAGATCCAAGTCCGAACAAGCCCCTGGGAGGTTGTCGTGGTGAAAGGTTGTGTGGTTTGAGACAGATGTGAGCATCATTTTCTGTGAAATCAGATCCCAGCGTTGGCAGAGGCCAGGAAGACCCGAGCTGGAGCCACGGAGCCACGGAGCCACGGAGCCATGGAGCCACGGAGCCATGGATAAACGTGTGAAGCCCTCACACAGGTCACTGAACATTTATTTTTTCCAAATCTGTTCAGCTGAGATCTAATTTTTGTCTCCTTCGAACCTTAGGGGAATGTTTCAGAGGGAGAGTGCCTTGGCTCTTTCCTCCCCACTCCTGGATTTTGAAATACAGTTGACCCTTGAACAAGGTGGCGGATTAGGAGCTCCAACCCCCGTGCAGTCAAAAACCACGTATAACTTTTGACTCCCCCCAAAATTTAACCACTCATAGCTTACTGTTGACTGGAAGCCTTACCAGTAACATACATAGTCGATTAACACATATTTTGTAGGTTATATGTATAATATACCGTATTCTTTTTTTTGTTTTTTTTTTAAGATTTTATTTATTTATTTGTCAGAGAGAGAGAGAGAGGGGCAGGCAGAGGGAGAAGCAGGCTCCCCACTGAGCAAGTAGCCCGATGTGGGGCTCAATCCCAGGACCCTGGGATCATGACCTGAGCTGAAGGCAAACGCTTAACCAACTGAGCCACCCAGGCGTCCCTATATACTATATTCTTGCAATAAAGTAATCTAGAGCAAAGACAATGTTATTAAGAAAATCATAAGGAAGAGAAATACATTTACATTCCTGTACTGTATTTATTGACAAAAATCCAAGTTACTGGGACACCTGGGTGGCTCAGTCAGTTAAGCGTCTGCCTTCGGCTCAGGTCATGATCCCAGGGTCCTGAGATCGAGCCCCAAGTCGAGCTCCCTGCTCAGTGTGGAGTCTGCTTCTCCCTCTGCCCCTCCCCTTCCCCTGCTGGTGCTCTTTCTCTCTCTCAAATAAATAAATAAAATCTTAAAAAAAATCCAAGTTTCCCTCTGTCCTTCCCACAACCTCCCCCAGCCTTACAAAACCATAGCGTAGTGATTAAAACCGGGATATGGACCTTGGTATTAACATCTTACTCAAACTAAAGCCCCTGTAAGAACCTCCCATGATTTTGCACTAATATCCTTCTTTTGCTCCAGGAAAGCCTTCGGGACCCCATGTTGGCATGTACTTGGTTTTTTCTCTCTGGTGTGCTGTTGTCTGCAAGGGTCATTCCTTGTCTTTCAGGGCCTGGATGCCCACAGAGAGTTATTGAGCAGTTACTTTGCTGAATGCCCCTCAGTGCAGGCCTGTCTGGGGCTTCTCACGACTGGGTGGAGGTCGTGCATCGCAGGCAAGGGCAGCGTACCGCTCAAGGCGCCATGCTGCGGGGTCATGGCATTGACGCCTCTTACTTCTGCGCTGATGGCCTGGATCTGTGGTCAGGTGGTCTCTGAGGGGCTTTTCTTCTGTAGGATTATATCTACTCACTACCCCCTGACTAGTTAACAAACTGGGAGAGATGCCTTGAGGCTATGCAAATCCCTTTTCTTCTTAAGCCTTCCACAGATTCTAGCATCTATCAGCAGATCTGGTCCATAGCAGGTGTCTG
The DNA here is from genome assembly GCF_964656455.1 of Halichoerus grypus. NCBI lineage: Eukaryota > Metazoa > Chordata > Mammalia > Carnivora > Phocidae > Halichoerus > Halichoerus grypus. Next base: position 96,604,160 of record NC_135721.1, read on the forward strand.
TTTGCCCAGTGCTGATTTTCTCCTTCTCTCCTTCCTTCCACATTTATTCACTGAATTTCCATTGCAAGAAAGACCTGTCACTTCTGCTCCATCGATTTATTTAATCAAGTAGTTATTTATATCGGTGTGGACTCATGGATATTTTATTCTGTGGGTTATACTCTAATACCATCATTGTTTATTTTATTGTTCAGATGATTCCAACCCTGGTTGCTCAGAGCTCTGTTCTTTCAACAGGCCCCCCCTTTTTATGGTTTCACATGAAGTTCCAGAATTTGCTGCTGGCCTCACTCAGCTAACTGTTAGATACCCCCCCTTTTTTTTTTTAAGATTTATTTATTTGAGAGAGAGCACGAGTGCAGGGTGGGGGGAGGGGCAGAAGGAGAGGGAGAGAGAATCTTTTATTTTTTATTTTATTTTTTTAATATTTAATTTATTTATTTGACAGAGAGAGGCACAGCGAGAGACGGAACACAAGCAGGGGGAGTGGGAGAGGGAGAAGCAGGCCTCCCGCCGAGCAGGGAGCCCGATGCAGGGCTCGATCCCAGGACCGTGGGATCATGACCTGAGCTGAAGGCAGATACTTAATGACTGAGCCACCCAGGTGCCCCAGGAGAGAGAATCTTTTAATCAGACTCCACACTGATGGCCTAGATTTGTGGTCAAGTGGTCTCTGACAACCCTGAGCACGGAGTGCGGAGCCCTGCTTGGGGGTCGCTCTCACAACCCTGAGATCACGACCTGAGCCGAAACCAAGAGTCTGATGCTTAACCGACTGCCCTACCCAGGAGCCCCTGTTAGGTATCCTTTGTGTTCTGCATAGATTGTGATCTATTGTGGTCACAGATCGCATCTTCTGTTTGGTATCAATTATGGTCCAGATTGTGCTCCAAACCTACTCCTTCGTTGACTGGTGTGTTGGCAGACCTGGTTCTTTGGAAGAAATTCCCACCATTTGGAGTTTGGATGTTATGATTGTTGTGTTGGGAGCTGGTAAAACCAGGCAGGACCCAGTAGGCTCCACGTCTACTGTCTTCTACAAATTATGTTCCTTCTACCTTAGTGTCTGTTCAGTGAAAACCTAGAGTTCAAAAGCTCCAGAATATCCAGCTCATATTGACCTTAGCTCCCTTTGCCTGGCATACAGAATAGCACCAAGATTTCATGATGATAACCTTGACCCTTGTCCAAGAGCTTCACCTGATCTTACCAACAACTGAGAAAGCTGGGAAGTTTTTTAGTTTGGGTTCTCCTAGAAGCTGACCTTGTTACAAGGATTCAAGTGCAAGTATTTGCTTTGGGATGTGATCTCAATGGGGAGTGGGGAAGTGAGACAGGGAGTGGAGGGCAGCTGTCGTATTATCAAGCACATTATCGCTACGTGCCCCTGGGGCTCAATCCTGCTGGATAACCTTGAGGGAGACCATATAGAACACGTATGTAAGAGTTTTCCTGTCCCTCCTGAGCTGGGGTATTTATATACCAACTCCTGTCAGTTTTTGGTTGAGGGTTCCTCCTGGGCATGTTCATTCTCTAGCACTTCTAAGCATGCATGCAAGAGTGGGCTCTTGCTACTAGAGAAAGTCCTCAGGCAAAGTTGTGCTTGGAGATGATAAGGGTCTTCTACAGGACACAGGTGGGGCACCAATAGCGCCCACTACAGGCATATCTCCATTTTACAGATGAAGAAACTGCGGTTCATCGAAACGGTACTGAGTGCTATGATTCGGGTAAGGATTGCGTTAAATGGTTCTAAGTCTCCATCCGACCCTGAAATCTTCTCCCTTTGCCTCTGCTTCTCATGGCAAGTTCCTCCTACGCTGCCTGCTCACTTGCCACAAGGTGGACTGGCTCGGAAATGGGTGCATATTTGCACAATGTCACATCCCATCAGAATGAGTGATGGTTCGGCCTAATGTCTTGGTAATTGTACATTCATTGTTTGACTTGGATGGGGACTCGCTCCTGTCCTGTTTCAGGAAGTTATGAGTTATGTCAACCCACCAAGAAGCTGTGTTAAAAGATTAGGCAAATAGGCGGAAGAAACTCCTGGCTTCTTTGTTTGCTTAGACTGCTGGCCAGACAGAGAACCCGTTTAATCTCTAGTCCCAGCTTCCTCTGATACCTCCAGGAGCTGCAATTTCCCAACACTGGGATGCCCTGGGGTGTGTCCCGGTTTCTCACTGTCCCCCCCCTTCTCCCCCTCCCCCACTTGCCCCGCCCAGATCTACTTCTTGGTTCTTATTCTGACTCCCTGACCCTCCCTGGCCCTCCCTGACCCTCTGTATATTCCCAGCCTGTTCTCCTGGTGAACTTTTGCACCTGGGCCATCTTTCTGAGTCTGGAGAGGGACATCTGGGCCAGGGGGCCTGGGCTCTGCCAACAGATACACGTGTGGAGCACCAGCCTCAATTCCCCAAGGGAGGAATCACAGTGTTGAAGGGGAAATTACCCTTCCCCAGCCCACCTCCTAGGAATGCCTGGAACATCAAAGCCAATGAGGTTACAAAAGGATCTTTACCACCCAGAGCCTGGCTGACTTCCTGGGCTTGAGGCTCCAAGAGACCTATAAACAGACAATAAGCGTATAAAAAGAGGCTCCACCTCATGGGTATTCAGGAACACGGGAATTAAAGCAAGATGCTAGGGATGGGGGGAGGGTGTCTAGCTAGTAAGCTGACACTAGGTATTACAGGCATATTTCATTTTATTGTGCTTTGCTTTGTGACACTTGGCAGATAGTGTATTTTTTCCAAAGGTTTGTGGCAACCCTGCATCCAGCAAGGCTATCGGCACCATTTTTCCAACAGCATTTGCTCACTTGGTGTCTCTCTATTACATTGTGGTAATTCGAGCAGTATTTTAAACTTTTTCATTATTATGATATTTGTTATGGTGATCTGTGATCAGTGGTTATGACTTGCTGAAAGCTCAGATGATGGTTAGCATTTTTTATTTTATTTTTATTAATTTTTTAATTTTTATTATTTTATTTTATTTTTTAAGATTTTATTTATTTATTTATTTATTAGCGAGCGAGCAAGAGAGAAACAGCATGAGAGGGGAGAGGGTCAGAAGGAGAAGCAGGCTCCCCGCTGAGCGGGGAGCCCGATATGGGACTCGATCCCAGGACTCCGGGATCATGACCTGAGCCGAAGGCAGTCCCTTAACCAACTGAGCCACCCAGGTGCCCAATTTTTATTAATTTTTTTTAAGTATTGACATTTTAGTTATCATACAGTGTTATATTAGTTTCAGGTGTACAATACAGTGATTCAACACTTCCGTACATCACCCGGTGCTCCTCATCACAAGAGGACTCCTTAATCCCCATCGTCTATTTTACCCATACCCCCACCCAACTCCCTGATGGTTAGCATTTTTTAGCAATAAAATATTTTTAAATTAAACTAGGCACATTGTGTTTTTAGACATAATGCTATTGCACACTTCAGAGACTACAGAATATTGTAAACATACTTTTATATATGTTGGGAAACCAAAAAATTCATTTGACTCACTTCACTGCAGGATCTGGAACCGAACCAGTAATACCTTTGAGGTATGCCCGTACAATAAAAAGTGTTCATATCCAAAACCCAGAGAATCACTTCTTCACATTTACTGCAGAGAGACCCTTCCTTGCACACAAGCATAAGGAAGTAGGTATGCATGAGGCTGTTCACCAAAGCAGCGCTTCTCAACCATCTGTAGGCTTTTAATTTCCGATCAGTTACAAACATGTACATTTTTTATTTTACAGTAAGAATGAATTACTAGAGAATGAAATTCTAAATTCAAGACTTACAAAATACAACCCTGCGATTTTTATTGTGGGATTCAACATAACATCACTCTGTCAAATATAAGTTTCTCAGTGCCTGGGGCGCCTGGGTGGCTCAGTCAGTTAAGTGTCTGCCTTCGGCCCAGGTCGTGATCGTGGGGTCCTGGGATCGAACCCCACGAGCTCCACGAACTCCACGAACCTCGCAAGCCCCCATTTTGGGCTCCCTGCTCAGCGGGGAGCCTGCTTCTCCCTGTCCCTCTTCCTCTGCTTCTCCTCCTGCTTGTGCTCTCTCTCTCGGTTAAATAAACCAAATCTAAACAAAAAAAGTTTCTCAGGACACCTGGGTGGCTCAGTCGTATCCCAGGGTCCTGGGATCGAGCCCCACATTGGGCTCCCTGCTCTGCGGGCAGCCTCCTTCTCCCTCTCCCACTTGTGTTCCCTCTCTCTCGCTCTGTCTCTCTGTCAAATAAATAAATAAAATCTTAAAAAAAAAAGTTTCTCAGTGCTTAACTTCGGTTTCTATTTGTATCCCAGCATAGACTGCTAATAAACAGCTCATGGGCCAGCACCACGTGCTAGACCACAGTCTTTGGGTAGGGCTGTTCTGCTGTGTTGCTTGCAAAACAAACAAAATCAGAAAGAACCTAAATATTTATCAATACATAAACATTTTATGTCCATACTGTAAAATCCATGTAATAGTAAAATATAAAGACATGAAACTTGACATGGAAAGGTGGCTGACACACATTATTGAGTGGGAAAAGACAACAACAAACAACACTCTCTCTATATTTTTAACACTCTATATTTTCTATAGGTACATAAATATGAATGAAAATAATAGAAAGGGACTGGAAATGCATGCCTCTGGTATTGGGAACGGTGGGTAGAGGGGAATCTTTTGTAAGGTTGAATTTTTTTTTAAGATCTTATTTATTTATTTGACAGAGAGAGAGAGCACAAGCAGAGGGAGAGGGAGAAGCAGGCTCCCCGCTGAGCAGGGAGCCTGATGCAGGGCTCAATCCCAGGACCCTGGGATCATGACTTGACCCGAAGGCAGATGCCCAACCGACTGAGCCACCAAGGTGCCCCAAGAAATTGGTCCATTTCATCTAGGTTATCAAATTTGGGGGCGTAGAGTTGTTTCTAGTATTCCTTTAATGTCCTTTTAGTGTTCATGGGATCTGTAGTGGTGTCCTCTCTTTAATTTCTGATATTAGAAGTTTGTGTCTTCTTTTTTTTCTTAGTCTGGCTAGATTTTATTTTATTGATCTTACTGATCTTTTTTTCCTTTTTTTTTAAGTTTGTATTTATTTATTTGAGAGAGATCAAGAGCAAGAGCAAAAGTTGGGGGGAGGGACAGAGGGAGAGGGAGAAGCAGACTTTCCCCTGAGCAGGGAGCCCAGTGCAGGCCTGATCCCAAGACCCTGGGATTGTGACCCAAGCCGAAGGCAGATGCTTCCCTGACTGAGCCACCCAGGTACCCTGAAACTTAGATTGTTGATTTAAGATCTTACTTATTTTTCAATATATGCATTCAATTCTACAAATTTCCCTATTCATACTGCTTTCATTGCATCCCACAAATTTTAATAAGTTGTGTTTTCATTGTTAAAATGTTTTTAAGTTTTCTGTGAGGTTTCCTCTTTGACCCATTGTTATTCATGAATGTATTGTTTAATCTCCACATATTTGGGGATCTTCCATTTATCTTTCTGTTACTGATTTCTAGTTTAATTCCACCATGTCTGAGAACAGACACTGTATGATTTCAATTCTTATAAATTTGTTAAGGTGTGTTTTATGGCCCAGATTGTGGTCTCTTTTGGTGAATATTCCTTGTGAGCTTAAGAAGAATGTGTATTGTACTGTTGTTGGATGAAGTAGTCTAAGGATATCAATTACATCCCCTTGATATGTGGTGCTTTTGGTCCAACTATGTCCATACTGATTTGGACGTGTGTACTGATATGTCCTCTTGGATTTGTCCATGTCACAACAGTGCTGCCTAACTTCTGATATTTCTCTAAGAAAGCTTGCTTTGCCACTTCCACCAATGACCATGTCAGACTGTTTCTTCCTTCCTCAAAGCTCCTTCCTCCCCTTCCACAGGCTTACTTCCAGGTTCAGCAGCTGACTTTGCTTCACTTCACTGAGAGATTAGAAGCCATCAGGTCCAAACCCACAGGTCACTGTGTCTGACTGCATTTATTCATTTACACCATCTTCTCCTTCTTCCTGTTTGCTACAACCACAGACATGTCAGCTGTCAGTCTGGACAAATCCCTTCATCTAATTCCACTTACTACCCTTCTGCCAATTCATTTTTTTAAGGGGGAGGGATGGGTGGCAGAGAGAGAGAGAGAACGAGAGAAAGAGAACCCTAGGCAGGCTCCATGTCCAGTGTGGAACCCAACGTGGGTCTCGATCTCACAACCCCGAGATCATGACCTGAGCTGAAATCAAGAGTCGGATGCTTAACAATTGAGCCACCCAGGTGCCCCCCTCCTGCCAATTCAAAGACTTCATTACTTCATTAATTTTTCTGATTTCCTTCCCCAGCATCCATCCCTGATCTACTGCATAATTGCCACTGGCATTTAAGTAGGTTGAATATTTTCCATCTTTAAAAAAACCTCTCCCTTGAGAAGTTCACACCATCTATCTGGTGTTCTTGCCAAAAACGTTTAACCTGAATCCAATCATGAGGAAACAATCAGACAAATCCAGGCTGTGGGACATGCTACGTGACAACTGGCCTGAACTCTTCAAGCATGTCAGTGCCATGAAAAACAAAAAAAGACTGGGCACTGTTTCAGATTAAAGGAGACTGTAGAGACATGGCAACCAAATGGAATGCATGAAACTTGATTGGATTGTAGGCCAGGGAAAAAGGAAAGCAGCTAAAAAGGACATTTCTGGACTGCCAGGGAAATGTGAATATAGTCTGTTTATCAGATGATATTATTGATTCAATGTTAATTACTTCAGGTGGGATATAACATTGAGGTCACATAGGAGAAAGGCCCTTTTCTTAGGAAAAGCATGTTGAAGTATTTAGAGGTATCTGCAACTTTATTTCCAACAGTTCACCCCGAAATGAATATATATGGGTGTGTGTGGAAAGTAGATGTGGCAAAGTCTTTACAAATGATGCATTAAGGTAAAGAGTGAAGAGGTGTGTATGGTATTCTTCTTTCAGCTGTTCTGCAGGCTTGAAATTTTTCAAAATAAAACATTGAGCAAACAAGAAGAATCTTCCCTTGACCTGTATTTGCCTGCCTCTTAACTACATCAAGTATATTTGCCATCCAACTCAGCCAAACTTCTACTCCCTCATGTACCAGTCATCCTTCGGTCTGTTCCTGGCAGGCTTCTGTCCCACCACCGCACCCAAACTGGTCTCTCTCATCATTGTGCTGACAGCCTCCATGCTGGCAGCTGTGGGGGCAGCATCCCACACAGATGGCTGCTTCCTTGTCTCCAAAAACCCCAGACTCAGCCTCAGGGCACCTGCTGCTAGTTTTCCTTTTACCTCGCTGGTCTCTTCTTGCTCTTCTTTGCTTGCTCCCTTTTCTCTCCAGCCTCTCAATTTTTGCTTCCTTGGAGCTCAGGCTCTTTTTTCTTTAAATCCTTCCTTGGGTGAATTCATCAATTCCTATGTATTTAAAAACTGAATTTGTTCTAATGATGTCCAAATATGAGCCTCCAGCCTGGATCTTTCCCACGCTGACAATTCAACAACTTCCTCACTTCACATCCCTTCTTGGATATTTCACAGACATCTCAAGTTTAACTTTTACTCATTTTTTCATTAACTGAACGAATATTGATTGAGCACCCACTATGTCTTAGGCAACTGCTCTAAACATTGGGGACGTGGGGAGAATGAACCAGTTATCGCTGTACCATTGGAGGACATTCTAGCTGGGAGAAACAGACAACAAATAGATACAGAATTTGATGGTAGTAAGGGTTATGAAGAGAGTAAATGAAAATGGGGATGTATGTGTTCGAGAGTGTTTGGTGGGCTTATATTTTGGGTGATCACAGAAGGCCTCCCGTGAAAAGGGGGAGTGTAAATTGAGATCAGGATGAGAAGCTGGGACCAAAGTGAGGAGATTGAGATGAGGATTCTAGGTGGAGGGGACAGATGCTTTATTTTATTTTATTTTTCCTGGTCTTTAATTTTTTTAAATTTAAATTCAATTAGCCAACATACTACATCATGAGTTTCTGATGCAGTGTTCAATGATTCAACAGTTGCGTATAACATCCAATGCTCATCACATCACGTGCCCTCCTTAATGCCCATCACCCAGTTACCCCATCCCCCACCAACCTCCCCTTCCTTGACCCTCAGTTTGTTTCCCAGATTCAAGAGTCTCTCATGGTTTGTCTCCCTCTCTGATCTCTTCCCATTCAGTTTTCCCTCCCTTCCCCTATGATCCTCTGCGCTATTTCTTATATTCCACATATGAGTGAAACCATATGAAAATTGTCTCTCTCTGATTGACTTATTTCACTTAGCATAATTCCCTCCAGTTCCATCCACATCGATGTAAATGGTAGGTATTCATCCTTTCTGATGGCTGAGTAATATTCCATTGTATATATGAATCACATCTTCTCTATCCATTCATCTGTTGAAGGACATCTCAGCTCCTTCCACAGTTTGGCTATTGTGGACACTGGGGACAGCTGGTTTAGATGCCCTCAGGTGGGAGTGTGCTTGGCATGTTCCAGAACTGAGATGTGTCCCCAGAACAGAATCTTGATCCCTTCTTTCTTTGGCTTGTTTTTTGGAATTTTAGGGCATTTAAGTTCTGCTCATCAATTCTATCTGAAAAACCTTCAATTGACTTTGAATTCCTATTTTGGAATCTTCAGATCAGAAATGTCTCCCTCTCTGGGCTAGAAAGCACTTTGATTCTTTTATGGGCAATGAGTTAGGATGTTAGGACAAGATGCAGGCATTTGTAGGGGTTCTGCCAGTCCTTTTATCTTCCACCACATGCAAAGCCCCAATAATAATCCTGACATCTGTTTGAAGGGCGCAGATTTCCATTGTCCGCTGGCTCTTGGCTCTACTCCCAGCAACCGCCCCCTCCCCCCAATCCTCTGCAGCTGCCTTTGTGTTCCTGGAGACTGGAGGGGGACAGTGTGAGAGGGTCCTGGGACTTTCAGCTTGTAAGTATCTCTCCCAGCAAAATGAAAAGGGTGCTCTGACTCTGTTTTATAACCTTTCTGCGTAGAAATTGCAGCCAATGATGATAAAATCTTTGCACCTCCCTCAGGGCTGGATCCCATTAGGCTTTGCTAATGAGGCAAAAATCTATCTTTTCCTAAAGAGAGTGTGTGTGGCAAACCACTCCTTAAATAGATTAGAAACATACTTAGAACTTACTTTTTTTGAATGGGCAACACATTCACATTTTGCTAAAACTTAATAAAGATAAAAAAGTGTACCCCAAAAGTCTTCTCCATATCACTGTCCCCAACCTCTCAGTTCCTCTCCACCGCCATGCTCTGCCCTGCCCTACAAATGCGTTATCACCATTATCAGTTTCTGGTGTATCTTTGCATGAGGACCCAGAGTTGGTAGAAGGATTATTTTAAGCTGAAGACATTTGAAATTCAACAGATGTAGAAGGAAGCCTTTGGAGTTTCCCTTATCTGACTAAAAGTAGAAACTTCTGAGAAAGGAGGACTGTCATAAATCCTTTCTTGGGGGCAGTGAGAGAGACCACGAGGAAACCTGCCGTAAGTCCTCTCTCCAGGGGAGTTTTATGGCCATGAAGAACAGGGAAACACCGCCTGCACCTGCATAACAAGCATTATCACAAACTTTCTGATCTCCAGTTTGTTCTCTAAACCCATTTGTCTTTCCTAAAGAAACCTATTTGCTCTTCTCAGAGAAGCCTTTATTCTCTCCCTCCCTTTTCCCTACAAAGTTAGATATATAAGTATATATAAGGCTCAAATTCTAATGACCACTTTAAGTCACTCATCATTGAGTAATGAGCATGAGTAATGCGTGTATGTGTGTTGCATGTGTTAATAAGCTGTCTTTTCTCTTGTTATCTGTCTCTTGTCAGTTTAATCTGCAGGCCCCCATGTACTGAACCTAATAGGCTAGAGGACTCTTACCAAGACTTTTTTTGTGGGGATTCATAAACAAGTATAAGTTTCTGGATCTGACTTATACACCTTTTATTTATTTTTTAGACATGAATGGTTTTGTACTGTACGACTGTTATACATCTTGCTTTTTTTTCCACTTAAAAATATATCTTGGTGGGGCACCTGGGTGGTTCAGTTGGTTAAGCGTCTGACTTCAGCTCAGGTCATGATCTCAGGGTTCTGGGATCGAGCCTGTGTCAGGCTCCCTACTCAGTGGGGAATCTGCTTCTCCTTCCCCTCTGCTCTTGTATGCTCTCGCTCTCTCTCAAATAAATAAATAAAATCTTAAAAAAATATATATATATATCCTGAAAACTTTCAATGTCTGTACATAGAGAGCATCTTCATTACTTTTTTGCACCAGAATAGTATCCATTGTTGGTATGTTCCATACTTAAAATATATATTAAATAATAAATATAAACATAATAAATACTCAATATAAATAATTTAATCAATATTAATATTTTTTGATGACCCTACTGAGGGACATTTGTGTTGTTTCTGGCCAAGCAGTGTTACAAAAAGTGAGGCAATAAATAACCATGTATATGTATGGTTTCATATGTGTGCAAGTTTTTCTACAAAACAAATACTTTGGGGTAGAAGTGTAGGGTATGTGCATGTGTAATTTTGATAGATTTTTGTCAGCTCGCCTTCCATGGAGGTTGTACTAGTATATATTCCCACCAGCAACACAGGTGAATGGGAAAGGAGACCTGGATGGGCAAGCCAGCCTTAATCCTGGGAACTCAAGGTGGGACAGTTCACCTAGTTTCTTCAGCCTTCCTCAGAGCAAATATAGGACAAGTCTTTATAGAAGAAGGGCATGGGGACTTTTGGCATACTTTGCCCCAGAGCGGCAGTTAGAATAAGGTCCATCCTTCTGTAGAAATGAAGAATTGATACACAATAGATGTTGGGGAATTTGGGTGGCCAGGTGGGATTTCCTGGGGATTCTCATAGCAAGCTCTGTTAGGAGCCCACTCTCTCCTTCCTCAAGCATCCTGACAAAGCTGCTTGGCTAAGGTGTGCTCTCTGTTCCCTTAGCCCCCATCGTCACCCCTCAACCTGTGTCTCAAGAATGACTCCTCATTGAGCATTATTTACAATGGAAACAGCCTAAGTGTCTATTGACAGATGAATGGGTAAAGAAAATAGGACAGATAAAGCTATAGATATAATGGAATACTATTCAGCCATAAAAAAGAAGGGAATCCTGCCATTTGTGACAACATGGATGGACCTTGAGGACATCATGCTAAATGAAATGAGGCAAACAGAGAAAGACAAATACTGACTGTATCATATCACTTATATGTGGAATAAAAAAAAAAAAACCCAAACTCATAGAAAAAGAGACCAGATTTGTGGTTATCAGAGGCAAGGGGTAGGAGGTGGGGGAAATGGGTGAAGGTGGTCAAAAGGTACAAACTTGCAGTTATAATATAGATAAGTTCTGGGGATGTGATGTACAACATGATGATTATAGTTAACACTGCTCTATAGGAGTGGAGGACAATTCCTTGGAGGCATACCTTTGACATATTTCTCAGGTTCCATTCCAGATCAGTGCAATTAAGTGAATATTGCAATAAAGTGAGTCCAATGAATGTTTTGGTTTCCCAGTGCATATAAAAGTTATGTTTCCATGATACTGTAGTCTATTAAGCATACAATATCACTATGTCTAAGAAATGTAAATACCTTAATTTAAAAATACTTTATTGCTAAAAAATGCTAACCATCATCTGAGCTTTCACTGAATCATAATCACTGATCACAGGTCACCATAACACATATAATAATAATGAAAAAGTTTGAAATATTGGGCATATTACCAAAATGTGACACAGAGACATTAGGTGAGCCAAATGCCGTTGGGACTTCCTCCATGCGGGGTTGCCACAGACCTTCAATTTGTAAAAAAGTACATTATCTGTGAAGCACAATAAAGCCTAGTGCAATAAAATGAGGTATATGCCTCATTAAATTTTTTTGCTATATCACCAGAGGTATAATTTACATCCAGTGATATTCATTTATGCACTTTATGCATTCAGTTCAGTGACTTTTGACCAATGCCTGGACCCTAAACAAGATCTAGAGCCTGTCTACCATCTCAGAAAGTTCTTTAGTTTCTCTTTGAAGTCTCCTCAATTCCAGGCAAGCTTTGATTTGCTTTCTGTCACTCTAAATCAGTTTTACTTGTTTAAAAATTTTATATGGAATCATGGGGCAGGCACTCTTTTGCATCTAGCTTCTTCTATTCTGCATAGTGATTTCTAGATTCATCCATGTTGTTACATCTATGAGTAATTTCATCCATTTTATTATGATCCCTTTCTGTGGATATACCAAATTTTGTTTGCCCATTTCTTAGTTGATGGATGTTTGGATTGTTTCCAGTTATTAGCAATTGTGAATAAAGCTCCTAGGCACATTTGTGTACAAGCCTTTTATTTCTTAAGATAAATTATGTATTTTAATGTAGACCTTCATGAATATTTGAGCAACTAGATCATGTAGAGTTGACATGTCCAACATGGCGGTCACTAGCCCTGTGTGGCTATTTATACTTACGTACAAATCTTCTGGGGAAATTTGTGTTTGTTTGTTTTTTCTCCTGTAAATATCTAAGAGTGGAATTGCTGGGTTATTTGGGAGGTATATGTATAAAAGAAACTCCAGTAGTTCCCTGAGTGGTTGTAGTATTTTTAATTCCTGCCAGCAAGATATGAGAGTTCCAGGGCGCCTGGGTGGCTCAGTTGGTTAAGCGACTGCCTTCGGCTCAGGTCATGATCCTGGAGTCCCTGGATCGAGTCCCGCATCGGGCTCCCTGCTCAGCAGGGAGTCTGCTTCTCCCTCTGACCCTCCCCCCTCTCATGTACTCACTCTCTCTCATTCTCTCTCTCTCAAATAAATAAATAAAATCTTTAAAAAAAAAAAAAAAGATATGAGAGTTCCAGTTGCTCTCCATCCTAGCCAACACTTGGTTTTGCAAGCTTTTAATTTTAGTCATTCTAGTGGGTGTTATGTGGTATCTTGCTGTGGTTTTATTTTGTATTTCCCTGGTGACAAATGATGTTGATCATCTTTTCATGTGCTTTTTGGTCATTTGTATGTTGTTTGTTAGTTCATGTCTTTTACCCATTTTTTTCGCTGAGTGGTTTGCCTTCCTGTTAGTGAGTTGTACAAGTTCTTTATATGTTCAGAACGTAAGTCTTCTTCTCCTTCCTCTTCTTCTTCCTCCCCTCCTTCTCCTCCTCCCCCTCCTCCTCCTCCTTCTTCTTCTTTAAAGATATACCTGTTGTGAATATTTTCTCCCAGAATGTGGTTTGCCTTTTCAGAGCAGGAACTTGTAATCCTCATGATGGCTGACCCTCCTCCCTGGCACGCTGGCCTCCCTGACCCCCTGACTCCCCGCAGTTCCCCTTGACTCACTTCAAATTCTTCCTTTCTTGCTTTGGAGATCAGCTTGTCCAGCTCTTCCCTCCAATCATGCACAAAACCCCTCTCAGTGCTCAGTTAAAAAAAAAAAACAAGACAGAGTCAGGCCTCTTCGGAAAGAAGAGAATATCTTCCTGCCCTTCTCACCTGTGATGCTCTCTCTTCTCTTCTCTTCCACTCCCCCTCATTCCCTGCCTCTCACCCAGCCCTGCACAAAATCTCTTCTTGTTCATTCCATTTACTCCTCCTTAATTTCCCCTGCCCTTGTTTTCCATCTACCTTGGACCAAAGGTTAACCTTTGAGGGTAAAATCAAGCCTTCCCCCAATTTGAGGGGAAATTCTCCCCATTTGGGGGGAAATTTGCTTTTACGCAAAGTGTTCTACCAGAAATTTCTCCAGGTCCAGTAGTGTCAGAACAAACTCTCACGGATGGATGCCTAGAAAGTAAATCTTCCACCACCGGGAACCATAAAATGCAGTTTTATGGGACAAAAAGAGGCCCCAGACAGGTCACGTTCAGCAGCAAATTGTATTTCTTCTCCTGTAACATTCTCACCTGTGTGGGCCTCCTGCCAGATTACATGATGAACGCCTATGGAAGCTCTTCTTGTTAACCTTCATCTGCATCAGAGTCGCTTACCTGGGTAGCTTTGAATTCCCCCTTTCTGTCCCCAAGCTTGGCTCTGCCCATGAGACGGACAGTGGTGGGTCTCAAAGCGTGGTGCCCAGAGCTGGAGAGGCTGCATCACCTAGGAGCCCTCTAGAAAGGCAGATTTCTACCCACAGCAGCGGGCCTCACACTTGAGCATGCATCAGATCATGGGAGAGCTCATCAGAACAATGAGAGCAGAAATTGCTGGGGTGGCTCCAGAGTCCAGCGGGTCTGGAGTGTGCCTGAGAATGTGCATTTCTAACAAGTTCCTGCTTCCGGAATCCCCTTTGAGAAACCCCGTGCTGCAGGTCCTGCTTCCTCTGGCCTGGGGCTGGGCGGGCGGGCCTGGGGGAAGCCTATGTTTCGAAAGCTCCCAGTGGTTCTGATGTGCAGCTGAGATTGGTAACTCCTGGTCCATGGGCTGACCTGTGTGATTCCACTGGTATGAGCGGCGCTCTGAATACAGAATCTTCTTTCTTCACCTGGTCTTTCCTTACAGGCCAGCTCTGTGCATCCAGGGCACTCAGGTCACCATAAATTCCCTCTAAGGCCCTGCTGGGCCCCTCTCAGGGGCTCCGAGCAGGCCTGGCTTTCCAGAGTGCCCGGCCCCAGTGCCGTGGGGGCAGTAAGAGGACAACTCAGAAGAGGGAGTCCCTGGTAAGCTCTGCACAGAGCCACAGCCTCCTTGGCTGGAAGGAAATGCGTCTGTTTCTCTGTTCTTTTGGTGCCAGAGAGCGGTAAGGATTGAAACTGTGGCCAAGGGCTTTGGGAAGTGCCTGTATGGGAGGCTGTTCTGTTAAACCCCAGACCACTGTGTCCACTGTATGACACGCAAGCTTTTGGTGTTCAGCCATGCTTCCATCAAGTGTGGTCACCCAAGACTTTTAATTGTTTTTCCTCTTTTATCGAGACATAATCTACAGCCAGTAAAATGCACAGATCTAAAGGGGGCAGTTTGATGAATTTTTACCTATGTGTACATCTGTGGAACCACTACCCAGATCAGCACAGAGAACATTTCCCTCATTCCAGGAAGTTCCTTTGAATCCTTTTCTGGTCAATCCCTGCCTTCCACTGCCCCACCGGGTGACCCCTATTCTGACCTCTCTCGCCACACATGAGTTTTGCCTGGTCTTGAACCTCGTATACATTGTTTTTTTTCTTTAACATTTTTTAAAAAGATTTTATTTATTTATTTGACAGAGAAAACACAAGCAGGGGGAGGGGCAGAGGGAGAGGGAGAAGCAGACTCCTCGCCGAGCAGGGAGCCCGATGTGGGGCTCGATCCCAGGACCCTGGGATCATGACCTGAGCCGAAGGCAGACGCTTAACAACTGAGCCACCCAGGTGGCCCTTACTTTTTATACATTGTTATACGGGATGTGTTCTTTTGTATTTGGTTTCTTTCCCTTAACATTGTTTCTGAGATTCATCCCCATTATTGCGAGTAAGAACAATTCACTCATTTTCCTTCTGTGTTGTACACAATATATCTATCCTTCTTCATTTGGTGGGTTTTTGGCTATTACCAACTCAGCCGCGATGTATGTTTCTGTACATGTCCTTTGGTGTGCATAAACATGCTCACTTCTTTTGAGTATATACCCAGGAGTAGAACTTCCTGGCCATGTGTTAAGCGTATGTATAATGTCTTTTCCTTTTCCTTCCCTTTCCTTCCCTTCCCTTTCCTTTTTCTCTCCCTTTACTTTCCCTTTTCTTTTCTTTCCCTCTCCCTCTTCCTCTTCCTTTTCCTTTTCCTCTCTAGTAGGTTCCATGCCCAGCCTGGAGCCCAACACGGGGCTTGAACTCACGACCCTGAGATCAAGACCTGAGCCAAGATCAAGAGTCGGAAGCTTAACCGACTGAGCCACCCAGGAGCCTCAGTGTATGTTTAATTTTAGAAGGAATTGCCCAAACAGTTCCCTGACGTGCTTGTACCTATTTACACTCCCACCAGCAGTCCATGAGCATTCTGGTCGCTCCACATTCGCACCCACCTTGATATTTTCAGAGGTTTGATTTCAGCCATTCTAGTGAGTGGTAGTCACAGCACTTGTTGTTCTAATGTGCATTTCCCTGTAATCATTGATGTGGAGCGTCTTGTCACATGGTTCCTGGCCATTTGGGTATTCCTGTTGTGTGAAGTGCCGGTCCGAGTCATTTGCCTGTTGTTGTTTTTTTCAATTGGGTATCTGAGACCCTTTAGTAAAGGGCAGGAATGTCATGAAATTGTGCCTTACTTATGCCAGGAATTGAGAGGGGACTCAAGTAGGCTTGTGAAGAGGAGGATGAGAGAGAGAAGGGCCCTTCTTAATGAATCTGCCCCCAGCCCACTGAAGCCTATCAGTCTGTCTCCCCAGTACCTAGAACAGCGGGCTGCACAGGATTGGAAACCAGTTAAAGTTCATCAAGTAGGGGGACTGTCCCGTATGGGCGTGTGTGTGTGTGTGTGTGTGTGGGTGTTTGGAGGGCGGGCTTTTGGGGATCTTACAATGAATGATATTCTCCATGATCTACCCTTCCAATCCTCTGAAGCTAGGTTGGACCCTGGGTCCCCTCCAGTTTTGGACAACTGGCCCATAAGTAGCCCTAGGCTGCCAGCTTGCTAATATAGCCCTGACTCAGACTTGTTGATCAGCCTGCTTGGGTCCCATGGAAACTTCCCCAGTAACGGGGTCGGGGGGGAGGGGTCCTCCACATCCCCTGTAATTGTATCACTATCTACACTCCAGTTTCTTCAGGGTCAAGATTTGCATCTAATAGTGCAGGTTTCCTGGCATTTAGGTGCCTGGATCCCCAGAGGAGCTCCTCAGGGACCACAGGCTGCCCTCCCCAAGCCCAGGTCTTTGTTAAACATTTGCTCTGCCCAGGGTGATTTCCAGACTGGTGATTAACTTTGGACACATTATGTTCATTTGTGTGCACAGGACTCAGATAAGCAGCCTCCAGCTGCTTTGCACTTGGCTCCCAAGCAGACGGATCAGGATTTGTGAACTGAATGGATAAATGAGTGATTTGGGGTCTGATTCATCTCTCAGTCAGGCAAGCTGTCTCTCATTAAGTGCCACTTTGGGCCAAAGGAAAAAACAGGACCATCTTTTCATGTTCTACCAGAGACTTGAAAATTTTGACATCTTCTTGTTCTTGATGATTTCCGAAAGTCCTAATCTCCCTTAATGACTGAACACTTTTGTGGCAGCTAAGTTGTTTGAAACAGGAAGTTCTTTCTTTTTTCTTTCTTTCTTTCTTTATTTCTTTCTTTCTTCCTTCTTTCTTTCTTCTTCCTTCCTTCCTTCCTTCCTTCCTTCCTTCCTTCCTTCCTTTCCTTTCCTTTCCTTTTCTCTTCTTTTAGAGAGAGAAGAAATTGCCTAAACAGAGAGTGTGAGGGGGGGTGGGGAACAAAGGGAGAAGGAGTGAGAGAATCTCAAGCAGGCTCCACACCCAGCATGGAGCCCCACACGAGCTCAGTCCCACGACCCTGAGATCATGATCTGAGCCAAAATCAAGAGTTGGTTGCACAACCAACTGAGCCCCCCAGGCACCCCCAGTAAATCCTATTTCTGTGTTGACTTCATAATGTAAGAGATGTGTCCAACTGGGGAAAAAAAATGTTGTGGATAAAATGCTCAGCAGTTCAGTTCTGGAATCTTCAGAATCAATCAATCAATCAATCATTTAAGTAACTGACATTTATTATGTATGTCCTTGGTGTCAGCTATAAGGGATATAATACTGGGGATTTTAGTCTGGTGGTGGATGCATCTTCTGACTCAGTTTCTCTTCCCAGCACTTCATCTTTGATCCTTTCCTGGCGTGGGGTTTCACTCTCATTTGTGGATCCATCCACTTGTATCCGGCTAATGGCTACTGGACTCTAGCCTCTGGCCGGTTTCCAGGGTCTGATTGTGCTAGGTTGTGATCCCACGTGCTGCCAGTAGGTGCCTCCCTTCTAAAACCTGATGCTCTTCCTGCGGAACATTTTGGTTTCCCTGTGACATATGAGAACAGTGTAAAAGTAAATTTTGTGGATTTGAAGTTTTATTTAAAAAAAAGTTAACTTTGAATGGAGAGTGACCTTGGGTAGTGAAGGGTATGTAACATTTTTGGGAATAGTGCTATCCAGTACAACTTTGGGCAATTTGTTCTACAATCTGAGCTAATGGCAGTAACTACTAGCCATGTGTAACCATTGAGCGCTTGAAATATGGCTAGTAGGACTGAGAAACTGAATTTTAAATTTTATTTAATTTTAGTTAATTTAAATTTAAATAGTCACATGTGTCCAGTGGTCACTGTATCAGGGAGCCCAGTTTTGGAATCATTTTTGTTTCCATCACTTTGGCAAAGGAAAAGCAAGAGAGGAAATGCAAAAACAGAGAAGCGTCCAGTAAGTCCCCTCTTCACCAATATCCCTGATGACGATTCCACTTCAGGTTGGTTTAATGTAAGACTGTGGAGCCAGAGAGATTTGGGAGTCAGTTCTGGCCTTGCCACTTAATAGCTATTATGTTCGAGGGCATGTGAGTTCATCTCTTTGTGCCTCGGTTTCTTCATCTGTAAATTGGGGCATAAGGACACCAACCTCAAGATTACGGCGAAGAGTGAGTGAAGGACAGTCCTCAGGGCAGCACCAGCATATAGTAAGTGCTCAAAGGAAGGTACCCCTTCTGGTAGTGATGGGGCAGTGACAGACCCCCTAGCTCTGAGCTGGTGGTCTTCCTGCTAAGAAACTCTCTATGGGGGCTAAATCAGGGTAAGGACACAATCCAAGGTCAAGAACATCAAGCAAATGTATTAGCTGGGAGTCACCTAGGAGTTAGGCTGCTATGTCAACTTCATCATCCAGAGGTCAAAATCAAGGAGCATGCCAGGGGGCTGAGCTGTCTTGCAAGGGGGCAGGGTCTTTACTCCCACCTGTGCTCTCTGGATAGTTAACCCCTGCAAGGCTTCTGCCCTCTCCCTCCCCATCAGTGTCCTGACCATGATCAGGGCCGGACAAACATGGACCAGCTGGAACTCCCATTGTGGGTCCAGTGGATTGGCTGCTTCCACCTGTCACTGCTTTGACTAGAGGGTTTTTTTGGTCATATTACTGGGGGTTCTCCCCACCTGCACCCATCTCATCCAGAGTCCTCAGCGCTTGAGGCTCTAACACACATGATGTGCGTGAGATGGTGTGGATTTCCTTTAAAGCAATGTTCCTCAAATTTTCCCGTGGACACAGATCTCCTGGAAATCTTGTTAATATGCAGATTCTGGCTCAGGAGGTCTGGGGATACTGAGAGTCTGCATTTCTAGCATGGTCGCGGGTGAGACTGATGTTGCTGGTCCCATTGCCACACCTAACTAGCAAGATTGTCTCAGTCAATTGTTCTCAAAGTGTGGTCCAGTCATTTGTTCTCAAAGTGTGGTCCTGAGGTCCCGCATGACATCCCCTAGCCAGAGCCTTGTAGAAAAGTCCTCTCTTTGGGTCCCATCCCAGGCCTACCGAATCAGAAACTCTGGGGTGGCACCCAGTAACCTGTGTTTTATCAAGCTTTACCAGGGATTCACATGCCAGATGATGTTTGCGAATCACTGTTCTAAATCACTGGTTCGAAAACACTCTTGGAATCGTCTGTTTCCAGTTGATTACCTTTTTTAATTTTTTGATATTTGTTTGATTGTTTCTTTTTGTTTGTTTTTATTTTGTTTATTATTATTATTTTTAAATTTTTTATTGTTATGTTGATCACCATACATTACATCATTAGTTTTTGATGTAGTGTTCCATGATTCATTGTTTGTGCATAACACCCAGTGCTCCATGCAGAACGTGCCCTCTTTAATACCCATGACCAGGCTAACCCTTCCCCCCACCCCCCTCCCCTCTGGAACCCTCAGTTTGTTTTTCAGAGTCCATCGTCTCTCACGGTTCGTCTCCCCCTCCGATTCCCCCCCTTCATTCTTCCCCTCCTGCTATCTTCTTTTTTTTTCTTAACATATATTGCATTATTTGTTTCAGAGGTACAGATCTGTGATTCAACAGTCTTGCACAATTCACAGCGCTCACCATAGCACATACCCTCCCCAATGTCTATCACCCAGCCACCCCATCCCTCCCACCCCCACCACTCCAGCAACCCTCAGTTTGTTTCCTGAGATTACAAATTCCTCATATCAGTGAGGTCATATGATACATGTCTTTCTCTGATAGACTTATTTCGCTCAGCACAACACCCTCCAGTTCCATCCACGTCGTTGCAAATGGCAAGATCTCATTCCTTTTGATGGTTGCATAATATTCCATTGTATATATATACCACATCTTCTTTATCTATTAATCTGTCGATGGACATCTTGGCTCTTTCCACAGTTTGGCTATTGTGGACATTGCTGCTATAAACATCGGGGTGCACTTTATTATTATTTTTTTTTAACTAGGCTCCACACCCAGCGTGGAGCCCAACGTGGGGCTTGAACTCACAACCCTGATGAGATCAAGAGTCGGATGCTTAACGGGCTGAGCCACCCAGGTGCCCCTGTTTGTTCGTTTTTAAAAAGCAGCATCAGGGAGGTATAATTTCCTGGGGAATTAAAAAAAAAAATCTGTTGCTTGGGTCCTAACCTTAGAGCTTCTGGTTTGATTGGTCTGGAATGTTGCCCAGGCATGACATTTTTCAAGTCTTTCTGGGCGGGAGGCAGCATCAAATTTTTCAAGTCTTGCCTACTCAATAGAATCACCTGGAGAGCTTTAAAAGGCCCTGGTGCTTGGGTCCCACCCTCAGAGATTTTGATCTAGGGAGTTTTCCAAGCTTTGGAGTTTTAAACGTCTCCCAGGGTTGAGAAGCACTGTTTCAACTAAGGGGATCCTCAGCATGGGATTCCTGCTTTAGAGCTGGATGGGAAAGGTCCTTTTGTCTTCACTAGGGAAAGGGATTCTTAGTCCCAGGTGGAAGCTCTGAAGGGTCAGCGAGGAATTGGAGTAGTGGGTGAGAGAAGGACGAGCCCCCAGACAGGACAGAGATGTCTTTGTCATGGAGCTCACCGCACATGTGAAGAGAGGACAGTCCCTGGGTGCGAAATGCCCCTGGTGCCGAGGTTTGCGGGATTGTTTTAATCTTTCAATTTCTTTCATTTTCACATTGTTTCAGGCTACGAG
Organism: Halichoerus grypus; assembly: GCF_964656455.1. NCBI lineage: Eukaryota > Metazoa > Chordata > Mammalia > Carnivora > Phocidae > Halichoerus > Halichoerus grypus. The sequence goes on from NC_135721.1 coordinate 96,625,377, forward strand.
GAAAACTGCAAGAATAGAACAAAGAATTTTTTTACTCTTCACCCAGATTCAGTGTGTGTGTGTGTGTGTGTGTGTGTAGTTTTTTTTTTCTGAATCATATGAGAAAAACTTGCAGACATGATGCCCTTTACCCCTCAAAGCTCCAACTGTATAAATCCTAAAAATATAAAAGACATTCTCTTATGTAACCACAATGTAATTACCCAACTCAGGAAGCATATCAATTCCATACAATTATCTATAAACCTTATTCAGGCGCGGATTTGACCAAGGGTCCCGATAATGTCCTTTATAGCTAAACAATATCCCTACTCCCATATTGCAATTCACTGTCCACTCTCTCCTCCACACTGGAACTGGTCCTCAGACTTCCTTTGTCTTTCACCACATTGGTGTTTCTGAAGAGTGACTCTGGAGAACGCCCCTCACTTTGGGTCTGTCTGACATTTCCCTGTGAGTCCGCTCCGGTTGTGCATTTCGGCAAGAATATGAGGACAGGGGTGTTGTGTTCTTCTTCTTCTTCTTCTTCTTCTTCTTCTTCTTCTTCTTCTTCTTCTTCTTCTTCTTTTTAAAGATTTTATTTATTTATTTGACAGAGATAGACACAGCGAGAGAGGGAACACAAGCTGGGGGAGTGGGAGAGGGAGAAGCAGGCTTCCCGCCAAGCAGGGAGCCCGATGCAGGGCTCGATCCCAGGACCTTGGGATCATGACCTGAGCCGAAGGTAGACGCTTAACCAACTGAGCCACCCAGGCATACCCCGTGTTGTGTTCTTCTTGGTTCATCCTATCAGGAAGATGAGGTCAATTTCTTGGTTGGGGAGATTTTTAAAACAAATTTGGTCAATAAATGTTCCCAGTGAGAAGGAAAATCAAAAAGCATCTAGGGAGGCTGGTGTGGTTTGCATGAGCAACTGCGATTTAGCTGAGATTTTCAAAGGACAGGAGCAAAGGATTCAAGGAAGAGAGGGAAAAAATTGGAGAGAGTGATGTGTGGAAAGCTGACGCCTAGAATGAGTGGAGGCTATGAAACCTCCCGAAGGCTACTGCACTGGCTTTTAAATTGCTTGCTTAAAAAACACTAATGTGGGGGCGCCTGGGTGGCTCAGTTGGTTAAGCGACTGCCTTCGGCTCAGGTCATGATCCTGGAGTCCCGGGATCGAGTCCCACATCGGGCTCCCTGTTCAGCAGGGAGTCTGCTTCTCCCTCTGACCCTCCCCCCTCTCATGCTCTCTCTATCTCATTCTCTCTCTCAAATAAATAAATAAAATCTTAAAAAAAAAAAAAACAAAAAAAAACACTAATGTGTTTTTCTGTCAACAAAAAAATAGAATGTGCCTATTGTGGAAAACAGAAAAAGCAGAAAGAAGAAAATACCTACTCCCTAAGCCCTACAAACGGCTGTAATCACTGCTATTATTTTTGGCAGCCTCCAGAAAGGGCTTTTAAAGCTGTGCTTGGAGCAGGAAACAAAATAAGGAAGAGCTGAAGTCTTCTCTGCTGGGGAAGGTGATGTCATGTTCTCAAAGGCCGGGAGCGAGGGCTGCCTGTGTGTTCCCTTCACTAGGCCAGGACAACGTCTGTAAGCCGAGAAGGAGAGAACTTAGCCCAGTGAAGACGTCTGTGTGTGTGTGGGGGGGGGGGGCGCGGGGTGTGTGGTTGGAGAGCCCAGAGCCACTGCCCCGATCTTTGCAAAACTCAGAGGCTGGTTCCAAAAGTTTGGAGCTGGGCAATATTTTACTGATTTGGAAAAATAAAAGTGAGGGTGAAGGCACGGTGTGTGGCCATGAGGGTGTCACAACTGGAGACTACGTGTACTCCTGATTCAGACTGGGGGTGGGGGGCCCACAGGGCGGGGCATTCAGGGAGCATATGTCACCCAAAATAACTTTGACAACCGTCTGTCCAGGTGGGTATTTCTCATTTCTGTTTTATAGACAAGGAAAGCGAGACTCCAACGTAGGTGATGTGGCAGATCCTGTCAGCGCCCCACCCAATGTTCTCAGTCACCTGGAGGTCACCCCAGAAGGTCCCCATTTGTGCTGATGGCTTCCTGCATCTCTTTTCAGGGATGTTCTCTGGTCTTTGGAGTGTGGGGAGTTAATACCCCAAGAGCAACCCTCAACCAGGGAATTGATGGCAAATACCCCAACTTGTTTGCTCCTTGATAAGACAATTTTTTTTTATTGGGTCAAAAAACTCATTATGTAGGATTTACCATCTTACCTATTTTTAAATTTACAGTATGTAGTATTAACTATATGTACCTTGTGCAACAGATCTCGAGAACTTTTCATCTTGTAAAACTGAAACCCTGTTTCCATTGAACAATTCTCCTTTTCCCCTTCCCCTCCGCCAGCCCCTGATAACCACCATTCTACTTTCTGTTTCTATGAATTTGACTACTTTACATAGAGCATCTAAGTGGAATCAGGCAGTATCTATGCTTCTGTGATGGGCTTATTTCACTTAACATGATGTCCTCAATGTGCATCTGGGTTGTAGCCTGGGACAGAATGTCCTTATTTTTTAGGCTGAAAAATATTCCATTGTAAGTATAATCCATATCTTATTTATCCATTCATCCACTGATGGACACTTGGCTCTTATCTCTTGTGCAATAATGCTGCAGTGAACATGGGTGTGCAACTATCTCTTTGAGATCCCGTTTTCAATTATTTTGGATAGATGCCTAGAAGTGTGATTGCTGGATCATATGGTAATTTTATTTTTAAGTTCTTGAGGAAACTTCATAACTGTTTTCCACAGTGGCTGCATGGTTTTCTTGATGAGATAATTGTGAGATGAGTTTTGGACTCTCTCAGAGGGTCCCCAGAAAGACTGATCATTGTGGTGACCTGCTCGTAAGTGTTCTTATATTTCCTGCCTCCTCCTTTCTGTTCTCACTCCTCCACTCTCCCACCTATAGTTCCTGCAACTACCACCCAGATAAATGACACACACCAAGTCTTTGTTGCTGGGTCTGCTTCTTAACTATCGCCCATCACTTGCGTCAGGTTACGTAGTTTCTAAGTGGCTCGTCTGAGTGTCTATTGCTATATAATAAACCACCTCAAAGCTCAATGGCTTAAGACAGCAACCTATTATCGTTCATTGTTCTGTGGATCGACTGAGCTCAGCTGGGTTGTTTTCACTTAGGGTCCGTGTGGTTGCAGTCAGATGTTGGTGGGCCTGGAGGCCTCTAAGGGCTCCACTGGGCTGGACACCCACGATGGCTCACTCCCACACTGGAAGCTCAGCTGGGGTATCAGCCAGAGATCTTTAAGTGGTCTCTCTGTGTGACGAGGGCTTCCTCACAGCATGCTGGCTGGCTTCAGAGAGCAGCATCCCAAGAATGAACATTCTAACAGGCAGGAATAGGAAAATGTGAGTCCAGTTAGAAGCTTTGCCTGGAAATGGCACAGTGTCATATGCAACATATTCTATAGACATGGCTGTGTCAGGTGCATTGTGTTCTATTGGAGAAAGCACTTAGGGGCTCACCCAGATTCAAGGGGGTGGAGAAGTAGACTTTGCTGCTTGATGCAGAAGAATGTGAAGGATGGGAGATATTTTTGTCGTCACTTTTGGAAAATACAGTTGGCCATTGTGACAGCACCAGGATTCAAACCCAGGCAGTCTGAGTTGAGAAACTGTGACCTCAATTTCTAGGCTGCCTCCTCTTAAGAGATACATTCTAGGGGTTCCTGACATTTCTAAAGATCTTTAAAAATTTTTAAGTAATCTCTTGAACTCACAACCCTGAGATCAAGAGTTGCATGCTCCGCCAACTGAGCCAGCCAGACAACCCGAGGTTCCTGACATTTCTAGGAGGCTGAAGAACCAGCAGTCATGGAAAATTTGAGAAATGCTGTTTTTGCTTATTATGACCCCATTTTTATGTCTAGATTGATATGACCTGGGGAAGTCCAGGTCTCGAGTAGATTCCAAAAAGTAGGGACAGGTGATGTCTATGTTGACTTTTGGAAGATGCTAGAACAGAGCATGACATAGTTTATCTGTAACCATTAGAAAAGAACGCCGTACCCCTGTGGGAAAGCTTGGCAGAGGGGATGAGCGTGCCAAGCTGTGGGGGGCTGAATAATGACCCCCCAAGATATCAGGGCCTAATCTTTGGATCCTGCAAATGTCTTAGGGAAAAAGGGTCTCGGATGATGTGACTAAAGATCTTGACATAGGTAGATTATCCTGGATTATCTGGGTAGGCCCTGAATGCCATTGCAAGTATCTTTATAAGACGCTCAGCAGAGGAGAAAGTGAGGTGAAGACAGAGCAGAGGAAGACTGGAAGGCGCTGGACTTGAAAACTGGAACTGCTGACAGAAGCCAGCGATACCAGTGGCCCCCGGGACATGGAAGAGGCAGGACCAGATTCCCTGCTAGAGCCTCCAGAGGGAGCATAGCACTGCAGACACTTGGATTTCAGACGTCTGGCCTCCAGAACTGTGATAGAATGGATTTCTATTGTATCAGGCCACCCAGTTTGTAGTAATTTGTTATAGCAACTGAAAGAAACTAATACACAAGCCAAGATAACTTCCTCTGTAGACAGTGCTGGTGGATGGAGGGAGTAAACCCATTTTAATAAAGGCTGGGCAAACCCATTCATAATGAGATTGTTATGGCAGGTTGCACAACTCTGTACAAAGTGTGTATCATCAAGGGGTCTCTGTTACCTGGGCAGTGGTGGAGTCCACAGGGGAGAGCCAAAGGGCTCTGGGCTTAGCTCTGTTCAGGTCACTCTCTCCAGTCAACTTTGTTTTTGTGGGGGCCTCAGGGAGAGGGAGAGAGGGAAGCCCAAGTAGACTCCCCAAGGAGCGCAGACCCCGAAGTGGGGCTCAATCTCACGACCCCAAGATCATGATCTGAGCCGAAATCAAGAGTCAGATGCTTAACCGACTGAGCCACCCAGGCGCCCCTCCGTCAACATTCCGGATGCAGATAGCAAGGCACTATGGCACCAAATGTGCAGGTGACCCAGTGTGGGAGGGAAGAGTGACAGTGACAGCTACATTGAGATGGAAGTTACTTTGATAGATTGGAACTTTAGAATAAAGTTGAGATGAAGCTCATGAGAGAGAAAGCTAGATTTTATTATTATTATTATTATTATTATTTTATTTTTTAAAGATTTTATTTATTTATTTGACAGAGAGAGACACAGCGAGAGAGGGAACACAAGCAGGGGAGTGGGAGAGGGAGAAGCAGGCTTCCCACTGAGCAGGGAGCCCGATGCGGAGCTTGATCCCAGGACCCCTGGATTATGACCTGAGCTGAAGGCAGATGCTTAACGACTGAGCCACCCAGGCGCCCCAGAAAGCTAGATTTTAAAGAGAAATTCTTTGTCCAAACACAGAACTGGTTGCGGGGGACTGGTTGGGCAGTAGTTTATACGAAAAGGAGCTCAGGATTTTTGTAGTCAATGGTGGGGTGTCATTTTTTATAAAGACATGATTTGGAGCACTCTGTGGGGAGGGTAGCATCCAGCTCACAGAAGGGGATGGTCCTACATGCTCACTGCTGGTTGGAGCTCATTGGACAACTTCATTCCATTTTTTTTTTTAAAGATTTTTATTTATTTATTGAGAGAATGAGAGGGGGGAGGGTCAGAGGGAGAAGCAGACTCCCTGCTGAGCAGGGAGCCCAATGCGGGACTTGATCCTGGGACTCCAGCATCATGACCTGAGCCGAAGGCAGTCACTTAACCAACTGAGCCACCCAGGGGTCCCCTTCGTTCCATTTTTAACACCTCCTTCCTTTTGTTTCAAATAAGAGGCCCATGGTAAGGGATCAGGAAACCAAGTGTGCTGAATTAATTTGCTCCTCCAGGTCCGTTCTCCGCCCATCTTCACTCTGCTCCGAGCCTCCAGAGGCTGACCTCTTTGGACTTTATCACCCAGAGTGTTAACCTAGCCAGTGCTGTGAAAGAAATCACCCTGTGTAACAAAGCAGAGTGGCCTGAAACAACAATAATCATTTAATGTCTCTCAGTTTCTGTGGGTCCAGAGTCCAGGCGGGCTTCACAGGGCAGGCCTGGCTCTGGGTCTTTCATGAGGTTCACATCAAGAAGCACTGGGTCGGGGCGCCTGGGTGGCTCAGTCGGTTAAGCGTCTGCGGCTCAGGTCATGGTCCCAGGGTCCTGGGATCGAGCCCCACATTGGGCTCCCTGCTCAGCGGGGAGCCTGCTTCTCCCTCTGCCCCCCTGCTCATGTTCTCTCTCTCTTTCTCAAATAAATTAAAAACCTTAAAATCAAAAACAAAACAAAACAAAAAAAGATGCACCGGGTCCACACTCCTCCAAAGGCTTGACTGGAACCAGAGGATCAGCTTCCAAAATGGCTCACTCCCATGGATGGCAACTTCCTGCCTGCCATTAGCGGGAGGCCTCAATTCGCCACCCTGTGGACCTCTCCACAGGGCCGCCGGAGTGTCCTCACAACCTGGCAGCTGGCTCTCCGCAGAGGGAGTGACCCCAGGGAGAGCAAGGTGGAAGCCGCCATGCCTCCTCTGGCCTCGTCCCACGCTGGCATTTCCTCAGCCCGTCACGCAGGCCGGCCCTATGTGGTGTGGGAGGTGGCCGCTTGAGGGCCGGTTGGCCAGGAGGTGGGGTCCATCTGGAAGCCTGCTATCTCAGGAACAGTGGGTGGGGGTGTGATGGGGCCAGAAGAAAATCAGGCACGACCGGAGCAGGAGGGTGGGATGGAATCTGCCCTCACTCCAGGTGGCCAAGTTCCGGCCCCAGCTTGGGGACAGAGATCTCCCCTCCTCGGTCCTGCCAGTGGGACTCTTGCACGTGTGGGGAGGGAGTGAAGGCCTCCTTTGAGCCCTGCCAGGATCACATTAGGCTGCCCACGGAGCTGGGCTGGGGGGGCGGCGGGCAGCGCATTGTGAAGACAAGAGCCGTGGGGCTGCTAGCAGGAGACAATGCCCTCCATTGAGGAAATATGACGTAACGGACCAGCCGGTCCATGGCCACCACGTCAGGGAACAATGGGCGTCTCAAGAGGGCACAGGAGGTGTTGCTGAGCGGGCCCGCAGCAAGCCGCCGAGCCCCGCACACCCTCCCACCCCACCCCCCGACCTGCCATCTCAGAGATGGCGCGTAGAGGGAGAGATTTTGCTGGGATTTGCCTGAAAAGGTCAGTTGTTCAAAACAGCTTTTTAAACACGCAGTGTCTTCTGACCTTGGTGGTAGTTTGTCCTTGTTGGTTCAGGCTGGTGCTTTTTGGATCCATTTTCCAAGTTGACGAAGCCATCATTCTCCATTAGCACAAGTCGGGAAGAGATTGAACTAGAAGGAGAGGGTCTGAGCATGATGTGTTTAAAGCAGTCTTGCAGGCAGTCTGTTTCTTGACTTCTGCCCTTGAGATCATGTCCGGCACAGTGCTGGGGGACGTGCTGTCCTGGGGTGGGTTTGGGATGCTGGGCTCAGCCACACGTGTGCTGGCCCGGGCTCTGCAGGTGTCTTGGGCCTTGGACTGGAGCAGAACCCTCAGATGGATGAGGAGTCTATCCCTATGGGTGTCATACACTCAATTATTATCAGTGGAGCACAACTTTGCAGTGATGTCTCATATCTGGGACTCTGAGAACAAAGAAAAATCCCCTTAGAAAGACTTTCCTTGGAAGAGACTTGCCAGCTGCCAGGTCACCCAAGGCAGGGGGTGCATGTGGCAGACCCAGGTGTTCCTGATGGGAGCATCAAGAGAGAACATCTTTGGGAAAGACGCTGCTGATTGGGTGCTTAAAGATCACAGTTCAGTGTGGAAGGTTCCCTGGAATATCTGTGAGAGCTATCGGGGAGAATAGGCTGGTGGTTTCCATCAGGGCTCAAGCCCTCACAGTGGGGTGACTTTGCAGGTTAATTTGTGCCTGTGTAGAATGGATGGTTGGCATTCTGTGGCCTTCCAGAGCCTGCTCCCCCTTTCAGCATGCCCTTCTTGGAAACTGTCTGCTCTCCCCAACTTGGATGCAATTAAGGAGGTTGCTGGAGGGGACGTTTGCAGGAAGTGTCCTTAACTTAAAGCCAACCCAAGTTTTCGCCATACTAGTGTTTATCTGAATGTCTGGGGTCCTGAAGAGCTCTGAGTAAGCTGAATTTTCCATAAGTGGAACCATATTTTAATTGCAGGGGGAAGTTTGTTATTTAAAGGCAACTAGTTGAAAATGTTTGAAAGCCAAAAAAAAAAAAAAAATCATTTAGTTGTGCAAATAATCACTCCCTAGTTTCTGTTCACTAAATTCATAATTTCTAATCGGATTGCATACTTTCAAAGCATTTGTGGAAAATCACCTTCCATTGCTCTCCTCTCCTGCTCCCTCCCAGCCCTCTCTGATCCCTGTCTACTGTGACTTGTGTCCTGGGATACTGGACACAGCTTGTATCAATGGCAGCCATGACATCTAGCTTCCAGTTGGGTGCACCCAAGGGGAGGCTATCTGGAGGGCAAGTGGAAAGTGACGTATGGGTATTTGCACTACCTCCCCGTCCCTGGCCCCCAGCTTCCTTTCTGGGTCCCCAAGCTTGGGTGCATCTGTCCCCTGAAGATCCCAGCTCCTGTCCACCCTCCACACTGTCATTCTCTCTGGGTTCCAGTAATCAGTCCCTCACCCTTGGGAATGGTCCCTTGATGTTGCTGGCCCCAGCCTTCCGCATGAATCCCACATCTTTATCAGTGGTGTCTTTATCAAACTCCCCTCAAATTGCCCAGTGTGAGTGCTGCCATCTGGGTCCCCAGGGACTGTGGCTGACATGATATTCAAAATTTTTACTTTGTGCAATGTTTTAGAAAGTTCTGTGGTATCCTCTTCCTCTCCTGAAGGCCTCAGGAGAGAAGTGGATGTGTGTGTTCAATCGAATCGCTGTTGTTTGAACTTAAGAAGCAGAGCTGGCCTTTGGAGAAGGAGAGAAGAGCAGCTTTGTGCCCATCTTCAGTGCGAGAATCAACTGCGTTTTAAAAGCCACAGCTGCCAAGGAACACAGGCCGGAATGAAGATGGGTTCATCCCCAAGGGGGATATGTTCAGAAAGCTTGGAGTAAGTCAAAGCAGGACGGGAGAGAGAGAGGATGCCGTATCTGCCACCGCACTGGCTGTGGTGAGCTTCAAACGAAAGCCAGATCAGGGGCTGGGGTGGGAGGGGGGATTGAGATGGAGAATAAGTCCGTCCCCCGCTTTAAAAGGGATCCTGGGAGAAGGCTCTGGGGAAGGGACGAGTGTTCCAGACACCAGTGATAGTTGCCACGAAAACATGCTCACATGCTAGGCTAGGGGACAGATCCATGAAGGAAATCCCGGTCCAGCGCCTGGAGGAAGGCTGGGGGCTGGCGAATGTGGTGCTGTGCTTCCTGGTGGTAAGCGAATAAAAGCAGGTTGCAGTGCACTATGCAAGTGTGAGCCCATTTTGGCGGAGTACAACCTATATTTATTTAGAATATATGAACTCGTGAACTGTATTTGGCCCCACGCGAGGTGTCATGGAAGGGGAAGCAGGAGAGACATGTGGAGGCAGAGAGACAAAAAGAACCAGCGACACATGCCTGCATCTAGTTCCTCCTTCTTGTCAGGGTCCCCAGTGCCTTTTCATAATTCCCTCTTCTTCTCCCCCGTGGGTCTGTCATCTGCCACACTGAGAATACCAAGGCAGTTAGCACTGCTGTGATCATACCCATTTTCCAGATGTGGAAATGAAGGCTGAGAGAAGCCAAGAACTTGGAAGTAAGTGGTGAGTCGAACCAAGGTCCTCTGAGTTGGATACTGAACATTTGCCACTTCGCTGGAGCCAGAGGTCATCCAGATCTGTGTGGCTCAGGGCCACATGACAGGCGCCACAACTCAGTGGGGATTATGAAGGACATTTTCTTAATAGAGGGGCTGCTTACAGCCAGCTGGGCAGCGTGAAGGGAACCAGCGTAAGGGAGCAGCAGTGGGAGATGTTATCTGCTTCACCCAAAGGGCTAGGGGAGAAAGAGCCCCTGCCAGGTTGTGGCAACCGAGGGAGGAGTGGAGGGTTGGGATAAATACCCTGCATGTCCGCGCTCCCCCCCCCCGCCCCCGCCAATCTCCTGCGTGAGTGTCCTGCACGCTGGACCTAAAGGCAAGAGAACTAGATGCCCAGGCAACGCGATCCCCCAGGCTCAGCTTTCCAGGGTGCGGGCAGGGCGGGCAAGGAGCTGGGATACCGAGTGCGAGCAAGGACGGAGGGGTTTTCTGGAGAAGCCAGCCAGGGTGCCCCGGAGCCAGGACCCAGCGGCTCATCCCCAGGGGGACATCCTCCTATGGGCCCCCCAGGAAATGGTACCCCACCACATGGCCTATCTCTCCCCCCTTGCCCCTTCTCCCACATCTTCTTCTCCTAGATTCTGCTTTCTTTGTCTTTCCCCTTACAATGAGAGCTAGGGAAAAGGGGGGGCAGGGGGCACACAGAATGTTCTCTTCGCTCCAAATCACTACTGCCTGATACAAATGTTTGTGGTCCGTGTGACCCAGGCCGGGCGTGAGCCTGGAGGCCTGGAGAAAGCCTGGAATGCTATTCTATACCAAAGCAGACCCCCAGCAGTGACCTGGGTACAGGCAGCGTATTTGCCAGATTATTCCAGAAGCACAAGGAAAGGAGTGGGGAAAGGGAGACAGGAAGGGGGAGGCCGATGGTGGGTGGGTTCGTGGGTGGTCACGAGCGTGGGCACCTGGGACTCCATTCTGCTGGGATTACCTGCGGAGCCAGGTAGGATGCACCTTAGGATTGTCTCACTGGGAAGCAGAAGCTGCAGGATTTAGCCGCCAACTCCTGACCCTTGTGGGTGGTGGCTGGCTCCTGGCAGCATTAAATCCCTGGCCTCTGGGCCGTTCTGTGCACAGGCTGAGCAGCTGAGAAAGGCTTTAGTTGGAGGACAGCCATGCAGGTGCTGGAGGTGAGAGCAGCCTTCTTCCTTGGGATCTGTCTGCTTAAGTGCAGAGGAGCTCACAGGAGGGCCGAGGGGTGGGCAGGGCCCCGAGAGTTGCTGAGGGCTCCATGGAGGAGAAACAGCGCCTTTAGTTGAGGCCCTACCTACATGCACCTTCTGTGGGCACAAAGGCCAATAGGACAAGGCACCCAATGAACTAACCACCACCCAGGTCCTAGAGGCGCTAAGGCGGAGATGCAAAGCGCTCTGGGACCTCCTAGAGGAGACTATGCCTGGCTCACAGGAGGCACTCGATAAAGGTTTACTGAGAGAATGTTCCTCATGGTGGAGGGAATCGAGAAGACTGGGGGACATGGGGTTTGAATGGTTGACATGGTTGGGAAGGCCTTTAACAGTTGGAGAGGACACCAGGAAGGATGTTCCTGGTCCCCCTGAGCACGAGTATCTCAGGAGCTCGGAGTCAAATGGGACTGGAGCCACAGGGGCCAGGTGGGCGGGGAGCGAGATGAGACAGTGGCTGGGTCTGGACTTTGAGTGTCCAGGGGACGTGCTGGCTTTTGTCTGTAGACAGTGGGGTCTGTGCAGGTCTTTGTATCCATCACTGCTGTCTGATTTAGGGTGGGTTGGGGGGGTGTGGGAAGGCTGCTGGAGGGGACCCCAGTTAGGGGACAGCTCAATAGAAGCCTTCAGCGGCCAGCAGGACTGAGCCCGGAGAGGGCAAGAGGCTTCAGAGAGGCTGGAGGCTGCCCACGTTCTGCCGGCAAGCCTGGCACCTGCTGCAGCTTTCTGGAAGCACGCAGCCCTGCCAGGCCGTCTGAGGTGCCTCACCTGAGCGTGGTTCTGTCTCCTGGGCCACCTGGGCCGCTGCAGACTCTGAGCTGAGGCTCCCAGGAGACTCCCATGGCTGTGTCCCAGTGCCTGGCAGAGGAAGGGAGGCGGCGGGCCCTCCAGGCGGGGCACACAGACCGGTCTTTGTGCTGAGTGGCACAGGGGAGGTGTGGGCTGTCTGCTCACTCAGCGCTGCCGGCCCCAACACAGGCTCTCTTTGTGGGACCCAGGAGCTGGGGTGCGGGGGTGGGGAAGGGGGACGGGAGGCTCCGAGACAGGTTTTCCGTGGAGCGGCCCCAATGTGGCGTGCAGGGTTGAGGCCCCACAGACAGGGTGGGAAGAAGCCCATTTCGCTTCCAGGCATGGGCAGTCCCAGGAGAAGTTTCTTTTGGGCCAGCAGGGGGACACCACGGGGTGGGGGGGTCGACTGCCACATGCCTCGCTTGCCCCGAAGGCCTTCCTGATTTGGCCCCTTACTAATTAAACCTACTTGGCACCCAGGGCCCATGGAGCCTGCTCGGGAGCCTTACCCATCTCAAAAGGCCAGGGTTCCAAATGCACACTGTGAACATTCATCATGCTTGCTCTGGTGAGGTTCTTGGTGAGTTGAAGCGTCCCTGTGAATCTCTTTCTCACTTTGGCCAGTGTCTTGAGGCCCTGACCAGCTCCTCCTTGGCCATTTTTCCTGGACTCCCCTCTGGCTGTTTCTCTGGCAGCAGATACTCTGGAATTGCTCAGAAGTTCTTGCCAGGCAGGGCTGGCCTCACAGGCCTACAACCCATACAGTCACACAGGCCCTGGGTCCCGAAGGGCCTCATGCTTGGCTTAATTTGGTTGGGCTTGCTGTCGCCATCTTGAAATTTTTAATGATTTTTTTTGAACAACGGGCCCTATACTTTCATTTTACACTGGGCCCCACAAAATATGTAGCTGTTCCCTGTCTCGGGGCTCAGGGAGGGACGGGGAACAGAGTCATAGCCCGGCAAGGGCCATCTGTGAAGTCACTCCCCCCGTCCCTGATTCAAGGCAGGGCTAGACAAGGTGTCCGTCAACCTTTGGGGATAAGTGACAGTCTCTTCAGCGTGTTGAAAACATCAGTTTACTCTAAAAGCTTCTACAGAATTAGCTTTAAAAATAACAGTTTTGGGGCGCCTGGGTGGCTCAGTCGTTAAGCGTCTGCCTTCAGCTCAGGTCATGATCCCAGGGTCCTGGGATCGAGCCCCGCATCGGGCTCCCTGCTCCGCGGGAAGCCTGCTTCTCCCTCCCCCACTCCCCCTGCTTGTGTTCCCTCTCTCGCTGTGTCTCTCTCTGTCAAATAAATAAATAAAATCTTTAAAAAAAAAAATAAAAAAAAAAAATAAAAATAACAGTTTTGTTAAAATTAAACTTGCCGATTGTGAAAATTTTAAACAATATAGAAAACAATATAGAAAACTACCAAGAAGAAAGTGAAGAAAAAAGAATTCAAATTCCATCACTCCGGAGAAGTAACTGTTATTAGCATTTCGGGGAACATTTGTATGGTGCTGTGTGTGCGTGTACATTTATGTACTCTTAGTTTGGGCAGCTATCACAAACATGCCCTAGTCTGAGTGCCTGAAACAGCACACATTTATTTCTCACAGTTCTGGAGGCTGGGAAGTCCAAGGTTAGGGTGCGGGCAGATTTGACGTCTGGTAAGGACCCTCTTCCTGATTTGCAGATGGCTGTCTTCTCTCTGTGTCCTTCCCGCGCAGCGGAGAGTGAGCTCTAATCTCTTGCTCTTCTGACAAGGTCACTAATCCCATCCTGGGGGCTCCACCCTCTCGACCTCATCTGAACCTAAGTACCTCCCGAAGGTCCCACCTCCTAATGCCGTCACCTGAGGGGTAGGGTTTTAACATATGAATTTGGGGTCCATAACATGCAATTTATATTTAATTAATTAATTAATATTTATACTCATATCCATACACGTTTAGCCATGTATTTTATATATGAATGGGATACACACACACACACATACAACTTTAAAATTTGGTTTGTTTTTAAATATATATATATTTACAAAATAAATATATAGGGGTGCCTGGGTGGCTCAGTTGGTTAAGCGTCTGACTTTGGCTTGAATCATGATCTCGGGTCCTGGGATCAAGCCCCACATTGGGCTCTCTCTCCTTTCTCTCAAATAAATAAATAAAGTCTTTAAAAATTAAAAAAAAAAGAAAAAGAAGAAAAATAAGATGGATTCATATTCATGGGTAGACAGATAGATATATGATGAAACAAACAGAGTAAAAATGTCATCTAGCTGTGGGTATAGGGGTGTTCACTCAACTTTTTACAAAATTCACTCACCTTTTCTGTATATTTGAAATTTTCATAGTAAAGTGTTGGGGGGGAAGTAGAGAAAAAGGATGTGAGAATATCCTTGTCATCCAACCCAAAAATATATGGTGACAGACAGAGTAGTTGGTGGTTGCCAGAGGTGGGGTGTGGGGATGAGGAAAATGGAGGAAGGGGTCAAAAAGTACCAACTTCTGGTATAAAATCAGTAAGTCCTGGGGATGTCATGTACAGCATGGCGGCTATCATTCACAATACTGTGCTGCATATTTGAAAGCTGCTAAAAGAATAAAAATTCTCATCGCAAGAAACAAATGATAACTGTGTGTGGTGTTGGATGTTAACTAGACTTCCTGGGTGATCCTTTTGTAATATATACAAATATTGAGTCGTTGTGTCATACACCTAAAACTCATATAATGTTATATGTCGATTGGATCTCAATTTAAAAACAAACAAAGAGGGGCACCTTGGTGGTTCAGTCATTAAGCATCTGCCTTCGGCTCAGGTCATGATCCCGGGGTCAGCGAGAGAGGGAACACAAGCAGTGGGAGTGGGAGTGGGAGAGGGAGAGGGAGAAGCAGGCCTCCCGCCAAGCAGGGAGCGCGATGCGGGGCTCGGTCCCAGGACCCCGGGATCATGACCTGAGCCGAAGGCAGACGCCCAATGACTGAGCCACCCAGGCGCCTCTAAATAAATAAAATCTTTAAAAAAATACAAAAACAAAGATACACGTAGAGCGCACACTGTAGGTCAGGTGCTGCAGTTGGAGTGGTGCTGACGCAGGGGCTCATAGCCCGGCCGTGAGGTGCCCCCTGAGTGACGGCCAGCTGAGCTGACTTCTCAGACCAGAGAACTGTCATTGTCCCTTCTCCCAGGGGAGACACAGGGCCAAAAGCCCTGTGAGATTAGGATGATGGAGAAAAGCACACGTAGGTCTGCCAGGAATGGATTTAAAGAAATAAGTCACTGGAGCCTGTGGGGAAAGCGAACAGCCAGGTGGGCTGGCCCCCGGGATCTGGGATTGGGGTGTTCCACACATCCCTAGGAAAGTTAAATGCGCTCAGGCTTGTGAACAACCGCTTAAACCCTGTGGTGGAAATATGCCCCCATCTAATTTGCCCACTGGTTAGCGGTTTTGAAGAATGTTCCAGCCCCTCTGTCTATACAACAGGAAAATAGGAAACCCAGAATCTCCACCCCCCACCACCAGGATGTATCCTTAGAGACATTCATCACAGTGCTGTTGTAAGAGTGAATGTTTGCCAACAGCCGAGGTGTGCATGGTGGGGGCCTCTGGTTAAGTCCTTTATGATGGTTTATAAATGCAGCAGGATTCTATACACCTACTGAAAATGAGTGAGGCAAATCTGTATGTCTTGGACTTTGAACAGCCCAAATCTTAATATAAAGTAAAAACAAAAAATAAAAAAATATAGATAATATATATGTATTTAATATATATATTTTTAAGATTTTATTTATTTATTTGAGAGAGAGAGAGAGCACAAGCAGGGTGGAGGAGGGGGTGGGCAGAGGGAGAAGCAGACTCCCGCTGAGCAGGGAGCCTGGTGCGGGGCTCGATCCCAGGACCCTGGGATCATGACCTGAGCCGAAGGCAGATGCTTAACAACTGATCCACCCAGGTGCCCCTCTTTGTTTGTTTTTAAATTGAGATCCAATTGACATATAACATTATATGAGTTTTAGGTGTATGACACAACGACTCAATATTTGTATATATTACGAAAGGATCACCCCAGGAAGTCTAGTTAACATCCAACACCACACACAGTTATCATTTGTTTCTTGCGATGAGAATTTTTATTCTTTTAGCAGCTTTCAAATATGCAGCACAGTATTGTGAATGATAGCCGCCATGCTGTACATGACATCCCCAGGACTTACTGATTTTATACCAGAAGTTGGTACTTTTTGACCCCTTCCTCCATTTTCCTCATCCCCACACCTCGCCTCTGGCAACCACCAACTACTCTGTCTGTCACCATATATTTTTAGGTTGGATGACAAATATTCTCACATTCTTTTTCTCTACATCCCCCCAACACTTTACTATGAAAATTTCAAATATACAGAAAAGGTGAGTGAATTTTGTAAAAAGTTGAGTGAACACCCCTATACCCATACCTGGATGACGTTTTACTCTGTTTATTTCATCATATATCTGTCTATCTCTCTGTCTATCCATGAATCCATTTTATTTTTCTTTTCTTTTTCTTTTAAAAAAAATTTTAAAGACTTTATTTATTTATTTGAGAGAGAGAGAGAGAGCACAAGTAGTGGGGAAGGGCAGAGAGAGAGGGACAAACAGACTCCCCACTGAGCAGGGAGCCCAATGCAGGGCTTGATCCCAGGACCCTGAGATCATGACCTGAGCCGAAGGCAGACGTTTAACCAACTGAGCCACCCAGGTGCCCCTTCTTTTTTTTTTTTAAAGATTTTATTTATTCATCTGAGAGAGAGAAAACAAGAGAGCGGGCGCGTGTGCACGTGGGGGGAGGGGCAGAGAGCGCGGGAAAAGTAGACGCCCCGCTGAGCAGGAAGCCTGATATAGGGCTCTGAACCCAGGACCCTGGGATCATGACCTGAGTTGAAGTCAGAGGCTCAACCAACTGAGCCACCCAGGCGCCCCTCCATCTTATTTTTCTATACCTTTATAGGGGAGTTGCAAACTTCAGCACCCCTCACCCCTAAACACCTCAACATGTAGATCATTAAATAGAGTTGAATAAATACAGTTCACTTGTTTTAGGTAGAATTCACAGGCAGTGAAATGTTCAAATCTTAAGTGTACCGTTTACTGAGTTTTGACAAATGTACACACCTGTGTGAATCTAACCCCTATCAAGATACAGACCACTACCATCACCCAGAAGTTTCCCTCACGCCCCTGCCCAGCCAATCCACCTCCACCTTGCCCCCAGAGGCAGCAGCTCTTCTGATCTTTATTTTATCATCGGTTAGTTTTGCTTTCTAGACCCTCTTATGAATGGACTCAGACCTCAGAAGCTCTTTTGAGTCTGGTTTCTTTCACTCCTTATAATGGTTTTGAAATCCACTCATGCTATTGTGAGTATCAGGTGCATCATGTGTGGGAACTGTGGTGTGTTGGTCCCTCACGTCCTTCTATGTCACTTGATATACCTCCCCCCACCTTTTTTTAAAAGTAGGCTCCACGCCCAGCATGGAGCCCAACATGGGACTTGAACTCCCCACCCTGAGATCAAGACCTGAACTGAGATCAAGAGTCAGGCACTTAACTGACTGAGCCACCAGATGTCCCAGATACACTTTTTAAAAGGCCCTTGTTTATGGTTTCCATTTGACTTGATTTGTCTGGGGTCCCACTGCTGGTTAGAGGGTGGTCAAGAGTCATCTCTGTGGCTCCAGGCAGGGAAGTGCCCCCGAACGAAGGTCACAGATGGAAATCTGCCCAGACCCCACCCTCAGCCTCGACGCCCCGCAGGATTTCTTGATGGACTCGGGCACATTTGCTGCCTCTGCATGCTCCGCCCAAATCCTTCCTTCAGTCCACCGCACACTGCCTTTGCTTGTCCACTCCCCTGCTTTACCAGGCCTGCCTGCAGCACCCGCCACGGTCAGCCCCTGCCTTCTAGAAAGTCCCTCTGTTGCCCTCTTACCCAGCCCTGCCTCCCTGGTTGCTCTGACTCAGTTTCCATGGCTGTGCTCCTCCTCTGAGTGACCCTCACCTTTTGAGGGTCTTCAAGGCCTTGGTCCGGCCCATGTCCCTGGTGTCTCAATTCTCGCTGCCCAGGCCATCACATCCAGAACCCTGGCTTTGAATGCCATCCATGGGCCAGTAGCTCCCCATCCATGCCTTTCCTTAAGCCCTGCAGCCTCCACCTAGGGCTCGGGTAGACACCCTACATTCAACATCAGCAGACACAGAGCCCGCACCCCGCCTTGCTAATCTGACCCTGCTCCGTCTCCCTTTCTCACTTAGTGACCGCGTCAGCCACGCAGGTGCTCCAGCCTGGAGGCTGGGGGTCTTCCTTGAATTCCCCACATCCTCCTCATCTACATCCATTCATCGCCAGTCTCCACAGAGCCTACCTCCAAATCAGATCTTAATATTTGCCCCTTCTCTTCATCCCTATTGCCATGGCCCTAGACTGTGGGACACCGTATGCTACACAGTTTTTCCGGTTAATGTGAAATTCGAATGTAACCGGGCATCCTCTACCTTTATTTGCTCAGTCTGGCTGCCCCGCAGCTGGTCAGTGCCCGGGGTGGGGGGAGGAGGAGGTAAGATCCCCCACCACCCCCTGAGATGTCCGCACAGCTCAGCCAGAGGCGGACTTCTGTGCTACTCTCATTCCATGCCGCTCTGACATGGATGTTTCCATTCTGCTTGGTGTCAATGATTCCTGCTCCAGGGGTCTGTAAGGGTGGAGGGGACTGATCTTTTGAAGGTCCCGGCAGACGGCCTGGCTCGCTCAGTGTCCGATAAAGGATAGCGCCCCTTCGGTCCTCCTGGTGCCAGCTTCCTCCATTGGCACAGCAAGGGGCCATGCCCGGAAACGCCCCCTCTCTCGCTGAGCAGGCTTCTTGTAAAATAACAGGGTTTTAAACTATGTGTAGTGGTGAGGAGTCCTGCTTCGGGGCAGTCCTGGGAATTACATGGACAAAATCTGGCCTTGCGACTGTGGGAGCAATGTGGGGGTGCGGGCACTCCAAGCAGGCTCCCTGCGGCCACATGGGACAGAGTTCGGAGCATGTGCCAGGCCTGTGGCCAGGTGGCTCTGGCTTCTCTTTCGAGCCTTGCTCCTCCTGTCATCTTCTTTGCCTTCCTGGCAAACTTCTGCCCAGTTTGGAAGCTGAAAGAGCCGGTGACTGGGGATCGGAGAGAAGACCCCTTTACTCAGAGTCTGCTCTTGGGGAGGATGTCACTTATTCTTAGTGCCTCTACTTTTCCATCAGCCAAATGGGGTGAAGGGATTCTGCCTGCTTCCTTTGCAGAGCAAATGGGACCTCTCATCCATCCCAGAGCTCAGGAAAAGGGGTGCCTTCAGTCCTCCTTTAAGACCCACTTCCCTGTCACCCCAGGAAGGTTTCCTAACTGCCCCTCCCACCCCCGCCGGAAACGTTAGCTTCGAGCTGTTTCCTCTCGCCTTTCTGTAGCGCTTTCTATACTCCTCCGTATTGCCTTCAGCAATCTGTTGCTTGGTGACTATTTTTACGTTTCTTTCTGCCTCTGGATTCTGAGAGCTCCTAGATCTGCGGGTCCCCCGAACAGTGCCTGGCACAGGGATGGTGCTCAATAAATGCTCAATGAACATATGTAGACTGTGGAATTTGACAGCCTTTGAGGTGTCTAGAATAGAGAGAGAGGCCCCTCCGGCTTCCTACTGCCTTGTGCTATTCTAAAACGAAACCATAATTCCTGTCCCTGAAAACGGGGCCCTCCTTGGGAAGATTAATGCTCCAAATTCTGATTAGTCCTTTTCCTGCCTTTGAGTGAGAGGAGCCCTGAAGTGGTCAGCTGTGCTGCTGGACGGGGCTGAGTGCAGAGAAGCAAGCCCAGGGAGGCCAGGCGGT
The DNA here is from genome assembly GCF_964656455.1 of Halichoerus grypus. Taxonomy (NCBI): domain Eukaryota; kingdom Metazoa; phylum Chordata; class Mammalia; order Carnivora; family Phocidae; genus Halichoerus; species Halichoerus grypus. The sequence goes on from NC_135721.1 coordinate 96,645,032, forward strand.
CTGCCGGTCTGGTGAGCAGCGAGGCCAAGCCCTCCCTCCCAGCCCTGCAGGGAGCCAGGCTTCACTTAGGAAGCTAATGAGAAGCAGATTGAAGAGTGGGACGGGCTAGAGCCCGGGAGCCCGGCTGTGCTACGTGGCATCCTCAGCAAGTCCCGTTGCTGGCCCTGGGCTTTTGCTCCCAACCAGCCGGGAGCCAGGCAAGGCCACGCAGCTGGACTGCGGGGTTCCCTCCAGTTTGACTCCAGGGCAGACCGTATTTTACTAAAAGATCTAAACATGGCCAGCTTCAGTGAATGAGGCAGCGGGCTCACGGAGACATGGGCCACCCACAGAGAGTGTCGTCCTCCCCCCCACCCCCCGCCGCCATGGGTTTCCCCTTCCTTTCCTGACATGTCGATGGTCCAGCCCACAGGCCTGAGTCCTTGGAGGGGGCTGGGTTGGGTGCATACTGAGGGAGCGGGGGTGCAGAGGGTTCTAGCAAAGTCTGCTCTCAAGGGCCAGCTGGTTCCACCTCCAGCGAGGGTGTTGGGGGCTGGGGTGGCGGCCTCCATGAGGGCCGGGACTGGATGTGTCTGGATGACATCTCTATCCCCAGCATCTTGTGCTGTGTACCGCGTAGATGCACAATAAACACGGAAGCTACATAACATCATTGCTCTGCAAACAGGTTCTGGAATCAGCCACGGTTTGAACCTCAGTTCCACAACTAGTCAGAGCTCAGGAGAAGAGTTAACCTCTCTAAACTTAATTTTTCTTTCTCGGAAATGGGGATGATGAGTACTTACCTGTGAAGGGTGTTTTGAAGATTACATCTTAATATTTACTTTGTATCAGGTGTCCTTGTAGGTGCTCTGTCTGTTTTCACTCACTGAATCCCCACAACACCCCGAGGCAGATAAGTTATTGTTCCCATTCTGTGAGGAAGCTGACGCCCAGAGAGGTTAAGTAACTTTCCCCAGGTCACACAGTTGGTAAGAGGCAGAACCAGCCTTTAAACTCAGGCAGTTGGCTCAGAGCCCAGCTCCGAACCCATCATTACCTGCTGCCTCTGAAATGCGCAGAGCTGAGCATAGTGCCTGGCGCATTGTAAGTGGCCCGCTGAAAGGTAGTCATTGATGTTTCATGAACAAACAAGAGGAAGGTGAAGGAGAATGTCCCGTGTCTTCCTGAAAGAAGAGATATGATGGACTTTTGTACCATTCACAATCCATTCATTCATTTGGTCTTCATTCAACAATGCTCCTGCACGCTTTGCCCAACATGCAGGGAGCGTGGATATTGCGGAAGCAACGGCTCCGGGTTTGGCATACTCCTGGGAGCCGGCTTGGGGGCAAAGAGCAGAGAGCCATTCAGGTGAACTCAAGGGACAAAGGTTCCCCTGTAGGCGCCTGGATTGTAGGAGGAGGCTTGCAGTCTCGGGACCAGGGGCTGCCAGGCAACTTGGGGCTATGGTCACTTCTCTGCCCACCTGCTCCCATTTCCCTGCAGACTGACTATATCCTTGAGGTTCTGTGCTTCTGCTCCCCCAAACTCAGTGTGCGACAGACTCTGGATTGCCATGGTAACAACTGGAACCCCAATTTTATATGTTCTTACCATTCCAGGGTCAGCATCACCTGGCTGTGGTGGTTGGTCTTTCTGAGTTTAAATTCTACACCCCCTTGGAGAGGAAGGGGGGGGTCTTCTGTTTCAAACCGGTTGTCTGCTCTTCATCCTCAGCAAGAAAGGGGTGACAGTCCCAAAAAAGATAGTCACTAGGAAGGCATCCCAAAATTGTGTACTATGAGCAGACTAAGGGAGAGGGTACCTCCAAGCATCCCTTTCAGCTGACTATTTCTACACTATTTTAATTCTATCATCTTATTTCTCTTACCCTAAGATGGTGAATAAGCTCTGAGAGCCACAATAATAAGCCCCAAGGATGTCCCAATTTATATTTCCAAACCTGTCACCTGCCAGTTTCTTCACAAAGCAGCTTTTCGGGGAGGGGGGGAATGGGTACCCTCTGCCAACAGAACATGCCAGGCTCCTTCTTGCCTCCAAACTTCTGCTCACACTGTCCCGTCCACCTAGAATGCCCTTCCCTTCCCCTCTTGGTCAGCCTTGAAGACCCAGCTCAGTGTCAGTCTCCTCCAAGAATTTTCCACATGATTCCAGCCTGAAGTGATTGGGACCCTCTGAGTGTAACCTTCATTGTCTCTTCCATCCATGTGATCATCTCCTGTACTATTGTCAGGGAAAATCAGTGAAAGACTTTAAATGGACAAGAGAAATGCAAAGATCACTGGGTGTCCTGTCCAGGGCACACTTCCAGGTTATCTCTGTCTTTCGCTGTCTTTGAAAAACTGTTTTTACAACCTGTTAGTCATAGAAAATATATAATGATGCCAATAATTCGTGTTCATAGAAATACAAATTAATTGCGTCCCGTGGAACTCAATTGATTATTGCCCTGTAGATAGACTTCTGCAGCGGTTGTAAAGTCATGTCAGCATTCTGATTATCTTTATGTGTGTGGTTCTTAGAAATCTCCTTTGAACCTGTTAGAACACCTCAACTCAGTCCCTCATTAATGAATGAGTTAAATAAAAGCTTTATATTTTTATGAGAATCATAATTTTATCCTTCCCCCCAATTATTCTTTTTTAAAAGATTTATTTATTTAGAGAGAGAGGGAGCGAGTGAGAGAGTGTTTGAGCAGGGGGAGGGGCAGAGGGAGAGAGAATCCTCAAGCAGACCTCCTGCTGAGCAGGGAGCCCGATGCTGGGCTCGATCCCAGGACCCTGAGATCATGACCTGAGCCGAATCAAGAGTCGGATGCTTAACTGAGGCACCACCCAGATGCCCCCCCCAGAATTTTTCCTTGACATTATTTAACTCAAACTGGAAAAGAATGGTTTGGCACACTGCATCAGTCAGCATTTGGAAGGGAGTGAGCAATAGAAATCAACGGTGGCTAACTTTAAGAAAAAAAAAAAAAGAACAGACTGGCGGTTATTGGGTGGCTTATAGAATTTAAGAGAGCCCAAAGTTGTGGGCTTGGAAAACGGACCGGAGCAGAGGGTGGTTGGGTGGCGGGACTACAGGCAAAGGCACGGGACAGACTGGCTTGGAGAGCATCTCTGGACACCGCCACTGCTGGACATCTCTGCCGGTGGCCACTGGCCATGACCTCAGCCGCATGCTGCTGCCGCCACCATGACATGAACGCCGAATGGCTCCTGAGTGTTTTCATCTCTCGCTCGACATCTGAAGGCCTGGCCAGGGGTAGCCAAGCGTCTGGGCAAAAACCTATGCTTTTGCCCTGGCCTGCTGGAATCGGAGGCAGGGACCCCCACCTCCCAACCCAGATCCATGGGATGGGAGAGTCCCTCTCTCCCCAATAGGAAAAGGGCTGCCCCCAAATGACAGCTGTCGACTTGAAACCAAATTGTGAGTTCCCTAAGAGCCATTTACCGCGGAGTACACATATCCTTTTGTTTTCACAGCGAGGGGATCTCGGAGGGGTCCAGCCCAGCAGACCGCGAGGAGACACCACAGAGGAGGCCGAGGAAAACGCTGGAATTAGAGAATGTCCGAACTGGACGTGATCCCCTCATTTTCCTCTTGAGGACACTGAGCCGCAGGAGCTGGAGGTTCTGGGTGGCCTGTATGATGGTCCCAGTCTCATGGTATGCTTCAGTGTTCGTAACACAGGGCACCCCTGCTTGCCCCCTAAGTCTGGTTATTGTTACCAGTGGGAGGGCACGGCCGTCCGCTAATTTACAACAGAGCTGCCTTTGGCTTCTGGGCCACTGCCCAGCTCTGCTGGCAGCAGACCGCGCTGCAGGGCTATGTTTTGCTGACGTGGCTGGCCGCGGGGAGCTGGGAGGCACAATTTCCTGAGGATCCATTTGCAAAATTGAAACCCTGCCCTTGAGAACCCTCTGCATATCACAGCTGTGAAGAGATATGAGAGCAAGGCCAAGGGCAGCCTTCCAGTGAGACCTCTGGGTCCCCTGGGATGCCCACAGCTTTGTGCGGGAATTCAGCAGCCTGTGGCTCCAAGGTGTCCCCTCTCGTGGGCCCTTTGGGGGAGAATGGCTCCCTGTCTTCTCTTTGCCGGGGCTCTGTTCTTCCCCCCCTCTCGTTTCTTCCTCTTACCTCATTGTACAACTTGGTTTCCAGAAGGCGGGAAACTCTACCTGGGACCCAGAGGTACAAGTGAGTCCACCGGGCATCCTCAACCCCCAGGCCTGGGGAGACCAGGGTGCTCCCCCATAGGACCTGGCTGTTGGTGCCCAGCCTGGACTGGACTGCTCTGCAGTGGGGTGGGGAGGAGGAGTTTTGGGAGATAGGCACATCGTCTGCCACCCAAGGGAAGCTCTTGGGGTTTGGCAGAGATGCCTTGGCCCGGGTGAGGGCAAGAAGATAGGGGTCTGGCTCCCCATTACTGCCAAAATGGCTTTCTTCTCTCTATCCAGGCACTCCCCCCCACTGCCCAACTCGAGGGACCCAGTCTGTGCCATGTAGCCTGTGGACAGCCCTCACCATCTCTGAGCTCAGACCATAGTCTGCTGTTGCCTTCTACTTAATCTTCATCATGATCTTTGAGGTAGGGATCAGGACCCATTTTACAGATGGTGAAACTGAGGCTTAGTGTGCCACAAGGCGGTGAACTCAGCCCTGTGGGGCTCCAAGGCCCACAGTCTTCCTACGACACCATGCTGAATTCTGCCTCCCCCTCACAATCCTTCCCAGTTTGCTCTGTCAATCAGCAAACACCCCAAGTGTGACTGACCAGCAAGAGAGAAAGGAAAGGGGGAGTTGAGGTTTTTCTGTTTTGTCTTTTTTTTTTTTAAGATTTTATTTATTTGACAGAGAGAGAGAGAGAGCACAAGTAGGCAGAGCGGCATGCAGAGGAAGAGGGAGAAGCAGGCTCCCCACTGAGCAGAGAGCCCAATGCAGGACTCAATGTCAGGACCCTGGGATCATGACCTGAGCCAAAGGCAGATGCTTAACCCACAGAGCCACCCAGATGCCCCAACAAAGACCACTATTTTGGATACACTATGAAGTTTCCCACTCCCTAGATGATCCCTGGGATAAGAAGCTCTTTATTTTCAAAAATTTTTCATGTCGTAGGGTGCTCTCAGTTATTTTATGTTGAACAGCCAGGTGCTGTTTGGGTGAGAGATAGGTAACCTGCATCAACCTCCCTTGGTGGTCACTCTGGCCGCTTACTAAGGTCATCTGAAGAAATTTATAAAAAGAGGCTAAGAAGTTTAACCCAGATTTGGAACCAGTTCCTAAGGGTGTGACATCATAGCTTTGCAATGGGAGTGTAAACAAGTCTTTTAAGGACACTTAAGAAAGCCATCCTGTCAGAGGTTCCATTATGAAGACGCATTGACACCTCCGGGATGAATGGAACAACCAGCTGCCCTAATGGTATGCAAAGAGGTGCTCCAAGCTTGGGGTAAAAATTCCATCGAAAACATCCTCCAGATCCCAAAAATGCCATATTGCCAAGAACCGAGAGGGGAGGGAAGAAGATGTGCTCAGAAACTCGGATGACTCAGAAGGTAGCTTTGATAATGATGAAGACCCTGAGCACCAAGATGAGTTGGAGGAGCTGGTAAGAAATGGAGTCAGAGAATGAGGGTGAAGAATGCAATTGTCAATTAATATATTAATAGAACTCTTGTCAATTAATATATTACCACATATGTGATTGTAGGATTGTATGGTAAATAATACATAAATGATTAGAAATACATATTTAATTATTTCATCTACTTTAAAAAAGATTACATATTGAGTTAAGTCATAAATCCTTTGGATATTTTGAGTGGGGAAACAGGAGAATCATCATATTTGGGGATTGTCTTGTATTTGGGCACTGTGGGTGCCCTCCTCTGCAACATCCTTTTTCCAGAAGACCCTGATATTCCTTGTGACTCTTTGCCCCAGGGCTTCTTCTGGCTGCCTGCACTAGAGATGGCTGGAATAAGTACGTTCCAAGAGCAGCCCTTGCCCAAAGACTGATGGGGCTTGGGGTATAAATTCCCCAGCTCCCTCACCCCTCCAAGGAGATGATGCAGAAGTGCATGTTCCTCACTGGCCCCCACAGTTCCCAGAGGGATTAAGCTCCAGGAGCCTGGGTGGTAACCTGCTTCATAACACGTCCTTTACTGGCTGACTTGCATTCTCTGTGTCACTTTCCCATTGCCTTCCTGGCGCTTCCAAGATTCCCTCCAAATAAACCAGATTGGCCGGAATGCTTCTCAGGGTCTGCTCCTGGAAAAATCCAACCTATAGCAAGCACAAATGACAAAGGGTAGTGATCATTACTACCACCCATTGTTATTTTGATAAAGATCAGGAAAATTCCTGCTTTGTGCTCTTGTTCCCCAGAGCTTGTGGGAGCTGGGCCAGGGGTATCTTTTAGGTCTGGTCAGAAAGGGGGAGATCTGACTCTATATTTATCTCAAAGCAATCTCGAAGTGATTCATTCTCTCTCTCTCTCTCTCTCTCACTCAATTACATGCTTGAGCAGCTATGCCAAAAATCAGTACATCCAGAGCAATTAAAAGCTTCCTTTGCCAGACCTTGGGGATTTCTCTCTGATCAATGAGAAAAACACCGCAGCTGGAAAAGAGCCGAAACCAAGAACAGGGCCATCATGTCTTTAAGGCTGTTCAGATGAGCTATAACACCATTCAAATGTGTTTTTAAAAGATCCTTTTATTTTCCAATATGGAATGTCGGGGTGGGGGGGATGTTATACAAATGACCAGAAATTTCTCATTAGTTTTTCAACCCTTTAACCCCGAAATGGAATTCATTTGTGAAAATTAGTATCAGGCTCCACTTATCAGCTCATGAGCCATGGTAAGGTATTATTTATTATTATATTTATCATTAATAATACAATAATAGCAGCAGATATCATGTAACTTGAAGTTACCATGTGATGGTCACTGCGCTAAGAACATCATGTATTTTATCTCAGCTGACTTTAATGATACTATGGAGAGGTCACCGTTATTATGTCTATTTTATTGATGCCATTACTCAGGCTCCAAGAGGTTAAGTAATTTGTCTGAGATCACACAGCCAGGAAGTAGGAGGACGGGGCTACAAGCCCAGGCAGTCCGGCTTCAAAGCCTGGGTTTTTAACTATGGGAAGGGCAACCCAGGTTGTCACACCAGAAGGAAGGAAGGGACTAACTTGCTTCATTGCCCAAAGCCAGGCTCACCCTGTCCTGACTTTCCCAAGGAGTTGAAACAAGGTGGATTTTGATTCTCCTGCCATTCCTCCCAGCTGCTCTATACTGTGAAGTCAGAGAGTTTTGTCCACTGGGTTCCCCAGCTCTCAGCTGCCTGTGGCTGCAGAAAGGGCCAGTGATGGAGCACATTTCCACATCTGGGTCTGCTGCAGCCAGCCGCTGGCCTGATCCTCCAGCCTCTAGGCGACACCTCTGTGTCCACAAACAAGCTGGTTCCTGCAGGAGCCCGCTGCCGTGCTAGGGAACAGCTGAGAGATTGCTTAGCTAGAACGACAGGGTGAATGCCGAAAACACATGATGCTAGTTATGCGCTATCGTAGGTGATCACTTTCAAGAGGGGCATACCAGGAGACCCTGGGGTACCCATGGAACCAGGGAGTGGATGAAAAACAAGGAAAATCTCCAAGGGACATCTTGGGATGCTACAGGGAATAGAGTCATCCCAGTTTCATCTGGCCATCATTCACTGTGTGACTTTGGCTACATCACCCCGGGCCCTCTTCCCTCCTCTATGAAATGGGCAGATGTTCAGAGGAGCCTGGAAGCCCCTTTCTACACGCAGAGATCTGTGAGTAACACTTCCCACAGGCAGCTTGCACCCCCCAGCCCTTTGTTCTGCATAGTGTCTGCTCTCTCCATGTCTTGGGGCCTGTTTGTGTGGTTATGTGGCCAGTGGAGGATCCAGCTGCACTATAAGTTCGAGAGGTCAGCGAATGGAAACTTCTTCATGTTTGGATTTGCACAGAGTGGGCCTAGCACAGTGGTTCCCAACCAGGGGTGATTTTGCCCCCCACGGGACATTTGGAAATATCTGGAAATAATTTTGTTTGCCACGACTGGGGGGGGGGGGCGGGTGCCACTGGCATCTAGTGGGTAGAAGCCAGGCTAAAAGTTGCTGGACATCCCACAGCATGCAGGACAGCTCCCACAAGAAGAAATGATCTGGTTTCTAGTGTCAGTAGTGCTGATGTTGAGAAACCCTGGTTTCAAGGAGGCTGGATGGGTTCACAGGCTACAGGTAGCAAGCATTGTGCAATCCTTGGTTTTCCCTCCTCTTCAAATTTTTTTCTCTCTACTGCCAGGAGAAGACCAGCAAATAATTTATGGCTAACTCGAATCACGGTTATTCTGTTTTTTGTTATTTATTTATTTATTTGACAGAGAGAGAGCACAAGGTGGGGGAGCGGCAGGCAGAGGGAGAGGGAGAAGCAGGCTCCCCGCGGAGCAGGAAGCCCAATGCGGCGCTTGATCCCAGGACCCTAGGACCATGACCTGAGCTGAAGGCAGATGCTTAACCGACTGAGCCACTCAGGTGCGCCATTTTTTTTTTTTTTTAAGATTTTATTTATTTATTTGTCAGAGAGAGAGAGCACAAACAGGCAGAAGGAGAAGCAGGCTCCCCGCTGAGCAGGGAGCCCAATGTGGGACTCGATCCCAGGACCCTGGGATCATGACCTGAGCCGAAGGCAGATGCTTAACTGACTGAGCCACCCAGGCGTCCCACGGTTATTCTTAAAAAAAAAAAAAAAAAAAGTAATACCTGCACTTGGTATAAAATGGTTCAAAAGGGCACATGATGCAAAGTGATTATCCATGCGTCTTGTTCTCCCCGTTCCCCTTCCCCACCAGGTAACAACCGGTCACCTGTTTTTTGTGGTCTCCTTCTAGATCAGGTTTCTCCATCTCAGCACTAATGAGATTTGAGGCCGAATGATTCTTTGTTGTGTGGGGCTGTCCCGTGCACTGTAGGCTATTCAGCAGCATCCCTGGCCTCTGCCCACTAGATGTCAAAAATGTCCACAGACATTGACAAATGTCCCTAGGGGTGCTGGTTGAGAACACTGTTCTAGAGGTGTCCTTTGCATATCCACACACCTATTTATTTATGAAACCGTGTCTTTTTCTTATGGCACTTGGCACATGGTAGATGCTCAATGAATACTTGTTGAAAAAGTGGATAACTGAGACTAAAGCAATTTAAGTAAGCGGTCAAATCCTATCTGAGATGCTCCAGGGGTATAGGTTACATCCTAACACAAATCCAGGATATGAAGTAATTTTTTCCTGGTTCTTACTTACTGGTTTTGCTGTAAGGAGCACCATCTCATTATGTTTCCAAATTATCTCACTGCTAATGGCTGGGATGAAGGGGGGGTGAGTTGCAATGCCTTAGAGTCTATTCTCAGAAACAGCTGGGCTGCCTGGAACAATTCGGATTATCTGTGTTCTGTGCATGTGAGGGTCTCCTTCCCCTCCCCTGACTGGCAAGCTGGGGGAAGACATTAGGGATGTGCCTTATCTGCCCCAAGGGGCCCCTCCCGCCCCATCAGTCTTGCTCTGCCAACATTTGGCTTTCGTGACAAGCTGTGGCTTTGGTTCCAGAAAGAGTGCCCTTTCTAAGAAGGTGGGGGCGTTAGTCCAGCTTGGGCAATCAGCCCAAAGTCCATTTTGTGTAATTCTGGGCCGCCTGCCCAGTTTCTTCCTGGAGTGCAGCTGGGCCTGGGATGGTCTCTGGATTTTCCATGTTTCCTGGAGTGGAGTGGGTGGGGATCTGGGAGCTGGGCAGGTGACCTGTGCCCACCAACACCTGCTTGCTTATCACTTACTCTGGGGCTTGGGCAGGGTGTATATGGAGGGATAAAGCTGGCCTTCTCAGGGAATGCATAGTAGGGGCGATGGGGCAGGGCCTTGTGAATCCCCCCGGAGAATAAGGCTGACTATGGTCAAGAGTCATAGTGAGAGGTGAGGCCTGAGAGCTCAGGTGTTGCCCGGGAGCTCAGCTGAGGCTGGGCTGGGGGTCTCTTTTTGTGGTGACTTTAGGATAACTGGCTGTATTACACCATGGCTCAGAGCTTCAAAGACACATGTCCCGAGAGAGAGACACCGGCAGAACTATATGGCCTGTCCAGCTGTGAGGTCCCCCCATGAGGATGAGGTCACCCGGCCTTGTTTCTGCCAGACTCTACTAGTGGAGGAGGTCACAAAGATCCACCAGGTTCAAGGTGAAGGGACACAGACCCCACCTCTTGATGAAAGAGCATCAAAGCCACATTGTGGATGAGCATATGTGGTGGGAGATACTGCTGTGGCTGTTTTGGGGAAATGCCACCTGCCACAGGGCTGTGTTGAGTTCCACTCCTGGAGAAAAGGTGAGGGCGGGATGCTCCGTGTGCCATCCAGAAGCCCTCACGGCCGCCTTAGTTCCCACTGAGTCTTCCCTTTTAAGCTTCTCTCAACAGCTAGGACAAGCCCAAGGTCAGGGGCAAGTTTGAGGGTCCCAGATGTGTTCTCTTCCCAAGTCTCTTCCTTCCTCAGCTCCTCTTGGGCCCGCCCGCTGTCCCGCTGATGGGAGGGTTGGGGTGAAGCAGGGAAGGGCACATTCAGAGTGAGTTCGCTGAGTCTGAGCTTTTAGGCCAGCAACTTTTGTCCATCTCAGAATCTCCTCTGTCCACTCTGTATCCACCCTTCTCTTCTCCTCCTCTTCCCTTCCTCACCCTCAAGTGTGCTCTCAGAATTACCCCCATGTTCCTTCTCAAAGGAGAGATGGATCCTCTTCAGCCTCTCACTGACCTAGAAACTCCGCCCCTCTGAGATTGCTCTCACGTCATCGCCAAAGCCTGTCAGTTCTCTTCTTGTTTGCTCAGCCTCACTGTAGCATTGAACATGACCTGCCTTCCTTCTTGGAACTCTTCCTGTACACCCCCACATCTTCTCTTACCTCTCAGCTTGGCTCCTTCTTCCTTTGAGATTATATCCTTGGTTCTCTCTCATTTAACCCCATTACTTCATCTACCCTCTGTTAGCACCGACTACGGGATCAATTCTCTTGTTTCCTCCTTACCCCATGAGCTCTGAATCTCACATTTCCATCTTCCCACCAGATATCCCTACATGGCTGATCCACAACCAGCTGGGATCCACTAGACCGAAGTTAAACTCAGTGTCTCCTTCCCATGTTGAGCTATCCATTCCCACGTCACCAAGTGCCACCACCCAGTCTGTCAAGGCAGAAACCTTAGAGCATCACTAACGCATTCTTCTTCTGCTACCACATTTTCATCGTATGAAGGTTAACAAGTCTGTTACCAGAATATCTCTTGAACACATTCATTTATTTGTTCATTCATTCTTTTATTTCGCAGATATTTATGAGCACTTACTATACCCCAGGCACAGTTCTAGTGGCTGGAGATAACAGCAGTAAGCCAAACAGAGTCTTGCATTCTTCGAGAGAAAGACAATAAACAAGGAAGTAGGCAAACACATAGTGCGACAAATGGTGGTAAGGGCTGCGAGCCAATAAGCCTGGCCAGGGGTTGGGAGAGGAGGGAAGGTGGTTATCTTACGTTAGGTAGACAGGGACAGCCTTACCAATCAGGTGACACGCGAGTTGAAACCACAAGGAAATGAGCATCAGCCAGGTGGGTATCGGGTCTTTCTTCTCCATCCCCATGGACACAGCTCCTCATTCTCTGCCCCTGAAACAGGGCAATCACCTTCTGAAAGGGCAAGGGCCTCTTTGCCTCTGCTCTTATCCTTCCTTCTCCACGCCTTCCAGTGGCTTCTTATGTCTCATGGAATAAAGTTTTTACTGCTAATTCCAGTCTACAAAGACCTTCACCATTGGGCTCTAACCCTCTTTCCAGCTAAGTCTTACTATGGGAGGCCAAATTCTAAGAAGGCCCCATGATCTCCACTCTTTTTGTTACCCCCTGTATAATCGTCTCCCCTTAAGTGCCTTAGAACCTGAGACTTGCTGCTAGCCAATAGGATACGGCAAAGGTGAGGGGACGTCACTCCCTCGGTTAGGTTATGTTATGGAAGAGTCTGTCTTAACTGATTTTAGCAAGAGAACTTCTGTTGGCCTTGAAAAGCGAATAGCTGGGCTGTGAGCTGCCTGTGGAGAGGGCCATGAGGTGAGGAGCTGGGGGCCACCTCCGGAAACTGCAGGTGGTCTCAAGGAGCTGGGGGCAGCCTCTGGCCTCCAGCCAGGAGGAGACTGGGGCTCTCCGTCCTGGACTTGCCAGGAAATGAAATCTGCCCATGGCCTTCATGAACTGGGAAGCACATTTTTCCCCTCATTAAGCTTCATATGGGATCACAGCCCTAGCTGATAACCTTTTGCAGCGAGTGAGCAAAGATCCCGGCAGAGCTGTCCTCACTCCTGACCCATGGACACTGTAAGATCATTAGCATGTGCTATTTTAAGCCTCCGAGTGTGTGGTAGTTTGTTACACAGCCACAAAAAACCAGTACACTTGCCCTGCTGAGCCTGTACCAGTCCTCAAGCTGACCCAGCTTTCAAACACGTTTTCAGAACATGAATTCTGTACGCGAATCTCTCACCTTACATTTTCTCTCCAGAAGAGTCTTGTTTGTCCTTCAAAACTCCATTTGGATGTACCCCGTTCTCCTCCACACTCTTGTTACCCCCTGCCCTTCCTCCCCACCCCCCAAGCCCAAGGCCCCTGGCTCTTACCTCTCTCAACATGCGTGGTGTGGCTGCTACGTGTCTGCAAGTCAGTCCCCTCTCTTATCTTTCCAGCTCAGGGTCCAGCTCAGTGCCTGGCTTCCAGTCAACCAAGGATTCCTTGCTTGGAGATGTGTTTGGGGGGGTTAGTGGTCCTGGAAAGGCCTCACGCTATCCATAAATCCCCTAAAATTGCTTGGAGAATGCTGCTTCTGAGCAATTTTTCTGGGTCCATAGCTTCCACCAGATTCTCAAAGGGGCTTGAGGTACTGGAAAGATTAGACCGATTGAAGCCGGGTGTCAATACATAGTTCTTGAACTTAAGCCCCTGGGTTATTGCCTGCTAAGGAGCTTTTCATTTTAAGCCTTGCCGCTAATTGTGGCTTTGCTGGAGGAATTTGAAACTTCCTGGGCATTTTGCAGGAGAGCTGCTGTTTTGACATGTATAAAAGCAGAGTCAAGTAAGCAGCCCCAGGCTCTCACCGAGGATGAAGGTGGTCCGTGCTGTGGAAAGAGGAAGAAAGTGGGGGTGGAGCAGGGGTGCAGGGAAGCCCACATGCTCAAGAAGAAGAAACATAAGGGAGAGTCTTGGAGACAAAGCGGGTGCGGGGGCCCAGGGGACTGGTGAATTCTGTGCTGGAGGAGGGACTGTGTTTCTCCTTCTAATTGTACCAGGTGCCAGGATACCGAGTCCCCACTGCCGGCTCCCCTGGGCTCTCGAGGGCTGCCTTTGGCAGTGCCAGTGTATTTTTAGCCCTCCAGTAAGTGGAACAAAGCGCTCTGAGAGGCTGTGCTGCGCTCTTGGCTCTTGGCTCCGGGCAACACTCAGCAGCTTTCTGAGAAAGCACAGGACTCCCTTTCCAGCTGCAGGGGGATGTGGGTCCAGCTCCCTCCAAGCCTCTTTCCCTCCGGGGCCTGGGAGAGGGATGTCCTCACCAGATGGAGGGGGGCCAGGGATGTGTGGCTGGGCTGTTGAGGGGAGAGCAAGCAAGCTGGCCTTTCGCTGGGAGGGACAGGATGCAGTGCCGGGTGCTTGCCTCCTCTGGCTGCTCACTCTGGGGGAGATAATTTGTCCGGGAACCAGCAGGGTTAGGTGGGCAAAGCAAGGAGCTCTAGCCTAGGGGCTGGGAGGATGGGTGAGCCGCTGACCCCAGCCAGAAATGCCTGTCCCGGAAGGTGAAGGCCGCAGTGAAGGGAAGCGTGGGGGGGAGCATCTGGAAGCCACTTCCTGATGACCCAGGTGATGAACTGTCAAGGTCAAACTTGAGCATTGATCTGCCAAATATTTGCTTGGATCACTGACCCAGCAGACCTCCCGTCCTCACTGCTCCCCGCTGGTCCCGGGGCCTTGCCACAACCAGACTGCCTTACCCCTTGACCTTGGAGGAGGTGGTAGTGTTTCCCAAAGAGGCCTTTGCAGACAGGTGCGGCTGACCTAGTCCCCTCATGGGGGTCAGAGGCTGCAGGTGAAGGTGGATAGGCGGGAGGCTGGGGCCAGGCTTCCCCCCCGGACCCTTTGTTTGTAATGGCTAGACGGAAGTGGTCAAGGTTCAGCAAAGCTGCCCACGTAGAACCAAATTCCGTAAGGTCAGGCCCCTAGGGCTTTCTCCCCACCACAGCCATTCCACCCACCCACGCTTGGGAAAAAGGGCGGCCTCACTTCTCAGACAAGACAGAGAGGAGCTGAGAGGGGGGTTGGCTGAAGCCTGGAATGAAGAACCAATCTCTCTGGCTCTCTGTCTCTGCGTCTCTTTCTCACTCACACCCTCTCTGCCCTGAGTGCCCACCCTGGGTCAGCCGCCATGCTAAGTTCTGCACAGGGACTCCCCTGAGTCCCTATGCTTTCTCTCCATTTTACCAAGTTGGAAATCAGGAGTCAGAAAGATTAAGCAACTTATCCGAGGTCACCCAGCAAGGGAGGAAGCTGGATGTCAAATCCAGGGCCATTAAATGACCCCTTACTCCTAAGAAGGGGAGAGATGAGGGGAAGGTCCTGCACCTGCTCTCTGAGATTCTAGAACATGGGGTGCGCTGAGGGCAGGGCAGGAGGCACAGCCTGCCCCTGGACCACTTCCTTCCCAAGATTGCCGTGGGGAGAAAATCAGACTTCTGACTTGCTTGAGTCACTGCTGTTTGGGGTTTTCTGTCACTGGGAGCCAAACCGTTCCTAAACGGTGCACTTGTGACCTCAGCCCTGTTCTCTGGCCATGGAATCTTTTATTCATGTCCCGGGGCCCAGCTGAAAGGCCCACCTCCTCCAGGATGCCTTACCTAATCTCCACCTCCCCGGGGGACTCTGAGACCCTTGCCCTGCAAGTCCCCAGCCTCTCAGTTCGCCTTCCCGGACCGCCCTCATCATGTGCTGACTAGCGTGGTATACTCCTTCGCTGGGCATCCACCCACCTTACTCATGAGACCGGAAGAGAATGGGTTTGTTTTGGCTTAAGGGCAGTGGCGAACGGGCACACCAGCTCTCTGGGAGAAAAAGCGCTCTGTTGTGGTGCTTACCCGTTCCCGTGCTGTCAAAATACTCCCACCATGGCCAGTTTCAAGCTATGATGGTTTCACAACAGGCTCACAACAGTTCTAACGATTTAGCGGTTGGCTGTCATGAACTGGGATTCATGGGCTCCAGCTCACCACAGCTGGAGGGGCTGCCCCCTGCTGAGGCCTAAGGCTTGCACATAGTAGGACCAAATCCTTGCTTGGATGGACTATTCTATTCAAAATAGATATATTTTCTTCCTGAGTGCCTACTTTGTTCCTAGAAGAATTTAGAATGGACATCTGGGGAAGATCATTTGTGAATACAGTAACCGTCCCTTTTTCCTCCCTATATTCTGGTCCTTTTGCAATGCGACCTTGCAGGTTCTCCCATCAAGAGCCGGGGCCAGTTTCCTAATCCTTAAGTCAGGCCTAGTCTTGTGACTAATGACTTAGCCATTGGAACATAGTGAAATGACTCTGACCATTCTAAGCCTGGGCCTCAAGGCTTGGGATCCCACCAGCCAGCATGTAGAAAGCCCAGGCTACGGAGACACGGCATCCCAGCCAAGCCATCCTCGACCAGTGAGGCTCAGAAAACCCAGCAGCTGCCCAGAGGTACAGGAGTGAGCCCAGCTGGGATCAAAAGAGTCACTCAGCTGAGCCCAGCCTAGATGGCTGACCTGCAGACTCATGAGCCAAATACATGGTTGTTGTTTTAAACCACTAAGCTTTGGGGTGGTTTGCTACCCAGCAAAAGCTAATGGTTGGAACACCATGCTTGCGTTCAGAAGTAGCTTAGTTCTCGGTGGGATCGTCCATCTCTGAGCGAGGTAGAATTCGCTTCTTGTCCCCTGCAGCTCATTAGCCATGAGCCAGAAGTCCGGGGGTCAGCACCACTGACCCCTGCAGCACGTGAATTGTGGCAGAGTATTAATCCTCCCCCCAAAAACAGCCTAGAGGAGCCTGGGGGATGGAGACCCACAGCTCCCTGAGGGGAGAGCTGGATGAGAGGCCTGGTGTCCAAGACTGCAGACCCAAGCTGAGATGACTGAGCCCTTCTCCCCTCTGACTTGGCCTATCCCATGCAGCCCCAGGGCTGGGGGCCGCCCTTTTCTCTTGAAGACTTAACACCTTTCCTGGGAACTGTCTCACCAGGAATGTGGAAACTCATAAATTCGTCTTTTCTGGCCATAGAATATAAACATATTCTGACCATAGAAATTAAATATATTGGGGGGGGCTGGGAAAAGAAGGTTCTAACATATTTGGGGTGCGGAGGAGGGAAAGATCTATGCCTTAAAAACTTAATTTCTTTTTTAAACTTAAAACTTTCAGTTCAAGAGTAAAATCTGGCTTAGAACCTATGAAGGAGTGTGTGAAAAACTAGGTCTCACCCATTCCGCCCCCTGGGTTTAAACCCTCGAAACTCGGTAGTAGCAAAGAGGAGAGAGGAAGCAGGGCCCGAAACAGATCTGCAGGTGCCTGTGGTGGGACAGGGTGGTTTCCTCTCGCCAGCTGGTGACCTTGGGCAAGTCACCCAACCCCTCGGGGACTGGGTGTGACCAGGGAGACTGAAGAGCTCCCTAGTTCCTTTATGATGTGGTCTTTTTATTGGTTTCAAGGGCGAAGCCAGGGAGAGCCGGAGAGACTTCCGACAGTTGACGGGGAACATAGTGGCCCCGCTCTGCTGGCCGGCAGCGTACTCACTGAGCTGACATGGGTGCATTGATGACGCCACACTCTCCCCCAGTTTGTATTTGGCTCAGGACGCTGCCAGAACATACATGTCCAAAGTCACCCCCCTTCCCCACCCACCTCAGCTCGGGGGTCAGGAGCTTTGAACCTGGCTAGATAGGTGGGGAAATGTCAATAGTGTGCAGAGGGTTAATTAGCAGTTACTCCACCTAGTGATATGAGGTCTCTCATTGACAAGCTGTGTGACCCTGGGCAGGTTACTCCACCTCTCTGATCTTCCATTTCTTCCTCCATATTTTATATGATGTCATGTGAAACTTTTACAATGTTGAACCACATTCAATATCAGATAACTACTCAATGAAAACATACGTAGTAATGATGCATGCTTTATTACATAGAACATACCCAGAAGTTAATTGTTTTTCTATCCATTTAATTAATTTCATTTGACTTCAAGCAGCCACACTGCATACTCAGACCTTCTGGGATGTTCTCACTTTTCAGTTTCAGAACTTTGACTTCGTTCGGTTATTTGTGGATACGTGGGACACATCTTTTTTTCTATAATTTTTATCTGGGTTTTATGGAGACACTCTTGGGGCTTATCTTAGAGGGTTGTTAAAGGAATTAAATGAAATAATCCACTTAAAGCATGAAGCTTAGTGCCTAGACTAATAGATTCTTCATTGGGAGTGACTGCTGCTACTGTTCCTTACTTCCCGGGAATGCTGGCCGCCACTCCTGTGAATAAGGAGTCAGATCCTCAGCTCTGGTGGCAGGGCCCCTCAGGGACCACTGTGCAGGGAACGCCAAGTGTTGGGACCAGACATCCCAGCTCTCCAGGCCACAGGTCATGTGACCTTTGGTGCCCACCTAAGGTCATTCTCCCACTCTCCCTCCTGAGGGGGACCTGGGTGACAGAGCCTGCTCCCTCCTTGCTCACCCCCTCCATTGCTGTATGGATCAGAAGAGACTCAAAGATGTCCCCTGAGGCAATCTCCTGCCCTTGGGTAGGCATAAGAGACCTTTTCATCCCATCATAAAATGAAGGCAGTGGAACCTGTCGTTTTCCTACATGCCGTCCTTTCCTATCCATCCCTCATCCTTTCCTGCTCTGCGGTGTTGCAGGCGCCTGACCCTGTGGACTACATTTCCCAGGCTCCCCTGCACTCCAGCTTCCTGTAGGTTCAGCCAATGGAAGGCCCTGCCGAGAGATCAGTGTTAGGAGGAAGGGAGAAGCCGGGAAAGGCTCTCTTCGGTCCTCTCTGCTTCAAGTGTCTCCAGTAATGGCTGTGTCCCCCCCCCCACCCCCCACCCCCCTGCCCGCAGTCCTAACTCCTGCTGGGCACCGTTCCAGTTCCTGCTGGTCCCAGTTCCAGCCTCTGATAATCCCCTCCCTTCCTCTGTCCCTCCAACCCTTGGGAAGTAGCAGTTTCTCACTGTTTCTAAACTCTGGGTTGCTTTACCCTTCCCTGTTTAGGTTTTCAGCTCTTCTGTCACTTTTGTAACTCTTTCTTGTAATAATTCACTATTGAATATTCACTTGGCCTGGGCTCTGTTTTCCTAATGGAACCCTGACTACTGCAGCTACCACAGTAAACATCTTACAGACATCCCACCCCCCCAACCCCCGGGGTCTGTGGATGCTCCCTGAGGAGAAGGGGGTACATGGGATCATCCAGCTGGACATGTCCTCTCGGCCTCACCAACTCCTTACCTTGTGGGGAGGAACATGGCCCCGGAGAGCCAGCCTGGCTTTCGGTAAGAGCCCACTCTGTACTCCTTGGACTATAGGGGGTTCATTCCCTTCTTCTAAGGGATGCTAAGTTCAGGTCCTTTCAAGCTGATTTCCTGTCCTCACTCATCCCGTAATGTGAAGGACAAGGTCTTTGTCTAAAGAAACAGAACTCCTAAATTCAATCTCTGCCGTGGCATCCCCTTTGGAAGAGTACCTTGCTCCAGAGGGACATCTTTGCCCGCCAGGAGCAGGTCCCTCGCCTTGGTGCTCGAGAGCTTCGGGCCCATGACTCACCCTCATGACCCTGCCCCCACACCTGCAGGTGCAGTGCCTGCCGTCCTCTTCCTGTTCTACACCACCCTGGAGCCCTTACCTCACAGCTGTCCCCTCCCAACCCAGGCCCTTTGCTGCTCAGTATTTCATCCAAGAAACATGTGGGCAGATGTTTTTGGTACACCACTTGGTGGTGGTTCACCTGTGGGGCACCGGAGTAAATGCATGGCTTGGGGGATTCCCCCCTCCCCCCACCGGCCTGTCCCCAGGCCATCTGGGCTTTCTGGTGGAGTGAGCTACATATATATTTATAGTGGCAGGGACTGTGGGAGCCCGGCGAATAAATAAAGCTGAGGACTTTGGGTGTGCTTCCTGCTCTGAATCAAATCCCTCTCCTACTGCCTTTAAGTCAGGAGGCTCAGACTGCAGCCTGAACTGCAAGCCCTTGATGCAGCACCCAAGGAACATGCTGTGTTGGGACATTAGAGCTGAGAGGCCCTTTCTACTACGGATGAGGAAACTGAAGCCCACAGAGAAGCAGGGGCTTGACCCAAGCATTCTGACCCGAAGGGCCTTTGTGTGGGCCCAGGAGGGTCTGGCCACATAGGCTCCCCCGCCCCTCCCCTCCCCGCAAGTGTAGACTCTGTCAACTTAGCCACTCCTTCGAGTGCGGGGCTGCTTAGGAGGAAGTGGGTCCTGGGCAGCCCTTCTGGGTGTGAGAGGCCAGCTCCTGACGGGCTGCTCCATGCTCAAGGGCCCAGGCAGAGCCTCCAGCCGTGGTCACAGAGGGAGGTGCTCTCTGGAGCCCATCCCCGAGATCTCAACTGTGCTGCACGTTCCAGGAGGTGTCACCAGGCGCTGCTCCGAGGAGTCCAGAGAAAGCCTGGAGAGACGGTTGTGCTGGGAAAATGTTGCCAAGTCCCGTTTTAAAAGCAAAACAGAATTAGCCTGTGTGTGTGAGGTGTGTAATGGCTATGTGTGCGTGTGTGTGGTGTGTATGTGTGTGACGTGTCTGCCTGTGTGTACATGGGTGTGATGTGTGCACGCGGATGTGTGTGATATATGAGAGACGAGTTTGGCATATGTACATGTACCTGTGTGTGCGCACGTGCGTGGGTGTATGTGTATATGTGCATTTCACATGTGCATGTGTGAGCAAACATGTGAATTGCACGCACGAGTGTTGTGATATAAGATCGTGTGTGTGTGTGTGTGTGTACCTTTATGCGTGTCATATATCTACGTGCAGTGTGTGTTTGTGAGGAGCAGACCCCCAGTTCTGTTCCTTCCCAGGGCAGGAGGCTGCAGGATGGGGCAGGCCAGTCTGCCTTCCTGTGAGCACCTTCCGCCCCAATTTTTTTCATGTGAAAGGGTTCATCTGGAGCCTGTAACCAGTTTGGTGTTACCTGAAGATTTTCTGTCCTTCTCATTGATGATGATGTGCCTGTTCCTTGGAAGAAAATTTGGAAAACTCAGAAGAGCACAAAGAAGAAAATGGAAATTGCCCTTAGTCCCCACAGCAGAGTCTGGCTGTGGCTTCATCTGACTTTACTGTCTGGCTACAACTGGGACTTGGCGGGCGAGGAGGGGAAGGCGATGTGAGCACCACTGACACCCCAGGGCCCTTGAGCCCTGACCCCACAGCGGTCAAGGCTGTGGAAGCTCCTAACCCGCCTTCTTTTGTTGCTGAATTCTTCATGGTGTGCAAAGTCCCTGAGGTGACTGGCTTGACCTGAGCTGTGAAGACAGACACACTGACCTGGGTTTGAACCAGGGCTACACTGACCTCAGAGGGGCTTCATCTTGGTTCCGTTTCTTAACCTCTGCAGTTCTGTTTCCTCATCTCTAAAAGGGGATAAAAATAACTACCTTGAGGGGCAGTTGTCAGGGTTACAAATCTGGTGGCGTCCCCGGCAGCGGCTCCATATTCACTGTGGCTCGGGTGCCTGCCAGGTGGCCCTGAACCACGGGCTCCAGTAACCCTACCTTCTTCTTGTGTCCCTTCCTGTCCTGGCCCCAGTGGTGGCAGCAATGTCCTGCTGTTCCGAACCTCTGGGTCACCTCGCCGCCCTGTTGGGCTCCTCGGCAAGTCAAAGCTGCAAACCAGATCCCCTATATGAAATCCCCTTGGTCGAAAGACCTCGTGTGGTTTTGGTTTTGTGTGGAATCCTAACTGACACAGACGTGACATGCAGGGCAGTGTCTGGCACATAGAAGATGCTCAATATGTGACACTCAGGAGTTAGCCTCACCGGCTGACCCCTTCCCCAGAGGAAGATGTCAGGAGCCCTGCCTTCTCTGCACTCTTGATCAAAACCCTCACTAGGCTTCTTTATCTTCTTTTTTGTTTTGTTTTTTTTTTAAGATTTATTTATTTTATATAGAGAGCGAGCAAGAGGGAGAGAGCACATGAGTGTGGGGGGAGGGGCAAAGGGAGAGGGAGAGAGAGAATCTGCAATCAGACTCGCCGCTGAGCATGGAGCCTGACTCGGGGGCTCCATCTCACGACCCTGAAACCATGACATGAGCAAAAATCAAGAGTTGGACGCTCAACTGACTGAGCCACCCAAGCACCTCATGTTTAGCTTTTTTTTTTTTTTGGTAAAGATTTATTTATTTATATTTTGGGGGGAGGGGCAAAGGGAGAGGGAGAGAGAGTCTTAAGCAGATTCCCTGCTGAGTGTGGAGCCCCACGCGGGCTCGATCTCAGGACCCTGAGATCACAACCTGAGCTGGAGCCAAGAGTTGGATGTTTAACTAACTGCACCACTCAGGTGCCCCCATGTTTAGCTTCTTAAATAGCACGGCCCAATGGTGTGAGAAGGAGCTTTGGAGTAAGACTGCCCTGGGTTTGAATCTCAGATTCACCCTGACTAGCTGGGTGGCCCTAAGCAAATCACTTCCACTCAGCTACATTATCTAAAACCAGGGGACAAGAATAGCAATTTGTATAGATAGTGTTTGCAAAGTGCTTGAGGGAGACGAAGCTATCATGTTTGTTAATTAGCATGATTAATATTATCACCACAGTCTCCGCTTTCAAGAACTTGGGATTTTTCCCACTTGGATTTGAGTCAATGGACATAACAATGGCTCACCCCTATTTTTCCCAGCATCTTTGGATATAAAGAGCTCCAAGGTTGCTGGAAAGGGGGTGGGCAAATTTATAAGAGGTTGAGAATCATGGTAGGAAGAAAAGGATAAAGACCTGGAAACTTTCCTTTTGATGTTGGCCTCAAAGCATCTTGAGTGGGTTCAAGAGGCCACCAAAAGCGTGTGGGCCTCACCATGGATGGAGGGTGCCCCTGGTGGAGTCTTGAGCATGCAGAGCCAAGGTTTAAATGGTCACAGCAGGTGGGCTGGCTTGTGACTGAGGACAGGTGTGCAGAAGTAAAGAGCACTCCTGGACACCACTGATTCTCCACAAGATACCTAGAAGTCATTCTTGGGATTCACACTGCCCCTTCTCTCCTCCCTTCTTGGCCCACATGTTTGCTTCTACCTGGAATGCCTTCTCATCTCTGGTCCATCCAGCAAACTTCTACACAACCTTCAAGACCCAGCTAAGCTAGCACCTGGGTGGCCTCTGCTAACATCCCCAGGTGGAATTAAACACAACATTCTTTGCGCTCTCAGAACTTGCACATTCTTTCTTTTGTGGCACTTAGCACACCCTCTTCTGTGTACTCCTAATAGCTTAGGTGGCCTTTTATTGCAGCACTTAGCACAACCTCTTCCATGATTGTATTATGGTTTGTACATCCTTCTATTATGGCCCCTATCACATTTCTACAGTAATAGTAATAGCAACAACAACAGCTGGTAACTGTTGAGAGCTTTAACTACGTGCCAGGCACTCAGCCACACACCTCATAGGCATTACCTCATTGAATCCTCTCTTTCCCTAGGAGGTATCACAGATGAGGAGGCGGATCAGTGTTCAAACCCACTGTTGCCTGGTTCTGGAGTCTACGCTTGTAAGTGCCAGCATTTTGCCTGCGAACCCCAGGAAGAGTGGGTGGGGGGAAGAGACCCACTTATACCCACCTCTGCGTACCCAGTAGCTGTCAGGGCGCTCGTTGCCAAGTGAGCACTTGATGAACGCCAGAAGAAATAATAAAAAAATTCCATTGTGCTGATGTACCAAGATTTTTTGGAACCATGTCCCTATGCCGCTGTGAATATATCCCGACACATCTCTCTTTCTTGGTCTGGATTATTTTCTTTGGGTCGGCTCCTGGGAGCTCAAAGTGGGCGCGAGGATGTGGCGCTTCGATCGCTACCAAGTCACCATCCCGGCGACGCCGGCCGCTCCGGAGCGCACCCAGTTCCTGGCAGCCCCGCGGGGCTCTCCACACCTTGACGTGGCTGTAACGTCGCGCCCGTCCCGCCCTGCCGCTGGCCTCGGACTCTGACCTTGGCCCGCGCGGTGCAGGCGGAGCCGCGGGAGCTTCCAGCTGCGCGCTCCGCTCCCTGCCCGCCGCCCCCTGGCAGCTGAGTCCCCCTGGGGGAGGGGAGCCGCCGCACCCCACCCCGCCTGACCACTCCGCGGCCTCCGGCTTCCCGATCTGGGGAGGGGGGAGGGGCAGGGGCTGGAGAGACAGGAAGGTGGATGGAGGCAGCACTGCGGGGGGCGGGGGGGGAGAGTGTAGGGCACGGGGGGGGGGCAGGGAGATGGGGAAGGGGCGGCCTCGAGGGTGGGGGCTGGGGGTGGCTTAGGGTCCCCTTTCCGGTCGCTGCGGGGCTGGGGCGCTCCAGTTCCCCGATTTCTTGGCTTAGGGAAGGAAGGCAAATTCTCACCCTGCACCAGGGACTGGAGCTCTTCTCAGGCCTGAGCCGCATGGGGTGGTGCGGGGCAGACCTGGGGTGGGGGTGGGGGAGCAGGCTGAGGGATGCTGGGAGCCTCACGCTCCACCCCCCATGGACGCCCTCCTTTCTTTCCACCGCTTTCCCCCTCTTTCCACATCTCTCACTCCACCCCAAAAAGGGGGGACTTCTTCCACTGCTCCGGATGGAAGGCCAGAGTCGCCTGCACAGCCCGGACACGCAGGTAAGACCAGAGACATCTAGTTAAGCACAGAGATACTCAGTTTAACTCAGACATCTGGTTAAGGGTCTAGCCAGTTGAGACCGGTCTATTTGTGTGTGTGTTTTGGGGTTACCAGATAAAATCCAGGATGCCCTCTTCAATTTGAATTTCACATAGGCCATGAATACTATTTTTGGTGTAAGGATGTCCCCCATGCAATATTTAATATAAGTATGCCCCCAATATTGCATGGGACACACTAGACAGTAAAAAAATTATTCATTGTTCATCTGAAATTCAAATTGAACTAGTCATTTTGGGTTTTACTTGCTAAATCTAGAAACCCTCATGTATTTCCCTTCTTTTCCTGAATTTTAAACTCAGAATTCTGCCCCCTTCCCCTGCCCCCAACCAGCATCCCTCTTTCACCCTCTTGGAAGAGGTTTGGCTTCCCCTAGACTCATGCTCTTTTTAATTTCCCTCCTCCCTCGTGTTTTATTTACTTTAGCAAAGTCACACTGGGTATCAGTTTCAAAGTCTTTGATGTTATTACCAGAGACTGGGGTTGAGGCAGTATAAACTTTTGGGAAGGTTTCTTCAGGACATTGGAAGGAAATTAAACTCGGAAAATATGCCTGACATTTTTTTTTTCTTTCTAAAAAGAAAGTCTGCTGGTCGGGCTTCGTTATGGCCACGGGAGCACGAACAGTGGAGTTAAGGCCCAAAACCTCATTCTCAAGCCGCCACCAGCTGCAACCCCAGCCAAAAAGTGATTTATCTCCAGCTGCACTAAAGACCTTCTCAGGGTTTCCATCCTCAGCTGAACCTGTTCAGGGAGGCCCCAAACCTGTAGGCTCAAAGGGATCTGAGACATCAGCTAGACCAGGGCTTCTCAAACGATACCACACACATGCATCTCCTGGAGAGATCTTACCAGTCCCAGTGCTCTGGCCTGAGCCCAGGTTCCTGAACTCAGGATCTCTGGAGGTGGGGCCCAGGCATCACTATTTAATACAAAACTCCCGATGATTCTAGCTGGAGACACAGTGAACCAGAGTAGTGCTTCTTAGTGGCTGACAAGAGCTGATGGGTAGATACCCCAGCTCCCTTCCCCTTGGTCGGGCTAACTCGAAGGGATGTGACCCTCTCCTGTGGGTCATCTCGATCCCTGCTTGCCCAGGTGCCCACGGCGGTAACTGGCTTGATAAAACCCCCTCAATTGGTTACCTTTCCCTCCTGGGAAGTACCAGGAGGCTTTTGGTTGCAAGCAACAGAAATCGCATTTGGGTTCTGGCTTCCTTTCCCTTCAGTTTGCTCCTCTGTCTTCTTCTGTAGATCAGCTTTATTCTCAGCAGCTTCCTTCATTTTCCTGCACATGTCTAGATTGTATCTGTGTTTCAGAATTTCTAGCTTCAAGACAACTGGATCACCTCTGTACCACTCTCTCTAACTTTCCATAGGAATTCCTTTTGCTAGGTGACTGGTGGCCTGAGTTCCTGGTACCGGTCGCTAGGCAAGGGGACAAGGATTTACCCAAACTGGCTAATACTGGTCAAGTCCCACTCTGGGCCTAGGGCAGGGTCAGACACACAATATCCGCATAGTTGCCCTGTGGTGGGGGAGGGGGATATTTGGGATCAACCACAAGTCTAAAGGAAGGGTGATAAGCAAAGGAAGGGGTGGGGTGGGAGAGCAGAGAGGCTGTAGGAGGGGCCCCCACATCCTAAGTTAATTCTCAGATGAGACAGTATCTTCTTACAGACTTGCCCACTGAGGCTCCCAAACTGTTGTATCAGCCCCTGGCGAAGGTATTCTTTCTGCACTGCAGGAGGGGTGTCCATTGTCCGTGGCTGTGTCTAAGGAAGGGGTTGGGGGGTGTTGTCCAGAATTAGATCCTGGGACAATGGCTCATGGTGCCTGTGATTTATTAAGAAACTGGAATGGGAATGAAGGAAGCAGATCAGGGTAGGAAGGAGGCTGACCCAGGGACAATCTCAGGCAAAGCCCTACAGAGTGGCTTCGGCCTGATCCTTTGGGGTGCTCTAGTATATAAGGGATGCTCAGGGTTATCTTTTTTTTTTTTTTTAAGATTTATTAATTTATTTGAGGGGGCGCAGAGGGAGAAGGAGAGAAGCAGACACCTCACTGAGCTCGGAGCCCTACGAAACTCGGGGCTCGAAACCATGACCCTGAGATCATGACCTGAGCCAATATCAAGAGTTAAGGCTTAACTGACTGAGCCATCCAGGCGCCCCTGCTCAGGGTTATCTTGACCCAGGACAAGAGGGCTGGCCTCCCATACTCCTGCTGCCATTACTCCTTCACCTCGGTCGGCGGGCATGGGAGGAGAATGTAACATTCTAAGTGCCTCTGGCTCACTGTCTGGCAAGGAGACTCCAGCAGCTGAGGGAAGCCCTCCAAGGAGGAGCACCAGGTACCCACTTGGGGAAGCAGTGCAGAGATGGGAAGGGTCAGGGGCATAAACTGGAAGAGAGAGATCTGAGGGCTGGGTGGAGTGCCGATGTTGCCCACGCCAGCTGCCGTGGACTGGGGTCCACATATCCACGCCCACCCATAAACCAGAGGTCTCAAGCTCCACCCACAGATTCATTCTGCTTAGCCCACGTGGTGCTGACTCTCCAGGGCCTTACATCTTCTGAATTAGTGGCCGACATATAAATCTCAGGCGGTTTTTTACACAGAAATCCAGCTCTCTAGGCCAGATGTGTTATCAGAGGCCCATGTCGCCACATGGCCACCATTGGTGGATGTCATAGAGTCTGCCCAACCTGACCAATTTTACCAGGTGGCCTTGATGCCACAGTCCCCACCACTCTCTATTTGTGTCCCAAACATAAGCACTGTTATTTTCCTTATCGGAGAGCTAAGAGGAAAGAGAAATATTTTTTGTACCCACGGCTCTGAAGTGGAGGAAAATACACGGGGATGACTAATGCGGACACAGGATGTGTCTGTCTGAAGCATGCAGCCCCGGATGCCATGTGAAGGCTCCCTCGTGGCGCCCGCTGGGCCCGCTGGGCATTTGAGTTTGCCCCTCGCGCTAAGCCAGACTCTTGCTCTTCTGCCCAGATGCAGTGGCTCTGCTTCCCCTCCCCCGTCCCATTTGGTTAAAAGCAGCTGTTTTTTCCCCTTCCAGGTCTCCAAGTGCTGATTTCATTTCTTTCCCGACAAAATTTGAAGCCAGGAGGGAAATGGTTTGGCAGGAAATCAACGTGCAAGTGGAGGAAATAGCGTGGAGGCAGCAGATTCTGTGTCGAGGTCTGAGGTGGGGTGTCCGAACCAAGACTGGACCCAGGCTCTGAAGACCCCAAGAGGCAGGAAGCCCCTTGGAGGCCTGGTGGGACGGCGGCCCCAAGGGTGTTTGCTCAGCGGCCTCAGAGTTTTCTCTCAACAACTGTGGTGGAGTGGATTCCAGAGAGTTCTTCCTCCCATTCTCTCTGATGTAGGTAGACAGAGGTGGGGACCAGCCGGGGAGAAATGGAGAGGAGTCGGCAGAGTCCTCAATTCCTGACCACCCAGCTTCACGAGGGGACTTTTGAGTGCTTATGTTGCATGGAGCTGGGGGATGGGGAAGGACATCTGACAAATGATGAGATGCTTAGCACATGAGCAACGACGAAAGCTGCCCCTCCCAGGTCCCGGGCTCTCACCTGCCACCACCCCAGCCACTGAAGCCCCCCTGGCTCTTCTCATTGAGATCACCCTCCCCTCCCAACCCAGCTACGCCAGCATCTTTGACTGAGTTCTGGAAAAATTTCTTTCTCTTTAACTCTGCCAAGAAAGGGCTGAAAATTTCCAAGAGGAACACTTCACTGAGACCCAGAGGGAAAGAACCCAGGGGCAAAGGAACGGTGAGTTTCCAGAGTGCAGACAATCTGCCCACACGTCTAGTGGAAGATCACTTGGTGGGCATGGTGGAGGAGGTGTTTATGCCCCGGAATTCTTTGACTCAGCCGGGCCTGGCGGGGAGGCTTGCTTCCAGCCCCGCAGGGTCGTCCGTCGTCCCAATGACCTGGGATCTTTTGAATGATCCATCTATCCTCCTTATGAAACTCCTTTCTTTGGCGTCTATTTAGCGGGGAGGCTGAGGGGAGGCGGGCTGCTGGCGCTGCCTGAGCCTCAGCTCTGTTTTCTGGAATAGTTCACTTCAGGATCCAAACTTGCAAATTCCACTCAGGGAAGCAGAAGCCCTGTGGTTCATGAGGCTTCTCTCCTCGGAGCGGAGCTTCGTGATGTCCATCACTGCTCAGTCGCACCTTCCTGGTCCCTGTCCACTGCGTCACTGTGTGTGCCTTCCTGCTGTCCCCCAGGCTGCTCTCCCTCTGGGGATGTGGTTTGTTCCATCTGTCCATGCTTCCGGATTGCTGCCCTCGTCCCCGACCCTGATCCACTCTGACCGGAGCCCTAGGGACTACCCCTTGTGGGATTCCCACTTGGTGTTCATCTATCCTGAGGGTTTGAGAGGGTTAATCTCATTTCATCATCAGATCACACTTCACGGTGGGTTCTCACACTACCCATTTTAGGGAAGAAGAAAATGAGACTTGGAGAGATTAAGGCTACTTGTGGATAGCAGGATTTGAACCCAGCTCTGACTCCGGAGCCTGAACTCTTAGCTACTTAGGATGCTGTCATCAGAAAGCTGTAAGCCTCGGGCCTCAAAGATGCTCCAGCTGCATAAAGGGAGGTCTGGGTGGTCCTGAGTGAGCGGGGTCAAGCTCAAGAGCGTTGTCTTTGGCATCCCCAGTTCTCCACACCACATTGCACATTTGGGGATTCCCCACTGCAGACCCTGTCCCGACAACCAGGACCCCACTCCCCGGGGTTCTCGTTGGTACCATTCAAACTTTCCAGAGACCCATGCCAACCAGGCCCACTCACTGCTGGACAATGATGGATGGTGATGAATTTTATTTATCACTCCCTCCAGTTTTTATAGTATGGGCAACACAGTGGGCAGTCCAGGCTCTAGATTCACTGGTGACATGGACCGCTGCCTGCATGTGAGGGGAAGGGCATCACTGGGGTTCCTGTGCCCCAAGCCCTCCTGCACCACAGTGCTGGGAATTCCCATGACAACACTCACTCTCTAAAGGCCACCTGGATAATTGCTTTCTTTTTCTAAATCTGAGCTTATTCAAAGAAAAATGACTTTGGCTTGGCATGGGAAAAAGTTCAGGACATTATGTTGTTGGAAAGGTTTATGAGCTTGAAAAGAGTGGAGAATTCTTTCACTAGGTAGCATCCTCAGCCCCTTCACGGTGAGGAGTTTCATTCATTTTGTGGCATCAGAAGTAAGTGTTCAAAAAGGGTGAGCGTTTTAACTGGTGGTGTCACCCGGAGGAGCGGTGAGGGATCAGCTGGCCACCACCACAAAGGGGAGGGATGCGCTTTTGATTGAAATATGAAAGCTACAACGCACATTCTGTGTTGTTGTTTTTAAGATTTTATTTGTTTATTTGAGAGAGAGCATGATTGAGAGACCACAAGCCGGGGGGAGGGGGGAGCAGCAGAGGGAGTGGGAGAAGCAGACTCCCCGCTGAGCAGGGAACCTGACGTAGGGCTCGATCCCAGGACCCTGAGCTGAAGGCAGATGCTTAACTGACTGAGCCACCAGGCGCTCCTGTTGTTGTTGTTGTTGTTGTTTTTAAATAAGCAATCGTTTAAACCTATTTTTATTTATCTATTTTAGAGAAGGGGAAAGGGAGAGAGAGAGAATCTCATGCAGGCTTCACAACAAGTGTGGATCTCACGACCCTGAGATCATGACCTGAGCCAACACCAAGAGCCGGATGCTTACCCAACTGAGCCACCAGAACGCCCCAAACGTATTTTTAATTTTATGTTAACCTTAATTTTCCCAACTTTTCATTAGAAAAATTTTACACCATAGAAACCTGCAAGAGTAATAGCTATGAGATTCACTAACAAGTTAACATTTTGCCACATTTGCTTTATCTAATCTCTTTCTAGAAACATATACATTGGTCCAAAACAAGTATCAATATTTCTTTCCTTCCTCCCTTCTTTTTTTTTTTTTTTCTGAAATATTTGAGAATACAGTTACAGGCATCCTGATATTTTACCTGGATATTTCTGCGTATGTCCACTAAGATGGTGAACATTCTCCTTCATAAGAACAAAACCATTATCACACCCAATGAATTTAACATAGATACAAATCCGGGCTCTCTCTATGGTCTGTCTTTGAGTTTTTCCAGCTATCCTGATTATGTCCTTTCTTGCTTTGATCGTGGACCCAACCAAGGCCCATCACCTTCTGTTGGGTCTCCTCAGTCTCTGATCTGGAACCTTCTTCCAGCCTGCGTTGTCGTTTGTGACACTGATATTTATTCATTCCTTTGGCAGAATGCCTCCCAATGTGGATTTGACTGATTGCTCCTCATGAAGAGATTCAGGTTTGGGGCAGGGGGAGAGGGGCGGCATTAATTTTTACTCTCTTTTTGAATAGCTGATGTACTGATGTGAATAAAACCCAGAAGGTATGAAAGCATACATACTGAAGAGTGTCCCTCTTTCCCCTGTCCCCAGACACCCAGTTCCCTTTCTGGGAGGCAAACCGTGTTCCAGATTTCTGTGTCTCTTTCAGAGATAACATAAGGGAGATGGCTCGTGGTGGCTCCCACACCTTGAACTGGGTGGTTCAATGGGTGTGTGTGTCTGTCTGTCTGATTGTATTATTGGCTTGCATAGAAACCTTGGAAGGTCCCTGGAAGGCCGTCAGGATCTTATATGGCCACAGGATCTGGTGCTCTGGACCCTGCCCCACTCAGCCCAGCTTACTCCACTCTCGCCTGGAGGGGCCCTGCCACAATGGCCTTCCCTCCACCCCTCCTGTCTGCCACATGCTAGTCCCCCTCTCTAGAACATGCCTGCTCCTCTTCACCTACCTAGCTTCCCGTCACCCTGCATGTCTGGTCCACCAGCCCCTTCCTCCAAAAAGCCATCCCTAAATCCTGGGTAGTATTACATCTCCTGGTAAGGCCTCCTCGGGACACCCTGTTCCCTCTCCTTGCTCCAGAAGGGAGGAACCAGTTCTAATTTGGGCACCAGGCTCAGTGCCTCACACATAAGAAGCTTTCAGTAAATATCTGTGGAGTGTGGATACACCTGTGAATCTTTCACATCAGGCAGGATGCATCAGAACCAGGCTTGGGGCGAGAGTGGAAGGACTTCCAGGGTTGGTCCAACCCAGGGACAAGCTAAAGAAGTCAAATATCCCAATGGTGGACAGTGGTCAGCAATGAGGCCAGTAGGTAACTGGCTCCCACTACCAGTCCTGAGGCTAGGAGTTCCTGGGAGAAGCAAGCAAGTTCCCAGGAGCCAGACTGGGCCTACCCAGCGAGCAGGGAGGGAGACCTGAGGTCCTGGGGCTGCCAGAGGGCCCGGGCCTTGGGTGAGGCTGGGTGTTCGGGAGGATTATTGACTGGATCTGTGAAGGCTCAGGGACCTTGCAGGGCCCTACCTCTACCCTGCTGGGAGCCGTCAGACACAATGTGGGCCAGCCTCTCACAGAAGGCCCAGCAAGGTTAATAAAAGCTTCCCTCCAAAGTCTGGCAGAAGGCACCAGGTGTGACCTTTGACCCCTGGGTTCTGCAGGTTCACTTGGGCGAGGAAAGAGGAAAGGAGGAGCTGAAAAATCTCTGCAAAGAGGTTTCACACTTGGGCCGGAGGCCAGAGGAAGCGGTAAAGCTCACAAACAGGACGCCCCTCTCCTTCCCCACTTGTCCTTTGAAGAGAGAAGCAGGATGGCAGCTCAGACCCCTTAATGACCTGTATGAAATACATTCATAGAAAAAAGAGAAATCTCAACCAGGGTAACAGTGCAATGAGAGGGGCTTGTTTTGTTTTTTAGTCTTTACTGCGATTTTCAAATTTTTTTCTTCAATGAATTCCAATTATTATGTCCTTTTACAAAAATAAAGAGGAAAACATTTTCAAAGCTTCAGTACACATTCCTTGAGAGTACTGGTTCTAAACCTCGGCTGTTCATTGGACTCAGGTAGGGCTCTTTAGGAATACTGATGCCTGGGTCCCACCCCAAAGTGATTCAGAGCTCATCGGTTGGGTGGTGTGGCCTACCCAGGTGATTATAATGCACAGCCTCTTGGCAGCCACTGACCTCAAAGGAGTGTGCATTGGAGAGGTCCAGTGAAAGATACACCATCGCTGAGCATCCATATCTGGGGAGGCCACGTTCAGGCGTTTGAGCTGCGTATCATATAACTTCAGGGGACACCATTAACACAGCCTACAGTGTGAACGGGGCCTCCCTGGACTTGTACAAGGCAGCAGCCTTGTAAATATGGATATATAATTATATATTCATAGATACATCATTTAAACACTGATTGCTTTTGTTGACTACAACCCTCTGGGGGGAGTAAAGTGACTTTGACTAAGTTGTACAGAGCATTTTAACTAACTCAGTGTGTGCCTTCTGGGAGGATGAAATCTGAAGGCCAAGATAGCAATAGGAACCATGAACTACAGTGACCACATCAGTCCGGCCCCATGGGTTGTCCCGCACACAGGACTGAAAGGACAAGCTCAAGAGAGCTGGGACTTGTGTAGAAGCCCAGGGGCAGGGAGGAAGTCACCAGCAGACGGTCAAGGTGTGGTTGGTGCCCTGTTGGGGCAATGCGGGCAGCGGTCCAATGGGGGTCTTCAGCCTTTACCATGAAGCTTTTTTGTTTCTGCCCATTGGGGGGACCACAGTTCTTTGACAGGATCTAATTCCCTGCCCTTG
Organism: Halichoerus grypus; assembly: GCF_964656455.1. Taxonomy (NCBI): domain Eukaryota; kingdom Metazoa; phylum Chordata; class Mammalia; order Carnivora; family Phocidae; genus Halichoerus; species Halichoerus grypus. The sequence continues at coordinate 96,677,789 of NC_135721.1, forward strand.
AACCTGGGCTGGACTTGGAGCTGTTTAGAGGAAGGGAAGGCAGGGCGAGTGATGCTATGTAAGTCTTGAGGCTGCAGAGATGTGCAGCTTCTGCCCTTGTCTCTGAGTCACTGCTTCTTGGAGCCTAACCGACCTTCCATGGGGAAGCTCAAGGAGCCAAGTGGAGAGGCCCATGCGGAGAGTGATAGAGCTGCTGGCCATCAGTCCCACCGAGCCACATAAGGGAGACCGTCTGTCCCTTCAGCCATTCCCAAGTCCCAGCTGACACCACGCCACGTAGAAAACCCACCTGGTCAACTCACAGAATTATGAGAAATACATCTTTGTTGTTTTTGAGTCACCAAGTTTTGGGGTTTTTTGTGACACAAAAATAGGTGGCTGACGCAAGGCCATTTCTGCTCTGCAGGTGGTAGGGGGCCAGGCTAGTGAAGTCACATGGGCTGACCCACTTCTGGGGCCTCGTAGGCATGGAGGGAAGGGCAGATCCCGATAAAGCAAGGTGGTTGTTTTTTAAAAATATTATAAAATATTTATATTTATCAGAGTAATAGTACCTGGCCATAACATACTGGCAACAACTCAGATATATCAGAAAAGCCTACAGTGAAAGCAATTGCATCTTACCCATCGTACTTGCCCCCTACTCACCCCCGGTCCCCATCCCCAGAGACGACATCTTTCAGCAGTTCCCGTTGATGGTTTTTTCTCCAGTCTGGAGAATTCCAGTGTGGAGATTTCTCCAAATCACATACTTACACTTCCACTCCTCAGTTACCATCTTTAGACACCAGCTACTCACTCTATGATGGCTAAGGTAAGGGTTTACCTCACTCCTCCCGATGTTTCAACTCTGTTACTACTTCTGGTTCTTCTGCAAACAGCTCCTATTGAACAGCAGTTGCTGATTTCCAGCTTTGGGACTCTCTCGATTCCCAACTTTGTAAGACGAGGAGATGGGCACCCTTCCCGTGCTGTATCCTTTGTTCTCCCTCCCATAGCCCCTGGCTCTACTATGACCACTTTGCAGCACTGTGTAGTTTAACCTGGGGCACAGTGCCTCCGTGGGGGAGCATCCATGGGGTCCTCAAAATTAGGTGCAAAATACGTTCCATTTCCCGGGGAAGTTCAGAACTTCCATGATTCTGGAAGGGGTAGAGTGTTGGACCCCACACTGGGTGTCTACCATCTGCTGCCCGAACCCACCTTACCATTGTTGCCCCTTGTGCCCCGGGGGCTGACCACACACCATGTGCAACACCAGCGCTTATGCAGGTGGCTCTGGGCGGGGGTCAGCCAGTAGGGAGCACCGGTAGGAGTCAGGGGAGAGGAGGAGCATGAAGAAAGGCGTTTATTTCTATGGATCCCTTCTGGCAGGGCCATCTTGGACTACTTGAAGGACCAGCTTCGTTCAGGGTGGCCTTCTTCCAATAACCCTTCTCTTCCATTCCGGGAACCACCCTGCCTCTTGGGACTTAGGCACAGGGGTGATAACAGCTCAGTTGCTCCTAGCCTCAGGTCACGAGGGACAACATGGCCCTCCCCCCACCTTGGTAAATAGTCCCTTTCATCGCCTACCTGAATGATCCTAATCTGACCATGGCATTTGTTTCTTATTGGGCCTCTATTACTGATCAGGTTCCCTGGACACAAACTGGGAGACGGGGGTTGTGTGAGGAGGTTTTGGAAGAGAGCTCTGGGCAAAGGGAGAAGCTGAACTTTGATGTTGTCTCAGGGTGGGAGGGTTCGTGCTGCCCCTAGCAGAGGCCTGAAGTAGGACAGCCTTTAGAGTTATCCTGAATCCAGGCAAAGGGCCAGGCATGTAATCACATCCCCAGATGACCAGACGTTCAATGCGGGATGGGGTGTAATCTCGTGGTGAGGGCAATTCCCAGGAAGGGCCCATGGGCAGGAGGCCCCAGCCCCCTCTAAGACCATGAGAGCTCCAGTGTCCGGGGGGGGGGGGGGGGAGCACACCTGGCCCTGGCCCCGCCTTCTGGCCTGGGTCCTTTGTTCCCTGCATCCCACCTCCTAGCAGTCTGGCAGGTAGAGCGGGCGCAGTCACTGCTGAATGAATGAGGGGAATAGCAAGCCTCTTTGGAGAGCTTAAAATTCGTAACCTCAGCGCTTTTGTGTCCCACTGTGTTTTTCTTAAAACTTTTTGTTTTGAAATACGTTCACAGAAAACTTACAAAAACAGGACCAAAAATCACCCAGGTTTCCCAATTGCTAACATTTTGTACTCTGCTCTCTTTCTCTCCATATGTGTAATATACATCATACACACACATACATATACACTCACGCTATTGTTATTAGCTTCTGAAACGTTCAAAGGAGTTAGAGACCTCCCATCGCTGTGCTCCTGACTCCTTCGGTGTGAATGTCCTCCACACAAGCCATCTTCTTCCACTCCCTCCATACACTTGATCAAATTCAAGGGATACAACATTGACTCAAAGCTATTACCGAACGCTGGATCCGTGCACACACGCCCTGGTTGTCCCTCTAACGTCCTTTATAGAGACCCCTGTCGGCCCCCCCACCCAGGGATAGATCCCAGATCACACACTGCATTCCCTTGTCATATCTCTCTAGCTTCCTGTCTCTGTCCACTATGACATTGGCATTTTTGAGGACCACAGACCGATTGTTTGAGGAATTGTTCTCCAGGTTGGGTCTGCCCGTTTCCTTCTGATGAGATTCAGGCTGTGCCTTTTCTCAGGACTAGGAGCCTGCCTGTCACTCTTCCTCTCCAGACCTAGCAGGCTCAAAGTTCATGGCATCTGTCAGCCCTCAGGGAGGAGCTGCTTTACCCCGTTTCCACCTTTATGTCAAGGTCCAAAAAGTAAGTGACCTACCCAGGTCTCACCCTTAATGAATGACGGAGCTGAGACAATATCCAGGTAGCCTCTGCTGCAGCTAACTAAGGACTGTATTTTCCATAGTCCCTGGTAAAGTAAGTGACAGGGACAAACCCATTTTTATTCCCAGCCTTTTCTCACAGACTCAGCAGGGCCTCCCTAACCTGGCCCTTTGTTCTGTTAATTGAGGTCGTGGGTGGGGAGGTAACCAGAAGATGCTACAGACCAGGGAGTTGGAGCTACTCTGAGAGGGAAAATCTCTTGGAGAGTGTGTGTAGGACGGGAGCAGGGAGGAGAAGCAGACCTTGATGGTGAGTGGAGGAAGGCTGGGTGAGCACCTGCTTGGGGTGTGGGACTTGGAGAGAGAAGGTAAAGGGGTTTTTAGAAAGTTTGTAGTGGATTTGGAATATGGTCCCGCCCCCTCCTTCCTCTCCTCTGGTGTTTGCCTCTTCAGAAGACCTTAGTGGGGGGTAAAAGTCAAGGCTTTGAGAGAGGGCTGTGTTTTCTTTGAATTCCCCTCCATGTTCAGACTGGCCTCCAGGTGGCCCAGTTATATTCTGGTTACATACGAATGGACGTGATTTCATCTGGGTCAATGGGAAGGGCTGCTTTTGTGCCATCCACACAGGTGTCCCGACAGGGCTCTCGAAGGGCTTCGTCACACCCGGGGTCATTGTGGCGGTTGAGTAGGAGAGCGCAGAAGGAGCTTCTCTTTACTTCCTTCTGATTATTTGATGAGGGCAGGTTTTGTGTCCCCCACATCAGCTGGACATTTCAAGGCAAAAGCGGTGGGCAGGAACGGGCACTTGCTGTACGGCATATCGCCCGTGAAGTCCCTCGCCTCTCTGGGCCTCTGCTTCTCCACCTGTAAAATGGGGCTATACATAGTGACTCTCAACCAGGATGTGTGTGATGATTAAACAGGTTAAAGCATCTAAAAGCACTCAACAGGCTACAGAGGGTGATGTGTCTGCCGGGGGCCCATCTATATATTTTTAATTAATTTATTTGAAAAAAAATTTTTTTTTTTAGATTTTATTTATTTATTTGAGAGAGATTGAGAGAGAGTGAGAGAGCATAAACAGAAGGAGCAGAGGGAGAGGGAGAAGCAGGCTCCCCACTGAGCAGGGAGCACGATGCGGACTTGATCCCAGGACCCTGGGATCATGACCTGAGCCGAAGGCAGGCACTTAACCAACTGAGCCACCCAGGCGCCCCAAGGGGCCCATGTATCTTTTAGTGGCTCTGTGCCCCACCCTGATCCAGGAGGACACAGGGGTTGACTGAGCACTACAGGGCCGAGGGATGAACCTCTGACCTGACAGCCCCAGGCATCTCAGGGTCAGAACACACTCTTGGCATTGCCTGTCCTGGCTTCCCTGTGTCCCTGTGGAGACAGGTGACCAACAGAGACTTGAGGCCTCAGAGGGTCTGTGAAGGACACTGGGCCCCGAGCATTCTTACTGGATGCTGCTTACTGGGAGGCCCTGTACTTTAGAGACCCCTGCTCTGGCGCTTCCCTGGCTGCGCCCCTCCCAAAGGTGAGGAATCTGGGGGCTGTGTGACGGGTCTACTCAGAGCTGGTGAGACCTTTCTGGACCAAACCCCATGGAACTGAGACCCTGGATTTCCTGCCCAAATGGCAGGAGGCCTCCTCCTAGGGTTCATGAGGTTCTCTCCCCTGGGTTGTCCCCGAAAGGCAACCTGCCACCAGAGCATGTAGGTGCTGGGGTGGCCAAGGGGCAGCTCTTTGTGGAAGTGTGGGTGGGACTTAGACTCCGGGCGGGGTGACTATGTAAGTGCGCAAGAGGCCTTCCCAGTCCCAGAGGGAGTCTCTGGGGCCAGGCAGGGGGCCGGATCTTGGCCTGGGTCAGCTTTCCCTACCCTGCCACCTTCAGGCACGGAACTCTGTGGAGCTCTAGAATTCTGATTTCAGAGCCTGTCTCCCAGGTCTTATGGAAGTAGAGAGTCAAGGTAGGAGCATGGAGCCTATTTTACTGAACAGCTCATTTGCTTGATTTATAGCATTTAAATATTCCAAGACATGGGATGTGGGCCCTCGTCTGGCCCTGGGACTCAGGCCTGCAAGTGTGAGCGGCAGAGCTGACGGGGCCTGAGCCCAGGCCGGAGCCCAGGGCTGGCTGAAGCCAGGACTGCCATGTGGCCTCCCTCCACGCTATGGGCCCCAGAAGAGTGGAGGTGGGGGGAGGGACGCGCTCAGAGGAGAAGCAAAATGTTGGTGCTTTTAGGAGTGCCGCTAATAACACTGGGCCCTCTTAAATTCATTCCCAGCTTGGACCAAACGCCAGTGGCCGCGGCGCTGGGCCGATTGCCAGGATGCTGGATTTAGGGAATTCAGTTGCTTGAGGGGCAGGTGGCAGGACCTTTTCAGAGGGCAAGGCCGTGCCTTCAGGGTTCTGTCCTGACCTTTCACCAGAGGCTGAGGTTGAGCCCCACCTGTCTGTCAGCCCCCTCCTGGCCTTGTCCCACACAAGGACCACACCCCACACCGCCAGCCTTGGCTCCCCCTCCACCCTTTGTTGGGGGGGCTCCTCACTGCCCAGGGCTGGGGGGCCGCAGATAGCGCGGGCTGAGGCCCAGGCCGGCGGGGCGGGCGTTGCTGGGCGCGGGTCAGGGAAGCATGTGTCTCTCGGCCAAAGGAAAAATTCAGAAGATACTTGGTTATGGATTTAAAGAAAGAAGCAAAGAGAGACAGAAGCTCTGGAGGTGGGAAATTCATTTCAAAAGCAGTTTTTCAGGGAGGGGGTGTGAATTGGGAGCTGCCACGTTTCCCAGGCCTCTGGGGGAGCCACGTGGCCGTGAGCCTTGTGCTCCTCACAGACTGTTGCCTCTCTCTGGCCAGAGACGATGTTCCCCCGAGATGGACTCGAGATCGGGTTTTGTTTTTTTATCCCCCCTGTCTTAATAGGAAATTCTGAGCACATGAGGTAAACCGTGTCTGGGAGAGAAGGAATCCATGGAGTGGAGTTGCCAGAGCATCTTCTCTTCCAGGGAGGTTTGGGGAGGAGCCTGCTGCTTGCACACGTGTTTGCTGACTCAGCCTCCTCCCCGGAGAGCAGGGAGCGGGGGACATTCTCAAGAGGTTTTGAGTTTGTTCTTCCTGATTATCTGGTCACGGTGACTCAATCTGACACGGGGGCTGGGGCCCCTCCTAATTTGGGGGGGTGGTAGCAAGGCCTGAATAAGCACGGGGAACACCAATTCCACATCAGCTGAGCTGTAGAGACCCTAATCCGTGCGCCAGGGAGGGCAGAGCCTAGATTGGAGGGTGGGGGAGACTGGCTGTTGGCAGCCTCAAAGAGCAGCTGGGGAGAATCTCCTTTCTGTTTCTCAGCCTTGGAGAGAAGCCTCTGTTTGACGCAAACCAGCAAAGGCAGGGCCAGGCATCTGGGGAAAAGCCACCCCGGGGCAAGCCCGGCTCCCTGCAGGGAAGCTGGGGTGTCCCTTGCAGATAGCACTTGGCTTCCATTTGGGTTGGATGGACTGACAGAGCTAGACCTTCCCCCCCACTGTGGCTGTACAGGAATTCTGTGGTTTGCTGCTCCTTTTCCTATGGGGGCTACAGAGCCCACCCAGGGAATCTGGCCCCGGGAATTCCCGCCTGGGCCTCCTGGGGGTCTGAGAGGCCATGTGGCAGCTTCTCAGAGGTAGGCCTTGTGCTCCCAGCTGGTTTCCATGAGCCACAGGAAAGCTGAGTCGAGTGACTTGGAGGAGGCTGGGGTGAGGGCTTATCATAGCTGGGGTGGAGGAGGCTGGGGTAAGGGGTGACTGCGTTGCTGATGTTGGGGGCACTGGCTTGGGTTCGACAAGTGCAGACATAGGTCAAAGCTTTTCCTATAGTACGGTCACCTTCAAGTCACCTGCCTCGTCCTTCCGTTTTCCCGCTGACATTTCTGGAGGCGTGTTTGTTACCCAGGGATGCTGTAACAAAGTACTGCAAACTGGGCGGATTACAAGGGAGATTCATTTTCTCACAGTTCCGGAGGCCAGGAGTTCAAAATCAAGGTGTTGGCAAGGCTGTGCCCTCTCCGAAGGCTCCAGGGGAGAATCTTTCCGGGCCTCTTCCAGCTTCTGGTGGCTTCAGGCGTTCCTTGGTCTTGGGCTGCATCCATCTGTTCTCTGCCTTTGTGTTCCTCTGGCCTCATCTCATTTCTGCGTCTCTCCTCTGTGTGGCTCTTGTGAGGACACTCGTCGCTGGATTTAAGGCCCACCTGGAAAATCCAGGATGATCTCATCCTGATATCCTTAACTTAATTACAGCTGCAAAGACCTTCTTTTCTAAATAACGTCATCTTCACAGATTCCAGAGATTAGTATGTGAACATCTTTCTGGAGACCACCATTCGGCCCACGAAAGAGGGTTTCTATAAACCAAACCCTTTTATCCATTTTTTAAAAATGGATAAACTCCACGCCCAATGTGGGGCTTGAACTCACGACCCCGAGATCAAGAATCACATGCTCCACCGACTGCGCCAGCCAGGCGCCCCTTACGCGTTTTTAAGCAGCTTCAAGCACATTCACATTGTTGTGCAACTGTCAGAGATGAAGCAGAAGTCTCATTCCCAGGCCCCTGGGTGCAGGGGCAGGTTCATGGGTGCAGCTTCTTACAGGAGACGCCTTCACCACGCAGACCGCCATTCATCATTCGTGCTTCTTTACAGAGCTGTGAGGAGCAGGGTCCCAGGAGGGAAGGCAGACAGGACGAACAACGGGGATGACCCCACAGCAATTGCCCAGGACCGGTGTGACCTGGTGACTCAGATGACCACCCACTGCAGAATCTACCTGCCCTGTGGCGATGCCAACCCACTTTCCACACACCCATGTTGGCTTTTTCCCTCCAGACCAACGGTTCTCAAATGGACCAGCAGCATCAGCATCACCTGGGAACTTGTTAGAAATGCAAATTCCGAGGTTCCATCCCACATTGCCTGGGTCAAAAACTAGAGGTGGGCTCAGCTTCTGTAGTTTCATAAGCCCTCCAGGTGATTCTGGATCCGTGCTAACCCATGAGAAGCCGCGCTCTGGATTTTCAGAGACAATCCTGCTTTGAAAGAACTTACTGCCTCCTCTACAAAGCTACAACTTTTATTATTAGAAGCTTCATGAATAATGAAAACAAGGGAGCTGACAGATTCAGTAAGATCCCGTGAGTCAAAGATTTCGAATGGGTTGCCAGGGGGCACCTCTTATTCTTGGATTTGTTTGGTCTGCATATATTTTTTAACAATCTAATTAGTTGCCAGCATTAAAGGAATAGAACATTTCACATAGAAATCCACATTTCAATATTTCTTGAAAAAATTGGTGTGTCTCTGCATTCCTGCTGCACCGTGTTCCTGTGTGACAGTGGATTGGGGCCAAGCATGGGCCACCTGTTTCAGTGAGACGTGGGCTTGCCAGCTAGCCACAGTCCCCACCACTCCTCAAGATCAGGAGGTGAGCCCCACCTGTTCAGTCCCTCACTTATGTCACTGCACTGGCTGTTGTGGGGATTTTGACTTCTTGAAACCTATGTCAATAGCGGCCTCAAACTATAGCCCACTATGGTGGTTAATTTTATGTATCAACTGGGTAAGGCCATGCAACCCAGATATTTGGTCAAACACTAGTCTAGATGTTGCTGTTATTTTTAAGATGACATTAACATTTAAATCGGTAGAGTTTGGGGTGCCTGGGTGGCTCAGTCTGTTAAGCGTCTGCCTTTGGCTCAGGTCATGACCCTGGGGTCCTGGGATCGAGTCCCACATCTGGCTCCCTGCTCAGCGAGGAGTCTGCTTCTCCCTCTGCCTCTCCCCCTGCTCATTCTCTCTCTCTCTCTCAAATAAATAAATAAATCTTTAAAAAAATAAATCAGTAGACTTTGGGTAAAACAAACTGCCCTCTACTATGTGGGTGGGCCTCATCCAATCAGTTGAAGGTCTTAAGAGAAAAATACTGTCTCCCCTGAGGAAGAGGGAATTCTGCATTTCAGTCTACGTTTGGATTCCAGCTACAACATCCACTCTTCCCTGAGTCTCCAGCCTGCTGGCCTATCCTGCAGATTTGGGTCTCGTCAGCCTCTACAATCATGTGAGCCAATTCCTTAAAATAATTCTCTCACACCCATCCTGTGAGTATTGTTATATGTTGATGACCCCAGGACCTTTCAGGGACAAAGAGGCATAGGAATTCTGTTTGCTGGAAGCTCCTGGGGATACATTCTCCTTCAAACCCTGCCCTCAAAGATGGAGGCTGCAAAGCAAATGAACAGTGTTGTAATATTAAAAATAATGAGTGAATAATAAAAATCTACAATGATGTTTCAATAATAACAATATTTGTTTAATAATAACAATATAACGATATATGTGCTTATTATATGCCAGACACCATGCTAAAGGCTTTCTTGTAATCAAATCGCATTTAATTTTTGGCATAGCCTTACAGGATAGGTACTACCATCATCACACCATTTTACTGATGGAATAGTCACAGTAAGGAAGTCTTGCTCCAGGTTACCTAGCCCATGAGTGGCAAGAACAAGATTTGAACTTGGAGTAAGATTTCAAAGCTTATGGGCATACCCACTAACTATACTGCCATGCTACAGTATGGATTTCACCCTGAGTTTCCCAAATGAGATTACAATAGAATACCTTGGAGTAAAGAAATCTGACATGCTGAATTGTGATTCCTTGGATCATAGATTGCCATGTCCAACTGCACAGGTTGCGCGCTGTACAACTCAACACTGGCTGTGTGTTGTACTCTGCTCCCAGCACAAATATTGCTGCAGGCAATAAAGAAGGAGACACCTGGTATTTCCCACCTCTCCTAGAGGTAGAGAGAGGTGGTGGTATATTCATACAATGGAACACTCTATAGCAATGAAATAGAACAAATAATACATGCAATAATACAGATGAATCCCAAAAACTTGATAGAGAGGGGGAATAGAACCAGACACCCAAGAGTATATATTCTAGAATTCCACTTATAGCGGAGAAACCTGGAAGACACCAAGTTAGCCAAGTGATCAAGGTTAACATCACCAGTAATAAGACATACTGACATCACGAACCCTTTGATATGCACAGGACACAACATAATTTTAATGGAATTCTTGCCAAAAATGCAAACTTCACTCCGATAGGAGAAAACATGGAACAAACCCAGATTGAAGGACTTTCTACAAAATCACTGACCAGTACTCTTCAAACCTGTCCAGATCAGGAGACAAGGAAAGACTAAGGAACCATCACAGAACGGAAGAGACTAAGAAGAAATACCCACTAAATGCAGTGCGGGATCATGGATAAAATTCTGCAACAGAAAAAGGACAGTATGGGCCAAATTGGTGAAATAGTTAATGAATGTTAAATTCACCGATGCTAATTTTCTGTTCTTGAAAATTGTGCTGTGATTATATAAGACGTTAACATGACGGGAAGTGGGATGACAGATATAAGAGGACCCTCTGTATTACTTTTGCAACTTTTCTAAGCCTAAATTAGTTTAAAATTACATGTGAAAAACCAAGACAGCACAGTCAGCCAGGCAGTGAGCTGCCGGGCCGTTAACCCGGCTGTCTCTTGCAGGTCCCACCGGAATGAGCGGTGTAGGCCATCTGGAAATGTCCACCGGGAATCTGTTTGGTTCTGCTGCAAAAGGAAACCCCTGGTTTGCTGATTCAAGGATGGATCAGATATAAATGCCAACGAGGGCATTTTTAGGTTCTTACTTTTCTGTCAGAGGGTGGTTGCTCTTGGCGCTGTGGATGTGCAGGCCGCTGGTGGTGGCCTTTTTTCGAGTCACCAGCCTGGTGTGCTGTGGGGTGCAGGAAATGGGGAGGTGGGGGCTCTGACTGAGCCCGGGGAGGGTGTCATCCTGCCGGGCAGGGGGAGAAGGCAGCAAGGGGCGTCTCTCTGTGGCAAGGAGGCCTGCTGGCCCTTCCTGCATGGGGACGAGAGGCAGGACATGGCCTTTCTCCCTTCCTGCGACACCACTGCACCCCCAGGCCCACACAGTTTTCATCTGGCACCCACCCCTTCTGGTTTCCAGTGAGCTCTGGGTGTTCACTGAGGTCTCAAGTGACTGATGAGACCAAGACTCCGGTGGGCTGGGTCTCTGCCAGGGATCTGGGCCCATCGTGGATGAGGGTGTTGAAAATGATCTTCCAGAGTGTTTAAATGATGTGCCCCTTTTTCACTCCCTTCAACCCCCAGATTGTTATTCGGTTGAAGCATGGGCAGGTTCCATGGCACCTGTTTTTCAGTCTGAGTGCCCAGAAGTATATATTTGAATCTCAGGGATCCCCTTAAGCCACAGGGACCCCTGGATGATTGGCTCCAGACCCCACAGAGAAGCAGATGGGCTCCTTCACTGAGAAATTGCTCAGATTCCTCTGGGGATTTTGAAAGATGTCCCCTCCCCATCTCAAGCACATATTTCTCACTTGATTCTAGAACTTTCTTGTGCTGCTTTTGAACCACTTGGGGATTTATTTAGTCTTTATTTTAGGTTGGCTTCCCCTAGGAGCAGACGCTGAAACAGGTATTTTGAGGGTACATAGTTTATTTGGGAGGTGATCCTGGGAAATACTGGTGGGGATATGGAGAAGGACACAGGAAGAGGAGGGAGGAACAATGGGGGTGGGTTTCACTGGGCATGCTCGGGCCTCTGGGACAGGGCCTTGGAGTGTCTCCCTAAGGGACAAGGGAGTGGGAGTATCTGTACCATCGTACACTGTTGAACGCTGCTGGTGCACTTCTGGATGGTTCTGCCTGCGTGTGTGAATTGGGTTCTGCTAGCAGCTGGGGCTAGCTGGAGGTCTGAGCCGTGGCAAGGCCTGAGGATGCCAGCAACATGTGCACATCCCCGAGGAGGAACAAAACCTATCTGAGGTCAGGATCGGTTGTTTAAACTGTTTCATGAGGGAGGAAGCCAGGGCCACGTAGAAGCCGAGATTCCCAAAGATCCTCTAGAGAAGGTTGGGGAAGCAGGGCTGGATCCATCCTGCCAAGACAGGTCATCCTGCCAGCCAGGTGAGCCATGGCGTGTTCCTGGGACTGCAGAGAACCTGGGGCTAGAGCCGAGAGAATGTGGAGCCCCAGGGAGGATCTGGGGTGTCCTGAGTCTGTCTTGAACCCACCAAAGTTGTCCTGGGGCTCCAGAGGTCCTCACTGCTGAAGGCCATCCTTTCTCTTTCCATCCTGTGAATAGCATCAAGCTGTTTTGAAGCCAGACTTCCTTAAGATAGTTCTGTTTTAAAAAATAAGAAGTACCACCTCTTTATTGGCTATTTTTTTAAGAGCAGATAACCAGTGAGCAGAAGCCTCTTTCAGCTTCAGGGTCTGATGCCTGCAGAGCCCAGCTTTCTCATAGGTACATCCCCCATATATACCGGATACTAGACCTAGATGGTATTTAAGTAGATTTTTGTTTTTAAGGAGGAAAGGTGTTACTGCAGAAATGAGAGGATGCTTTTATAAATGGCCACCAGAATTCCTCATTGTCCAGGGCTGTCCTCTGGAGTCCCACGGAGCCCCTAGAGCAGTGCTGTCTGATAGAACCTTCTGGGGTGATGGCAAGGTTCTGAGCCTGCACTGTCCACTCTAACAGCCACATGTGACTACTGCGCACTTGATACGTGGTTAGTGCAACTGATGAACTGAATTTTAAATTTCATTTAAACCTAATTAATTTAAATAGCTACATGTAGTCACATGTGGCTACCAGATTGGACTGTGAAGATCTAGAGCAAAGGAAATCCTGAACCTGGGCAGTCTTTGGGGCCGTCCCTGCCCTGGGGCTGAGGCTGGAGAATAGGTAGGTGCAAAGGTATACACTCAGGTCGCAGGGCTGGAGCCCAGAAAGAAAACATCTGATGGCTTCTCCTCAACTCATGTCTTCTTTAGGTGTTGAAAAGGCTATCAATATGTTGCATTCATGCCCGGCCCTTTGCCTGTGATCGTGACCATGACCGGGGTGGTCAGAGTAGGCAGGAAGAACTAGCATCCCGAACCTGCCTGTGTCAGAAACTTTCATCATGTGCTTGCTCTTCATGACGCCCTGCCCAGGGCGTTTATCCCCATTGTCCTGGATGGGGGTAAGGAATGAAGCTCAGCAAAATATGTGCCTGAGCTCCACAGCAAAAAAGTGGCTGAGTCAGGATTTGAACCCAGGTCCACCAGAAGCCCATGATCCCCAGGCACTTGGAGCGGTGTTTTGTTTTTGTTTTTTTCCCTAGAAAGAGGTGGTGTTGCCTTGAACTTTCTCCTGCACTCTTCCTCGGAGTTCCTGAGTGACCAGGACACTCGCTGGGGAGAATCCAGCGAAGGTCCCAGAGCTGAGACTTCCAGCACAGCAGCATTCTGCTCCTCGGGGCTCGTGGTGGTGGACTCGTGGCTCATGGCAGCATTTCCAGCCTTGACCCGCCCTGTCCCATCTCCCCCCCACCCCCACCCGCCATGAGCCTCATGTTAAAAATAACAAAAAATGACCAGAACCAAGGGACAGCGCATGCTTTTCATTTTTTCTTTCTCTTCCCTGATTCTCTAGAAATGGATTAAATATAAAAAAAAACCCAACTTCCTGACCGAGGGGTTAAGAGACACTGGGAAGGGTTGTCCAACAGAGAAATTATGCTCCTGAGAATCTTTTTAAAGCTGCTTCTTATTTAAAAAAAATTTTTTAAAAAGGACCTTCCGTTATAAAATTCACACACGTTTCCTTAGAGAAAACTAGGAGAACAAATAAAAAGAAAAAGAATATGCATCATCACCCTACTCAAAGGGGGTCTTCACTAAACATTTGTTATCTTTGAGTTGTTTTTTTTTCCATGCATCGTTGGTTTTGCTTGCTGTAGTTATGACTATAATGGGATCATGGGTTATGGTGGGAGGATTTGGATCCTCCTTGGGGTCAGAGGAATAATTCAGGTCACTGTTTTTTCAAACCTTCTGGGATGAAGGACCCGTTTTGAAACTTTCCTCCCCATCACTGACCACACCTGGTCCTTCCATGCACGACCGGGATGCAGCATGTGTTACTTGCCCAGGCAATGCCCAGTCGTCCCCCCTCAGCTCTGCCAACTCAACTGCCCGTTACTTGGAGGCCACAGCACTGACCAAGTGCCCTGAGAGTTTCTAAACACTTACTCTGCACTTCTACACTTCTTTCTTTCTTTTTTTTTTCCAGTGAACTCTACCAAACATTTTTATTTATTTATTTATTTATTTATTTATTTATTTATTTATGTTGGTCACACAATTTTCATTTTTTTAAATTAACATATAATGTATTATTTGTTTCAGGGTACACTTATTTCTTCATAGTAGCACTGGTCTAGAGCAGAAGTCTGCAAAGTACGGCCTTTGGGCCAAGTCCTGCCCACCACTTGATTTGAGCTAAGGGTGGTTTTTATGTCTTAAATGGCTGCGGAAGGGGCGCCTGGGTGGCTCAGTCATTAAGCGTCTGCCTTCGGCTCAGGTCATGATTCCAGGGTCCTGGGATCGAGCCCCGCATCGGGCTCCCTGCTCGGCGGGAAGCCTGCTTCGCCCTCTCCCACTCCCCCTGCTGTGTTCCCTCTCTCGCTGTGTCTCTGTCAAATAAATAAATAAATCTTAAAAAAAAAAAAAAGGCTGGGGAAGAAGGGCATCAGAAGGAGAATAATATTTCGTGACATGTAAAGATTCTATGAAATGCACATTTCAGGGTCCATAAATAAAGTTTTACTGAAACATCCCTGTTTTCATTCATTTAGGCATCATCTATGGCTGCCTTTTTTTTTTTTTTTAAGATTTATTTATTTATTTGAGAGAGAGAGAGAGAGCACACGCAGGGGGAGGGGCAGAGGGAGAGAGAGAGAGAATCTCCAGCAGACTCCCAGCTGAGCTTGGAGTGGGGCTCGATTCCATGACCCTGAGATCATGACCTGAGCTGAAATCAAGAGTCAGACGCCCAACCGCCTGAGCCACCCAGGTGCCCCATCTGTGGCTGCTTTTGTGATACCATGCCACGGAAGTGAGTCGTTACAAAGGAGACTGGTTGGCCCATGAAGTTTAGTACTATTCAGAGTCTGGCACTTTACCGAGGACAAGTTTGATGACTTTTCTAAGTTTGTTGCCTCTTAGGATCCCTAGGGAACTTAAAAAATACAGCTCGCCAGGCCTTATGGCCTCTAGCCCTATGGAATCAGCCTCCAGGATGGGGCCTGGGACTCTATTTTTTGAAATTCTACCCCCACCCGATGCCCCCAGATGGTTCTGATGATCAATGGCTCTGGAAGCACCGGCCAGGAGGTAGGCTTCTTGGAGCCCACAGGCTGAGTCCCCAGGACAGGTCTTGCTTCTCTGCTCAGAGCCTCCTCTGGGACAAAACCTCTTGTGTCTGGAGCTTCTGTGTCCGCAGTCACATTCTTGGTGGGCCCAGCCTTTCCCGGGCACACAGCCGGGATTGTCCCTCCTGCCACAGTTCAGCCTTCCCCCTATCTCCTCCTCCTCCTGCCCACACACTTCCCTGATGTCACCCCAGTCTGGGCCCCCCAGGCATCCCCTGGGCCTTGGGTGTCTAGAATTCTTGGCCTGCCTCAGGGTGGCCTAGAGGAGCGTCGTAGCCCTTCGTCCTGAGCACTGGGCAGCCCTGCTCACCTCAGCTGGGCGCCACGCCTCTCCCACCCTCCGGTTTATGTTTTTGGCACCAGACTTGGAGTCCCGAGCCAAGTGTACACATGGCCTGAGTCAGTTCTACGGGGGATTTGAGAGCTGGAAGGGAGACTGACCACGAAGCAGGCCTCTCCTCTGCCTGGTCTCTTCTCTCTGCCTGAACTTCCTCATGACCCCCATCTTTGTATTTTGGACCCCTTTCCCATTGCCTCTCACCTCCTGGCCTATTCGTCTCAGCTCTGCCTTCTCCCTATTTTCCTCCTTGCCCCACCTCCTCTTTCCTTCCTTCCTTCCTTCCTTCCTTCCTTCCTTCCTTCCTTCCTTCCTTCCTTCCTTCCTTCCTTCCTTCCTTCCTTCCTTCCCCCCCGCCCCCTACCTCTGTTTTTTCTCACTCCCTGGCATTCTTTCCCCTATGCCTTGAATTTTCTAGTCAGACCACTGCTTCTGGCAGAGCTGGGTCGCCCACCTCAGAGAGCTGGCCCCTCCTCCAGCATGAGATGCCATCGGACCAGCTCCTCTGCTACCAGTGGCTCAGGCCTGTGGGCCAGACACGTATATAGAGTTTACTCTGGGAAAATGTATTCAGGCCCTGCCCTCAGGGAGCTCACAGTTTATGGGAGAGCTGGACAAGACACAGGCAATTCTGACAGTGTCCTAAAGGACAACCTGGGGATCAGGACCAGGGCCCCGGGTAGGGCAGTGCCCAGCAAGACACTGAACCTGGCTGTGGGGGATGGGGACAGTGCCTGAGGGGATGTCACCAGCTCCACATAGCAGAAGCTGGAGCCGAGTTGGATTCAAGGTGGAGTGTCCCCAGGAGAAGGAATGGCATGCATATACAAAATATTTGGGGCTTGGGGTTTGGACGTGAGGCATGAAGAAGAGGCGAGAGTGAAGGGTGACATTCAAGTTTCTAGCCTGGCTATCTGAATGGGTGGTGTATCAGTCAGTTACTTTTGTGATGATGTTACATAACAAACAATCCCATAATCAACTCTTTATTTCATACTCACGAGGCAGTAGGTCTGTTGTAGTTGGCTGATCTTGAGTGGGCTTGGCTGGGCTTGGCTGGGCTTGGCTGGGCCAGGCTTTTGGTTGGGTTCAGGATGCTCCATTTGACTTCACTCTGGAGCCTAAGCCAAAGGGCAGTAATCACCTTGGGCAGGTTCTTGTATGGAAAAATCACAGGAATGCAGATCATGCCAACATCTTTAAATTCTTCACTAGCATCACATCAAGTGCTGAACTAAACTGAAGATCACCAGGGGAGACAGGAGATAAAGCCCCTGGGGACTGAGGGCTGGGGCTGATCTTCCCTGGAAAATGTAGTTGAGTGTCCTGCTCTCCCTAGACCAACAAAGGTCACTCTTATGATGTATTTCTCAAGTCCTTAAAAGGATGTTAGGGAATAGACATGTGGTAACCAGAAATGGGTATGACTGGTGTCTACAAAAGTCTTTATCCACCCAACATTGCACATCTGATTTATGGAAGATTCACCATTCCCTCCCGTGGGGTACACATGCCTGCTAGATTCACAGCCTTAGTTTAAAGCCACTGCCCCCTAGCATGGAAAATAGGCTTTTGGTGTCCTAATGGGTAGTTGCACCATCAAATTGTAACTTCAATTAGAATTTCAGGATAGTCCATTATGTAAACTTATTGAATTTTAAATTGTTGTTGGCTATAACAGAGACCTGAAAAATAGTGACTTAAATCCCCAGGCATTTATTCTTTGCCTTATTAAGAACTTTAGAGGTAGGCAATTCAGGCAGAACCCACACTTGTTACATCTTTCTGCTCCATTGCTTGCAGTAAGTAGTTTCTACCCTCAGAGTGTCCTCATGGTGCAATATGGCTACTGGAGCTCCAGCCATTGTATGAACTGCAGTCTGGAAGAAGGAGGAAAGACAAAAGGGGTATTTCTCTCAATTGATACAGGTGCCTTTGAAGCAGATTTCCTGGAAGCCCCACCAACACTAAGGCTTACATCCCATTTAGTCACATGCCCACACGTCACTACAAGAGAGACTGGGAAATGTAGGTTTAGCTGAATATATCCCTTCTCTGGGTAAAGTCAGGGTTGTGTTATCAAGTCAGAGAGTGAGAGTAGATATTAAGTAGCATACAGCATTTTCTCCCACACCCTTCCATCTTCTTTTTCCCCAAAATGGAGAGGCAGTGGAGTATAGCAGAAAAAAACAAACAAACCAACCCTGGTTTGGACTTGATCAGAATTGATCCCAATTCCAATTCTTACCTACTGTGGCATCTGGGCAAAGTCACATAACCTCTCTGAGCTTTCTGGTCCCTCTTCTCCAAAATGAACTGTTGACCATATTTGCCTTCCAGCATCCAGGTGGGACTAGGAAGTCTATGAATTATAACACACTATACAAAAATTAATAATATAGAAACATTGAAAATAGAACAAACACCTTTTTCCATTAGAAGGGAACACATGATCGTAGCTTCTTCTCCCTAGACAGAAGGGATTCCCCTTTGCTCCCATTGCTGCCCTGCCCCCCAGGCTATCACGCTTCTAACAGGCATAGCTGGGGGTGGGGGTGAGGCAGGACTCAGAGTGGATGGAGCTGGGCCCTGTGGATGCACCTGGTATCCCCATGCCCTGGGGACAGTAGGTACCTCAGGAGAGTGTCTACCTGTGGATGGCACCCCTTGATCCAGTGCTTCTCAGCTGCTCTAGCTGGGCTGTTGACTTGACCCCACCTTCCCTGCGTCTCTCAATGCGGCTTGGGCTTCTCCTGGCACGGGAGCTGGGCTCCTAGTAGGAACATCCCAAGAACAAATGTTTCACGAGGAAGAAAGCAGAGGCTGCCACTTCTCTTACAAGCTAGACTTGGAAGTGGCATGCATCATTTCTTCCCAGGTTCAGGGGGTGGAAGAACAGGCTCCCCCTCTCTATGGAGGAACCGCATTTATATTAGGAAGCATGAGGATTGATGGCAACATCAATGATCTCAGAGAGCAGCCACCACAGCCCCCTTGGCTGTATGTTAAAATCGCTCAGGTGATTTCAGCTGCATGGTAAAACACTGAGTCCTGAGTGCACCTCGGAGACTGCCGTAATTGGTAGTCTGCTGTGTGGGTGTGACCATATTTAAAAGGTCTGGAGATGATTCTAATGCACAGTAAGGTTGAAAACCATTGGCTTAATCCAATCCCGGAAAAAAAAAAAAAAAAAAAAAAAAAAAAAAAAAACAGCAAACCACAAAACACCTGGGGAGAGAAAGAGCCCAAGGCTTGGTCCATGAGGCCTGGGAGGGTCCTCATCAGACTTTGGGAAGCTCTGCTCCGCCCCCGCCCCCCCCCCCCCCCCCCCCCGCCGGTTTGGTTCCCATGGGACTATCTGCGTGTAGTTGCCCATATGGTGAGGGGATATGGGAAAAACATGGAAGCCAAGGTGGAAAGCCAAGTGGGGATAGGGCCAGT
The DNA here is from genome assembly GCF_964656455.1 of Halichoerus grypus. Classification (NCBI taxonomy): domain Eukaryota; kingdom Metazoa; phylum Chordata; class Mammalia; order Carnivora; family Phocidae; genus Halichoerus; species Halichoerus grypus. The sequence goes on from NC_135721.1 coordinate 96,696,774, forward strand.
AGAGTTTATAAAACTAGCCAGGAGTCTCATTGATCCCAGATTTTTGATCTGAAATTGGTAGGTTGGCCAGTTTTTTTTCCATTGTCTTCGCCAGGAATTAACTTGTGGCAGAACATGGTGCAAGCTCTAATGAAAATGTCAGAAATCCCACTTTTAGAGCATTTTGGGTCAATAAACCTACTAATAGTTAATATACCTTTCCCCCAATGGCAGTACCTAAAAAGATGGTTTCCAACACCTTCATTTCAGGATGGAGAGGCAGGAAGCATGCTCATGAATATTCATGGTTCTGCCTACTGGCCGCAGGCATTCGAAAATACTCTATTCCTAAGGCTAATGAGCTCTTAAATTTCTTTTGTGCTAGAGAAAGAGGTTTTATTTTTCTGGATAATTTATTTTGGTGCCTGTCCATTTTCTGAAAGGGATCTTTCCTTTAAGACCCTGGGCACATTTCAAGAGCGGAGAGGATGGTGACTAATGCAACACAATAAAATAAAATTAAATTAAAAAAAAGAGCGGAGAGGAGTTTTAAATAAACCCCCCACACAGAGAAGCCCACAAGCCTAGAGCTAACATTGATGAAGACGGCGCACAGAGGCTGGGAGGCAATAGGATGAGATGTTTGCTGTGAGCCCAGTTCCCAGGGAGATCAATGTCTAATGTCAATGTCCACATAATCAACACCCTTGCGAAATGCGTAAGACCATGCAACAGAAGACGTGGAATCGTGAATGTGGACAATACATAATTGGAATCGGAGACTCCTGTGCCTTTAAGGAACCTTGTAAGACGTTTTGTCCAATGACCTATGAGACACCGGAACCCCCATTCTACTATTGCTGAAGCGGCACAGAAGAGGAAGGTTGTGTTCTCTCCCTCTCTCTTCTCTCAGTTGTCCAGTTCTGGCTGTTAGATAGGCTTTCCTTACATCTATCCACACATTGTCTCTACACCTTCTACTTGCTCTGTGAACCGCTCATTTGCTCTCCCTCAATTCCTGTCCTCTGCACTCTTCCATGTCAAAGGGGCTGGAACCCTGTGAGTGGCATTTCCCAGACTCTCTTGCCTGCACACAAGCCCTATTCACAGGGCAGAAATCCCAGGCATTCCCAATCCCAGACACACTCTCCCAGTTTACAATCTCGGTTTAGGAGCCTCCTCTACAGTCTCTTCCAGGATCCCACATCAACCTCAGGGAGGACTCTGATTGGACTTGCCTGAGCCAATCACAGTGTCCCAGAGGATGGAATATTCTGATTGGCTAGCCTGGGTCACATGCCCACTGCAGCGGTGTGAGGTTGGGGTTGGGTGCGGCGGTTGTCAGCCCCACCAGGACTATGTCCTAAATGGGAGCTCCCCAGAGAAACCAGCAGAAGGGAAGTAGGAAAGCATGCTGGACAGACGAATGCTATGGCTGCTACTGGCCACTTCAGCTTCTTACTCCTCATTGTGATAGCTCCAGTGGAGCCCAGAGGTTGCAACCCTCTCAAACGCTTCCCTGGCGTTGGGAGGTGGGAAGCACATATATTCTTATGCCAGCCTGAGTAGAAATGTATCTCAGTTTGGGCTGCCTCTGAGACCAGGAGTTGGGTATGGGTAGTTTATTTGAGAAATGACCCTAGATGCACTGGGAGTGAGTGAGTAAGTAAGACAAGGAAGAGAAGAAAACCCATAATGGGTGTGTTAATGAGAGGAGGAAATAGGATTCAAGTGCCCTTGGGGACCTTTTGAGAGATTGTATAGTTTTATCACTGCAAACAATCCCTCAGAATTGTGCACAGGGGGATGAGGATGCAGGAGTTCTTTACACCACTTGGCATCGTTGCTTGATCACTGCTCCTGGGAGCAGTCTCTCCTTAGCTCTTCAGGCCAGACTTGCTTTGTGTGTGTGTGTGTGTGGGGGGGGGCGGTAAAGGACACTCTCAGGCAGAAGGACACAGATTCTCAAGGGAGGAAGCCCTTGACCTGGCCCAGAACTGTCCACTGAGGCTATGAGTGACTTCCAGAGTGGGTTCTGCTGTAATCTGTTCCTTTGACCACTGCAGTGGCCCCATGAGGTTAGGATTACTTCATTTGCTAGCCAAGGACACTGAGGTTCAAACAATTTCAGAGCTCTGATACTAGAGATGCTCTAATAGCAGGCAATCTGATTTTTAAAATAGAATGACCTAGTTTACAGAATTCAGGGTTTTAAAAGTTTCTTCCGCAAGTCTGACCTGCATCCTGTTTTGAAAGTTTATTACAGTTGCTTATTAATTGGCATTAATAAAGACCCTGGCTGTTATTATCTGATAGTGATAAGCATTTCAAAACTTAGGAAATAGACACATGGGTGAGAAATGGTGGAGCTTCATGCTTCAGAATGTTGATGTGAGCTCGAGATTGGTTTTAGCCCTACAGAGTTCATGAGATAGTGGGCCATGGTCTTGTGAAGCATTTCCTGCTACAAAGGGAAACCACAGCTTATCTCTGGGGCCACTTCATGCCCCACCGTGAACAAGGTTCTGGCAGGTGGCACGCCCTGTGAATCAGCCTCATTTTTCAGACATCATAAGTACAATATGTTTTTATAGTGGTTTTGAAAGCCCCCCAAAGCATCAATTCTTGCAAATCAAGGACTAGATGGGGTCCTGGACTCTATCACTTTGCTCTTGGGATCCCAGGCCTGGAAACTTGGCACAAAGGGGGCACAGGGATCTCTTTGGCTTAGATGTGGTAATGAGACAATAGGATAAATGTAACTTTCCATTTTGCCTTGGTAACATGAAGAAGCCAGTTGACGAGCTCCCTCTCTATAGCTGTATGGCATTGGGCGAGTCACTTAACCTCTCTGGAATTGAGCTATTCATACAGAAAATGAAGGAGTTTGGCTAATCAACTGGCCAATATGAGGCCCTGGTGCTGTACTGCCCCCTCCCTGCCCACAGCATGAGGTGCTAGTCCGTTATGGCACCGAGCTAGATGTTGGCCTCAGAATCCTTCTCAACACAATGAGCCAGGAAACCACTACTGAGCGGTCAGAGTTGGCAGGTGGGTTGAAACCCATTTGCCATTCCTGGACAGGATGATCTCTAAAGTTCCTTCTCACTTTAGGTCACTGGATTCTGTGAACATGTCAGCAAGCCATGCCTATAGGCCCAACCCCGCCCACTGCGGGCTTGTGTAATAGAAGTTCTATTAGAACACACCCAAGCCCAGTAGTCTGTGGATTGTCTGTCGGCTTTTGTGCTGTAGTGGCAAAATTGGGTAGTTGTGATGGAGACCACGTGGCCTGCAAAGTCTAAACTATTTGCTATCAGCTTCTCTACAGAAAAAGTTAGCCACCCTCTAATTTGAACCTCTCTCCTTCCCTCCAATCTTGTCTTCCGTGGGTGAGGCTCCTCTTTGTCCCTGAGGGTCCTGTATGGCTAAGCGATACGCCAAGTGCCCATGGGCCTTTGGCATCCCTAAGTCCAGAGAGAGGGAGACAAGCTGTTGGGAAGGTAGAGGGAATGGAATCGGGTGGTGGGGAGACAGGATTAGCAAGAGAAAAGATAAAGGTGTATCCAGACAAGAGGGGCAGAGCCTGCTCTTTGTGTTGTCACTGACGGCGCTCTGGTCAGCCTGCCTGGCATCCAGGTTGGAGGCTGAGCTAGCTTCTGTAGCTGTGTGCTCCAAGAACCCTGGGATGGCCCGCTGCCCACTGGCTTCCATGAGTAGTTTGGCATGAAAAGTGCAGGCTTGGGCCCTTGTATTGTTTCCTGAAGGAAAACAACCACGTTTTCCTGGTCTGTGGACAGCCACCACTGCCCGCCTGGATGTTGGCAGGAGTGTTAAACTCACCCCCTTGAAGGCTGCCTCAGGAGCTGGGAGCTTGCTGATGCTCCTGCAGCTGTGTAGGATGTCCTGCTGTATCTGTGTTCAGTCTGTGGGCTCAACACCCATCACCCAATGAGTCCTACACGATTCTTGGTATAGCAAACTCTATACACTCTCTTCTCTTCTTTCCCTCCCTGCTCTGTTGGGACCCCTTTTCCAACTTCCGCATGCTTTGTTACTAGTGGCTCACATCTGAGGCCTTTGGGGGCCTGCCTTTGGCACAGGGCTTTTTGCTCACATCAAGAGCCTGAAGTGCTTAGATGTCTAAGTCTACCTGTGGGGCAGCCTATAGCCAGTGACTGTTCGCAGAGAATGGAACCCAGCTCCTTTGCCTCCAGGTGTAATTCCTGCCGCAGCTCCTTGTGGGGTCAGCCTGAGGCTTTGACTTTGTCAAGCTTACACACATTCAGGTCTGGCCAGCAGCAGGTCCTGACTGATCGGGCTAATGAACACAGACAAACCGCTTTTAGATTCAGTTAATTATTCACATAGACAGTGAAAGGAAGCATAAGCCAAAGGTGCCAGCTTCCCAGATCCTTGTCTCACACACCAAAGAAGGATGATACCAACACAAAGGAGACCAGATGACCACAAGGTGACTTGGGATTACGCCATTGCTGAGGAGCCAATTCTAGGCAGCAGCTTTAGGAGGGGCAGGGCAGGAAATCCCATCCCTCATCAGAAACCTGGAGGCAAGGAGAAACTTCCTTCGGATAGCCTCTAGGGGGATAGAGAGGTGAGTGGGGACAGCCTCCCACCTTCTCCTGCTCCAAGACGATCAGGGTGTCCCTCCAATGCTCAGTGTGTTTGTTCCTGTTGCTGTTGTAATCCATCACCAACTTGGGGGCTTAAGCAATACAAATTTATGGTACAGCTCTGGAGGCCGGAAGTCTGAAGTGGGTTTCTCTGGGCTAGAGCTGGGGTGTAGCCGGGCTGTACTCCTTCCCCAGGCTGTAGGGGAGAATCACTCTTCTCCCCTTTTCCAGCTGCTAGAGGCCTTCGTCCCTTGGCTCGTGGCCCTGGCCAGCCACCACCCCAGCCCAACCTCTGCTTTCATGCTCACGTCTTTCTCCCTCTGGTGAGGACCCTTGTGATTATGCTGGGCCAGCGCGGGTAATCCAGGATAACCTCTCCATCTCTAGACCTTTAACTTAATCCCATCTGCGAAGTCCTCTTCACCCCCAAGTGAGACTAGTCATAGGTTCCATGGATTAAGATGCAGACATCTTTGTGGGGCGTTACTCTGACCACCACATTCAGCTTAGCTGTGCTTCAAGCCTTTGTGCCCCTGGTCTGGATCCATGCCAGATGGCCAGAGTGCTGTGGTGGGCTGGCCCTGCCTGGCTTCCTCCTCCTCCTCCCCATGAGGCCCCCCTCACGCCTTGCTATTTCTCCCTGGGAACACTCCCTTAATAAATTGCTTGTTCCAGATCTTCAGCACAGGGGAAGTTGCCCTAAGACAGTGGGTCACTCCCTGTGTGGAGAGGAGCACTTGGTAGGGTAGTGGGACTTTCTTCCTTTGCTCCTATGCAAGATTATAGACCAGGGACCCACCCTTAGTTAATTAAGGAGAAGCTGGCTGGAATTTTTGAGGGATTATATAAGCCTGCCGACCCCCCAAGGGAGGGAAGGTTGGATGGGAGTGTCCTAGACCCTGTGGTTCAGGAAGGTTCAGCAAGGCCTTTGTGGAACCCTGGAGCCAAAGTTGCTCATGAGAAAGCTCTGAGAAAGCCAGGCCACCTTAGTGCATCTGCTGTGCCCAGTCATGGGCTGGGGCAGACCTTCTCAGTGGGAAACTCAGCCCAGAAATCTGTGTTCTAACAAGTCTTCTAGGTTCGGTGGTGCTGATCCCTTGGGAGCACTGTTGCACACATGTTGGAATTACCTCGGGAATTATTAAAACAATCCCCATCCCCGACCAATCAAGTCAGGGTCTCTCAGGATGGGGGTAAGGAGGGGAACCTAACTTCACACCTTCTTAAGCTGCTCAAGTGATTCTGATGTGCAGCCAGGACTGAGAACTGCTGTGTGTGTGTACATGTTCACACACGTGTGGTGCACGTGCTGTTCATTTAACACACATTCACTGGGCCCCAGCAACATGCCCTGCATGCTATCAGGTGATCCCTGAAACTCTAGAGCTGGCGTCTTACAGGGTTACAGCACGTAATCAAGGGGATGCAGTTTTGTGTGCCCATTCCCATATGTGCAGAGAGGAGAAGAGTTTGTGGAGGGTGGGAAAAAACAAGACCTGGGGGAGAAAACAAGACCCAGGACAGGTTTTTAAAAGAAGCCATTAAATGTTGGGGAAGTGGCTGCTTTTGTGAAGTTAGCACCTCCCGTCCTGATCCCCTCTGCTAGCCTGACCCTGTGGCAATGGGTACCGTAAATATCTGGACAACCCCAAACCATGAAGCTGGGCAGGGCTCTCTGATTCCTAACCTATAATCACACTGTCCCCCGCAGCTTACAGGGAGGGGGTGGTGGTCAGCAGGAAAATGGCGGCTTTCAAAGAGTGGTGAGGTAGGAGCCAGAAGCCAGGAGGTGGGTCAGGATTCTGCTGGTATGCCGGGGGCAGGGGGCAGGGGAGCCCCGGGGCAGATAGGAAGGGTAGTGTCCATGGGCAGCCAGCAGAGCCTGCAGGTGATTTGAGGCTGAGACCACTCATATCTCCAGGCTGTCGGGACTTTTCTGGTTTCTGGAGGCTGAGTTCAGGGTAGTCTCTTGTCCAAGCCCTCCTACTAGGAAAGTTCATCTATACCTCTAAGTTACAAATGAGAGTAAGTCATACTCTGGGGCAAATATGCAAGCCCCTTGGCCCTTGTCCTTTCCCCAGTTCCTCCTGCAGGGACATTGTCTATCTGGGTGAGGTCTGCCCAGGGAGGGCACTGAGTGGAGAAAGACTTGGCTGCTGGAGAGCCATGGTTCTGTGGGAAGGCTCAGAGGCCCGTGTTCTTGGAAAAGGAAGTAGCTTGAGGCAGAATTCTTGTTCGGCTTTCAGCTACATCAGTATGAACACAGGTGATTTGCTTTCTCTCTTGTCGATATGCTCAGAGCAGTGGTAACATCTATCTTTCCTTGCCTCCAGGTTGGATATCAGGTCAGCAGGAGCTGTGGCCTGGTGTGGGCCATGTGGGCCTGGGCCTGGGCTTGCAGTGACTGAAGGGAGGGGAGCTGATGGGGAAAAGAAGGCCCCTGCTAAGAATTCGGAGGAGTGTCTTGGCTGGGTTCCTCCAGAGCAGAGCTGAGCAAGGACTTGGTGCAGCTGGCTTCTCTGGTGGTGATGCTAGGAGGCAGGGGTGCAGTGTACTATATCGAGTGGGCACTCAGGATCAATCCACTGAGGAACCCTTTGGAATTCACTTCAGTGTAAACCCCTGGAAGAGCATTACCTCCCAGAGTTATGCCCCTGTGTGGACTTAGCTGCCTCTCAAGGCTTCATAAAAAGCCTTGAGATGGCAACGTGGAGCGATAGCCCAGCACAACTGAGAAAGGATGCTAGCAACATGCATGGACTGTCCACCATAGCCACTCCGAAATCAGAGGGGCTGAGGGGAGGTGGCTGAGGCCCTGGAGGCATTGGCCATGATGGTTCGGAGCACTAGTTCTCAGATATGCCCCACATCAAATCACAGGGTTGCCATTTGTTATCTGTGTGGCTTTGGGCAACTTGTGACCTCTTGAAACCTCAGTTTCTCCGTCTGTAAAATGGAATTGATAACACTGCTTCTCTCATGAGGCTAATATGAGGAGTCAAATAGAGCACCCAGACAACTGTGTATTGACATGCAAAAGAATGAAGTTGGATCCCTACCTCACACCATGTCCACAAAACTTAACTCAAAATGGACCAACCACAAGACAGAAGAAAAGACAAGGGTAGATCTTTACAACCTCAAATTTGGCAGCAGATTCTTAGATATGACACCTAAAGCATGTGCAACAAAAGAAAAACTAAATAAATTGAGTTTTATCAAAATTAAAAACTTTGTGCATCAAAGGGCATTATCAAGAAAGCGAAAAGACAGCCTACAGAATGGGAGAAAGTATTTGAAAATCATACATCTGGTAAAGATCTAGTATCTCAAATATATAAAAAAAACTCTTACAATTCAACAACAAAAAGACAGACAGCACAATTAAAGAAAGAACTTGGGCAAAGCACTCAAATGAACTTGTCTCCAAAGACATCCAGATAGCCAAGAAGCACATGAAAAGATCCTCAGCATCAGTAGTCATCAGGGAAATGCAAATCAAAACCACAATGAGATACCACTTCACACCCCCTAAAATGGCTATAATAAAAAACAAAACAAAACAAAATAACAAGCATTGGCAAGAATGTGGAGAAATAGGACCCCTTGGACATTGCTGGTGGGAATGCAAACTGGTTCAGCCTCAGTGGGAAAGAATTGCCAAGACAACCCAGTGATTCCACTCCTAAGTGTATATCCAAAAGAATTGAAAACTGGCTCTCCAACACATACAGGTACACACACGTTCATAGCAGCATTATTTTCAATAGCCAGAAAGTGGAAACAGTCCAAATGCCCATCAGTGGATAAACAGATAAATAGATTGTGGTCTATCCATACAATGGAATATTATTCAGCCACAGAAAGAATGAATCAATAGATACATGCTGCAGCCTGGATGAACCTCAAAAACATTATGTTAAGTGAAAGAAGCCAGACACAAAAGGTCACATATTGTATCACTCCATTTGTACCAAATATCCAGAGTGGTGTATCCATACAGACAGATTGCAGACTGGTGGTTGCCAGAGGCTGGGGGAGATGGGGAATGGGGAATGACTACTTAGTGGGTATGGGATTCCTTTCTGGGGTGATGAAAATGTTTCAGAATCAGACATAGGTGCTGGTTGCACAACACTGTGAGTGTACTAAATGCTGCTGAATTGTTCTTTTTTTTTTTTTTTTTTAAAGTAGGCTCCATGCCCAGCATGGAGCCCAATGTGGGGTTTGAACTCACCACTCTGAAATCAAGACCTGAGCTGAGATCAAGAGTTGGGTGCTTAACCGACTGAGCCACCCAGGTGCCCCCTGAATTGCTCACTTTAAAGTGGTTAATTTTATGTTAGGTGAATTTCACCTCAATTAAAAAAAATAAAACATTTTAAAAAGAGAGTACACACGTAGATGCTAGTACCCTAGTGTTGTGCTGGCTCAGCAAGTCATGGTGTGACAGCTGATAGCTGTCAATATTCCTGTCCCCGTAACTGGAAACCCTGTGATCCCAACACTGTTGTCTCCTTGGACCCAACTGGACCAGGCCAGTTCTTCCCCAGCTCCAGGAAGGAACCTCTAGCTGTCTCTTCTCATCTGTTCGGTTTTAGGTAATAAAATGTCCTCAGATAGAAGACTTGACCTGGTTTAATTCCTGATATGCCCAGTTCAGTGGAATCACCCCAACTCTGGATGTGACAGTCCTGCCCAGCTCAGGTACGCTCCCTGGACCGTGGGCAAGTGGGTGAGATGAGCTCTCTTGCTATTTCTCTGACTTGGGCTCCTACCCCTCGTTGACATTCACCATTGACTCTTCCTGGGGGAAAGTTGAGGGGGAATGGTGAGGGTCAGGAAAGGGCCAAGTCCCAACAGGACTTGAAATGGTTTTGGTGCCACCCTCTCTCACCCTCATCTGGTACCCGACAAGCCTGCAGGCACCCTTGTTCTGCCACTGCCATCCATGGGAGCCTGGCTGGCTCCAGCACAGCCCACTGCACCCCCAGCTGCCTCCTCAGGCTGATGACCACAGCCTCTGGCCTTCAGATTCCTAGGCCCCTAAACTGCAGGGTCTCATTGATTTCCTTGGCTCCAGGTTGAGCAGGTTGAGGTGAGGCAACAGCATTCCCACCCCATTCCTAGGAGGGACCACTTTCCTCAGAGAACTCTTTGGTCACTTTGGGTTCAACCCCCCTTTGTAACATTTTGGTGGTCAAGAGATGAAGTGTCACATGCCTGGTTTCCAAGCATCTCCTTTGGGAATCTGGCCTGGGTTCCCTTCAACATGCTGAGGTCATCCCTTCATTTGTACATGCTTGGCCTTTGGGCCTCAGGAAAAATGAAGATGGGAAGAGTCCCTTTTAAAAATCCTGTTACATTTTTATGTCACAGTGTGCATTCATTTCCTCGAACTGTTGCGACGAATCACCACAAACTGGTGACTTAAAACAATGGAAATATATTATCTCACAAATCTTCCAGCTGGAAGGCCAAAATCAAGATGTTGCCAGTGCTGTGCTCCCTCCGGAGGCTCTACAGGAGAATCCACCCTCGCTCTTCTCCAGGCATTCCTGGGCTGGTGGCTGCATAGCTCCATCTCTGGCTCTTCCTTGAATAGCCTCCCCACTTCCCCCATGTGTTCTCTCCTGTTTCCTAATCTCCCTCTGCCTCCCTCTTATAAGATCACCTGAATTGCAGTTAGGGTCTACCCATTTAATTGAGGATGATTTCATCTTAAGGTCCTTATGTTAATTTCCTTGGTGAAGATCCTTGTTCCAAATAAGGTCACATGCATAGGTTCTTGAGTTGGATGTGTTGAATGGAGCCACCATTCAACATAGAATTTCTTACCCATTTATTTTATTTTAGCCTCATTCTCTGCTCCTATATTCCTTCCCTACCACAGGCAACAGAGGCGGTTTTTATTTTTTTTTAATTTTTAAAATTTTTATTATTTTTAATTTTTACAATTAACATACAATCTATTATTTGTTTCAGGGGTACAGGTTTGTGATTCATCAGTCTTACACAATTCACAGCACTCACAATAGTACCTACCCTCCCCAAAGTCCATCACCCAGCCACCCCATCCTTCCCACCCCCTTCCACTCCAGCAACCCTCAGTTTGTCTCCTGAGATTAAGAGTCTCTTATGGTTTGTCTCCCTCTCCGGTTTCGTCTTGTTTCATTTTTCCCTCCCTTCCCCTATGATCCTCTGTCTTGTTTCTCAAATTCCTCATATCAATGAGATCATACGATACTTGTCTTTTTCTGATTGACTTATTTAGCTTAGCATAATGCCCTTTAGTTCCAACCACATCATTGCAAAGGGCAATATTTCATTTTTTTGATGGCTGCATCATATTCCATTGTATATATATACCACATCTTCTTTATCCATTCATCTGTTGATGGACATCTAGGCTCTTTCCATAGTTTGCCTATTGTGGACATTGCTGCTATAAACATTGGGGTGCATGTGTCCCTTCGGATCACTACATTTGTATCTTTGGGGTAAATACCCAGTAGTGCAATTGCTGAGTCGTATGGTAGCTGTATTTTCAACTTTTTGAGGAACCTCCATACTGTTTTCCAGAGTGGTTGCACCAGCTTGCATTCCCACCAACAGTGTAGGAGGGCTCCCCTTCCTCCACATCCTCGCCAATATCTGTCGTTTCCTGACTTGTTAATTTTAGCCATTCTGACTGGTGTCAGGTGGTATCTCACTGAGGTTTTGGTTTGAATTTCCCTGATGCTGAGCGACGTTGAGCACTTTTTCATGTGTCTGTTGGCCATTTGGATGTCTTCTTTGAAGAAATGTCTGTTCATGTCTTCTGCCCATTTCTTGATTGGATTATTTGTTCTTTGGATGTTGAGTTTGATAAGTTCTCTATAGATTTTGGATACTAGCCCTTTATCTGATATGTCATTTGCAAATATCTTCTCCCATTCTGTCGGTTGTCTTTTGGTTTTGTTAATTGTTTCCTTCGCTGTACAAAAGCTTTTTATCTTGATGAAGTCCCAATAGTTCATTTTTGCCCTTGCTTCCCTTGCCTTTGGTGATGTTTCTAGGAAGAAGTTGCTGTGGCTGAGGTCAAAGAGGTTGCTGCCTGTGTTCTCCTCAAGGATTTTGATGGATTCCTATCTCACATTTAGGTCTTTCATCCATTTGGAGTCTATTTTTGTGTGTGGTGTAAGGAAATGGTCCAGTTTCAGTCTTCTGCATGTGGCTGTCCAATTTTCCCAACACCATTTTTTGAAGAGACTGTCTTTTTTCCATTGGGCATTCTTTCCTGCTTTGTCGAAGATTAGTTGGCCATAGAGTTGAGGGTCCATTTCTGGGCTCTCTAGTCTGTTCCATTGATCTATGTGTCTGTTTCTGTGCCAATACCATACTGTCTTGATGATGACAGCTTTGTAATAGAGCTTGAAGTCCAGAATTGTGATGCTGCCAGCTTTGCTTTTCTTTTTCAACATTCCTCTGGCTATTCGGGGTCTTTTCTGGTTCCATACAAATTTTAGGATTATTTGTTTCATTTCTTTGAAAAAAGTGGATGGTATTTTGATAGGGATTGCTTTAAATGTGTAGATTGCTCTAGGTAGCATAGACATTTTCACAAACTTATCTTTCCAATCCATGAGCATGGAACGTTTTTCTATTTCTTTGTGTCTTAATTTCTTTCATGAGTATTCTATAGTTTTCTGAGTATAGATCCTTTGCCTCTTTGGTTAGATTTATTCCTAGATCTCTTATGGTTTTGGGTGCAATTGTAAATGGGATTGACTCATTAATTTCTCTTTCTTCTGTCTTGTTATGCAACTGATTTCTGTGAATTGATTTTATATCCTGCCACTTCACTGAATTCCTGTATGAGTTCTAGCAGTTTTGGGGTGGAGTCTTTTGGGTTTCTACATAAAGTATCATATCATCTGCAAAAAGTGAGAGTTTCACTTCTTCCTTGCCAATTTGGATGTCTTTTATTTCTTTTTGTTGTCTGATTGCCGAGGCTAGGACTTCTAGTACTATGTTGAATAGCAGTGGTGATAGTGGACATCCCTGCAGTGTTCCTGACCTTAGGGGAAAAGCTCTCAGTTTTTCCCCACTGAGTATGATATTCGCTGTGGGTTTTTCATTGATGGCTTTTATGGTATTGAGGTATGTACCCTCTATCCCTACACTGTGAAGAGTTTTAATCAAGAAAGGATGCTGTACTTTGTCAAATGCTTTTTCTGCATCTATTGAGAGGATCATATGGTTCTTGTTCCTTCTTTTATTAATGTATTGTATCACATTGATTGATTTGTGGATGTTGAACCAACCTTGCAGCCCAGGGATACATCCCACTTGGTCGTGGTGAATAATCCTTTTAATGTACTGTTGGATCCTATTGGCTAGTATTTTGGTGAGAATTGTTGCATCCATGTTCATCAAGGATATTGGTCTGTAATTCTCCTTTTTGATGGGGCCTTTGTCTGGTTTTGGGATCAAGGTAATGGTGGCCTCCTAAAACGAGTTTGGAAGTTTTCCTTCCATTTCTATTTTTTGGAACAGTTTCAGAAGAATAGGTATTAATTCTTCTTTAAATGTTTGGTAGAATTCCCCTGGGAAGCGATCTGGCCCTGGGCTCTTGTTTGTTGGGAGATTTTTGATGACTGCTTCAATTTCCTTAGTGGTTATAGGTCTGTTCAGGTTTTCTATTTCTTCCTGGTTCAGTTTTGGTAGTTGATACATCTCTAGGAATGCATCCATTTCTTCCAGGTTATTTAATTTGCTGGCATATAGTTGCTCATAATATGTTCGTATAGTTGTTTGTATTTCTTTGGTGTTGGTTGTGGTCTCTCCTCTCATTCATGATTTTATTTATTTGGGTCCTTTCTCTTTTCTTTTTGATAAGTCTGGCCAGGGGTTTATCAATCTTGTTAATTCTTTCAAAGAACCAGCTCCTAGTTTCATTGATCAGTTCTACTGTTCTTTTGGTTTCTATTTCATTGATTTCTGCTCTTATCTTTATTATTTCTCTTCTCCTGCTGGGTTTAGGCTTTATTTGCTGTTCTTTCTTCAGCTCCTTTAGGTGTAGTGTTAGGTTGTGTATTTGAGACCTTTCCTGTTTCTTGAGAAAGGCTTGTATTGCTACATACTTTCCTCTTGGGACTGCCTTTGCTGCATCCCAAAGATTTTGAACAGTTGTATTTTCATTTGTTTCCATGAATTTTTTAAATTCTTCTTTAATTTCCTGGTTGACCCATTCATTCTTTAGTAGGATGCTCTTTAGCCTCCATGTATTTGAGTTCTTTCTGACTTTCCTCTTGTGATTGAGTTCTAGCTTCAAAGCATTGTGGTCTGAAAATATGCAGGGAATGATCCCAATCTTTTGGTACCAGTTGAGACCTGATTTGTGACCCAGGATGTGATCTATTCTGGAGAATGTTCTATGCGCACTAGAGAAGAATGTGTATTCTGCTGCTTTGGGATGGAATGTTCTGAATATATCTGTAAAGTCCATCTGGTCCAGTGTGTCATTTAAAGCCTTTATTTCCTTGTTGATCTTTTGCTTAGATGATCTGTCCATTTGAGTGAGGGACGTGTTAAAGTCCCCCACTATTATTGTATTGTTGTCGATGTGTTTCTTTGATTTTGTTATTAACTAGCTTATATAATTGGCTGCTCCCATGTTAGGGGCATAGATATTTAAAACTGTTAGATCTTCTTGTTGGATAGACCCTTTAAGTATGATGTAGTGTCCTTCTTCATCTCTTATTATAGTCTTTGGTTTAAAATCTAATTTGTCTGGTATAAGGATTGCCACCCCAGATTTCTTTTGATGTCCATTAACATGGTAAATTGTTTTCCACCCCCTCACTTTAAATCTGGAGGTGTCTTTGCATCTAAAACGAGTCTCTTGCAGACAGTATATTGATGGGTCTTGTTTTTTTTATCCAATCTGATACTCTGTGTCTTTTGATTGGGGCATTTAGCCCAATTACATTCAGTGTAACTACTGAAAGATATGAATTTAGTGCCATTGTATTGCCTGTAAGGTGACTGTTACTGTATATTGTCTCTGTTCCTTTCTGGTCTATGTTCCTTTTAAGCTCTTTCTTTGCTTAGAGGACCCCTTTCAATATTTCTTGTAGGGCTTGCAAATTTTTTTAGTTTTTGTTTGTCCTCCTTCTATTTTCTTTTTTCTTTTTTTAAAAAGTATTTTATTTATTTATTTGACAGAGAGATAGAGCACAAGTAGGCAGAGAGGCAGGCAGAGGGAGAAGGAGAAGCAGGTTCCCTGCTGAGCAGGGAGGCTGATGCAGGGCTTGATCCCAGGACCCTGGGATCATGATCTGAGCTGAAGGTAGCCACTTAACCAACTGAGCCACTCAGGTGCCCCTCTCCTTCTATTTTCAATGACAGCCTAGCTGGATATAGTATTCTTGGCTGCATATTTTTTCTCATTTAGTGCTCTGAATATATCATGCCAGTCCTTTCTGGCCTGCCAGGTCTCTGTGGATAGGTCTGCTGCCAATCTAATTTTTCTACCATTGTAGGTTAGAGACCTCTTGTCCCGAGCTGCTTTCAGGGTTGTCTCTGAGTCTTGTGAGTTTTACTATTAGATGTCGAGGTGTTGACCTATTTTATTGATTTTGAGGGGGGTTCTCTGTGCCTCCTGGATTTTGATGCCTGTTTCCTTCCCCAAATTAGGGAAGTTCTCTACTATAATTTGCTCCAATATACCTTCTGCCCCTCTCTCTCTTTCTTCTTCTTCTGGGATTCCAGTTATTCTAATGTTTCGCTTTATGGTATCACTTATCTCTCAAATTCTCCCCTCGTGATCCAGTAGTTGTTTATCTCTCCTTTTCTCAGCTTCTTCATTCTCCATCATTCGGTCTTCTATATCACTAATTCTCTCTTCTGCCTCATTTATCCTAGCAGTTAGAGCCTCCATTTTTGATTGCACCTCATTAATAGCCTTTTTGATTTTGACTTGGTTAGATTTTAGTTCTTTTATTTCTCCAGACAGGGTTTCTCTAATAACTTCCATGCTTTTTTCAAGCGCAGCTAGTATCCTCATAATAGTCATTCTGAACTCTAGTTCCGACATCTTACTAATGTCTGTATTGATTAGGTCCCTGGCAGTCAGTACTGCCTCTTGTTCTTTTTTTTTGAGGTGAATTTTTCCATCTTGTCATTTTGTCCAGAGGAGAATAGATGAATGAGAGAACAAAATGCTAAAGAAATGCTAAAAGAGTAACAATGACCCCAGAAAAATATACACTAAACAAATCAGAAGAGACCCAAAACCGGGGTTGGGTTGGGGGGGGAAGGAAAGAAAAAGAATATCATCAGGCTGGTGAATATAACAGAGTCAGATCTGCCGCTTGTTGGGTCCCTGCTGGAAGATTTTGGGTGTATTTTGGTCTGTTAGGAGAAGTTGCCTCCCAAAGTTTTAAAGAAAGAAATATATATATACAAAAATAAGGGTAAATATGATGAAGGGATGGAATATGACTGTAAAGATGAAAATTAAAAAGGATTTTAAAGAAGGAATTGATGAGATAAGTTGGTTGAAAAAAGAATGAAAAAAAATTTTTTTTAAAAAGAGAGAATGTGATCAGGAGGGAGACTAGGACAATGTCATACACTGGATTTAGGGTATGTTTTGGTCTGTTAGAAGAAACTGTATCCCAAAATTTTAAAGAAAGAAAAATGTATATATATACATTAAATAAGGTTAAATACAATGAAGAGATAGAATATGACTGTAAAAATGAAAAATTAAAAAAAGATTTTAAAAAAGGAATTGATAAGATGTTGATTGAAAAAGGAAAGAAGAAAAATTCAGCTAAAAAAATAAAAAGAAAAACAAACAAAATTTTAAAAATTAACTTTGAAAGACTAAAGAATCATGGGGAAAAAGCCATGGATTCCATGTGCAGTATTCCCCTAGTGCTGGAGTTCTGCCGTTCTCATTGATCGGTTAACTTGGTCTTGGCTGGCTGTTCTCGCTGATCTTCTGGGGGATGGGCCTGTTGCCATGGTTCCCAAATGTATTTGCTGGAGGCGGAATTGCCCTGCCCTTGCTGGGTCTGGGCTAAGTAATCTGCTTGGGTTTGCTCTCGGGAGCTTTTGTTCCCGGCAAGCTCTCCATACAGCTTTGGAGGCTGAGAGTGAAAATGGCGGCCTCCCAATCTCCGCCCTGGAGGAGCCGAGAACTCGGGGCCCTGCTCCTCAGTGAGCCCCCAGAGAAAAGCAATCAGTCACTCCTGTCTCCCCGGTCTCCGGCCGCACTTCGTGCTCACCCGGCCTGTGACAGAGCGTTTCTATCTCTGGCACATGACCCCATGTGGAGTCTCTAAACCCAGCAGATCCCTGCGGTGCGCTCCTGCACCGCTCCTCCCAGGGGAGGAAGGGGAGTCTCCCCAGATCTGCCGCTTGTTGGGTCCCTGCTGGAGGAGCAGTGGCCCGACTGTGCCGCGGATCACGGTTTATGGCAACCCTGAGCTGAAAGCCCGCTCCTCGGCTCTGTCTCTGCAGCTGGCTTCCCCGCTCCGATACCTGGGAGCTCTGCCGCACTCAGGCACCCCCGGTCTTTCTGTGACCCCGAGGGTCCTGAGACCACACTGTCCCAGCGAGGGTTCCACCCCCCTGCTTAGCCACTGGAGCAACGACCCTCAGCGGAGCCGACTTCTAAAAGTTCTGATTTTGTGCTCTGCTGCTCTATCACTTGCCAATAGGGGCTGACGGAGGCCCCCTCCCCCGCTGTCTATCCTCCCGAATATCGCCTTGGATTCACTTCTGCACACGTCCTACCTTCCAGAAAGTGGTCGCTTTTCTGTTCAGAGAGTTGCTGCTATTCTTTTCTTCGATCTCCTGTTGAGTTCGTAGGTGTTCAGAATGGTTTGATCCCTATCCAGCTGAATTCTTGGGACCATACAAAATTTAGGTCTCCTACTCCTCTGCCATCTTGCTCCTCCCCCTCCCAGAGGAGGTTTTTATTTTATTTTTATTTTTTTTTTCCAGAGGAGGTTTTTAAATGACCACAAATTCTTTGAAACTTCTCCCATAAAGAAGCAGAGTCTATGTCCCTCTCTATGAATTTGAATGGGCTTGTGACTGCTTCCACCAGTGGAGTGTGGTGGAAGTGATGCCATGTGACTTCCATGCAGCCACCTCCTTGCTTGCTGGTACTCTGAGCCTCTGTGTAAGAACTCCAACTACCCTGAGACTACCATGCCAATGCTAGAGGCACTCTGGTTGACAGCCCCAGCTGAGCCTCTGCCAAAATGCCAGACATGTCAGCAAGATGCCTTGAGCCCTGCAGACCTGCTCAGCTTCCCACAGATACCACACAGTGACTCCAAGTCAATGCCATGTGGAGCTCAAGTATCTCCTGGCAAACCTGTCCAAGGTCCTGACCCATGGAATCCATGCAATAGAATAGAATGGCTGTTTTAAGTCACTAAGTTTTGGGATAATCTGTCACAGAGCCATAGTAACTGGAATAGCACCATTCAGTCTATTCCTTTGCTTGAAAATATGTTTTGTTATTTTCAGTGCATGCCTTTAAATTTATATAAATGCTATCATGTTATAGATCTCATTCTGCTTCCCCCCCCCCACTCAGTACTGTTATAAAGCCCCCTATGATACCAATATGTGCTATCTATTTTGTTGCTTCAAACTGTTGGCTGGACCTCCCAGCTGCACATGGTGTGCACAGTTTCTCCACTGCAAGTGGAGGACATTCACCTTGCTTCTGGCTCCTGTCATCACCACCACCAACATGATGCACAGCTCTATCTTCAGCCAATTATAGGTTTGTCAGAGCAAATCTGGGGATTTACTCAGGGGCAGAATTTCTGGGTCACAGGATGAGTGACTTCTTTTTAGAATAAGAAGTGTGTTGACCATGCCAGTTCACACTCATGTGCACCAGTAGGGTGGAAGGTCCTTCTATTCCAAATCATCATCTCATTATTTTAATTTTCAACTTGTGTAATTACTAGTAACTTTAAGTATTTCTTTAAATAGTTGTTAGCTTTTAGGTTTCCTCTTATGTTGATTGCCTCTTCATGCCATTTGCCCATTTTTTGATTGGGTTTGCTTTTTTTTTCTCATTGATTTGCAAAAAGTCTGCAAATATTTTAAATACTAATTTGTCAGTTTTAGACATTGCAAATATTTTCCCTCATTTTGTTGTCTGCCTGTGAACTTTGTGGAATAGAGATGCTCAGTTTTGATAAAACCAATTCACCAATATTTTGCCTTATTGTTTGTACACTTAAAGGTGTATTTAATTTTCTATCCTTGGGCCATAAAGGTGTTCCCTACCATGTCTTCTCTTGACAGTTAACATCTTATTTTAGGTCTTTAACTCAGCTAGAGTTCACCTTTGTATGAAGTGATAGGTGGGGATCCAATTTAATTTTTCTTCATCTGTTTCCCTAGCACCATTTACTAAACATCTTTTTGTTTTCCAGTTGATTGTGGCAACACGAGCATTTCTCACCAGGGAAGTCTGTGTTCTCAGCCTTGCCTGCACCGCATAGATTATAAACTCCTTAAAGACAGGGGTGTCCTCTGCTTCTTCCCTTCTTCTTCCTCATCCATTTTCTCCTTCTTGCAGCCAGTGCCTGGCACAGTCCGGTGCATGGAATGGCTGCTCATCTACCAGTTAATTGGAGTCTCCAAGCTTCATTTCTTTATAACAAGCCCTATATTGCCTGGAAGGCACATAGAATTGTAAGGTCAATGAGCCCTGTGAAACAAGGAGGGGAAATAATGGATGGAGAGGTTCTGAGTTGGGTGGCTTTCAGGGTAGCATCCCAGAGAGACAGTATCCCACCTACCAGGTTGGCAACTCCCACCATCCTGGGGCCTTGTTTTCTCCAGAAAGTAAAGGAAATAGAAACTAGCAAGTAACTTTCACATTAGATCTTAGGGATTGGGAAATTCCATACTGTCAATGTTGTCAGGGAATCACAACGTGATTCT